>NC_048264.2:32429633-32732663 GCF_005286985.2 Setaria viridis | reverse complement strand
TACGATCCAGGCTCGCGGCTTTGGTGGAAAGCCAAAGATAGGAAAACTTATCGGCCGGCCTGTCGTCTGACGGACCCTTAGTGTATTCATCCAAGGCTTGACCAGGGGTTAGGTGGTGTGCAACCGGAGGCAACAGCCTTATACAACACCGACCAAAACCATAGAATACATGCCTGTGATGGCCTTGGAAAATACTAACAGGCTAACAGTAGTTGCCTAGATTCATCTCCCAAGGGCGCCAAAACCACGAGATCAATATTTCCACAAATACAGAGTTCGAAAGATGTATATTTGTACACAAAACTGTACGCACTGAACTCCGGATAAGAAATGTCAAAGCATCTTTCCCGCCTCAATGGGCAATTGGGCATTGAACAGGAACCTAGTGTTGTTTAACAGCGATGCTGGTCCGGGAGTATTGCGCCATCAGTGCTTAACTGTCCTTGCGTGCAGCACATGACGAGCAGGGCAGGGTTAAACAAATGCAATGTGTCACCTGAAAAGAAATCCAACTCATCACGGAATAATCTTGCTATAGGCCTTTAATGATGATCAAATTAATCAAGAAAGGACCATACGCTTGCATGATCGATCTCAAAGTTTTATCGACAGATTCTCAAGCACTCCTGTATGGCACTAGCACTACTTTTATGACCTATGCTTGTGTTCCCGAGGTTTCAGACAATGTCGCCTCTATTTTATTTCCGGAAAAAGGAGCCGAATTCCATGGTCTCTGCAGACAAGCGGTCAAACAATGTTTGGTGGCAGCGAGGTAGTAGTGTTTAGTGTCCTAGTGGTACAAAGCAAGAGAAACAGATGATTGCTGATGTTGATAGTTCATAAACCCTGAAAAGAAACCCACTTCCAGTTCTTCCGGGTCCTGTCTTTGCATTCTTGTTTTCCCGCTTCTTGGATCTCAGTCGGTTAATGATTAATTTGACGCAAGAATTGTTTGTTTCTCTTTTTCAATTTTTTTCTTTTTACAAAAGGAAATTGGTCGGAAATTACAGAACAAAGCAAACTACGCAGCTAGCTAGTTCATCTGCCTTGTGTCACCATCACCTCATCCGCTTCTCTGCCTTTAGTTTGGTCGTCTCGTCCCGTCTCAGCTTTGTCAACTTGCAAAACCTTTGCTCTTTTCTGCAACGCCACAGCGGCTGCGCGCCTACTGTTGCAAAAGCACACGAAATTCAGTACATTTCTACCATCCCGGACCATCTTTATTCCTCCCGGGCGTCTTTGCTGGATCCTCATGTCCAAAATGTCCTGCTTTTGGTTGCCCTCCCTTTGCCTTTCAGCCTCCTTTGAAAACGGCATCAAAAGCTCCCAACAAACCAAACTCGCCACTTCGTCAGTCAGTCAGTCAGTGCAATCTATCAAAACCGCTTGACTTTTATCATGGAGACGATCATTGATCAGCGCGCAGAAGAGGCCTTTTATCCGTCCATCATTGGGCTAATCATCTACTAATCTTCCTCCTCTTGCTGCAAACGACCGGGGAGCTGTCGTTCTCATCGCACCAGGAGCTTGCATGCGAGGCAACAGTCGTGTCGTCGCTCCTGTAGCTCAGGCAGCCGGCGTCCAGCACCCCGGTTGGGCTCCGGGGCACGGAGACGGAGGAAGAGGATCTGCCGCCGCCGCCGCTGGGGCCGTCGGTTTTAGCGGGCAGCCGCAGGGCCACGGTGGCCTGGATCGCTTCGAGGCACTGCGACACCCTCTCCTGCAACGGAAAGCAAAACAAAAACATCAGCTGCCAGGCTGACGAGGCGTAGTAAATGCGGTTCACGAGTTTCGGCAGTGCGTCGTGCGCCGCGGTGCGTGTGTCTGGACAGGCAAGTACGGTTGCAAAAACCTACGACTTCGATGCAAGTGGTTAACGCTAACGTATTGCATTGAAAGACGCTAGCTGAATCTGACGACAAAATTTTGCGGCACACGCGTACCTTATGTACACGGTGGGTGCAAGCCTTGTCGATATCTACAGTGTGCTCTTCTCCGGCAACGGTTGCGGCGACGGCCGCGGCGATCTCCGAGGGCCTGAAATCTAAGCAGTGCGTCCCTGCGTTCGCACATCAACAGCGATGTCAGCTCGATTCAGAAGAACGTTCATCGTCTCTATGAGAGAACTCTGCATGAAAATGTCCTGCTTGCTCACCTCTGGCTATGCACAGGATCAGCTCTGCCGATCGCCGGACGGCGCGCCTGTTCGGCGCATCGCCGCCGTTGAGGCGATGGAGGAAGTAGTCGATGTACGAGAAGGGAGTGACCGCTTGCATCCTCCATTTGAGCGTGCTGAGGACGAGGAGCTCCATCCTCTGGATCGTCTTCGCCTCGAACACGTACCGTGCATCCCCGACCTGCCGACAGGATCCAAGCATGATCAGGAACTATGTTTCGGATCAGACCGGCGCATTGCGATGCGTTCCGGGTGCACTCCACTGAAACGTGTGCTATATGCATCTGTATTGCACTCTCAAGTCTCACCTGCAGGTCGAGAGACGGAAGAACGTAGGTCTCCTCCATCTTGGCAGCCAGGGACAAGCACGCCACGGACAGCAGCTGCGTCATCCAAGCCTTGTCTTCCTGAAATGGTAAGACACGTCCACATGATTACTGGCACTAAATAAGACACTAAAATGTCTGGCGCAGATTCTAATTCGCATTGTTTTGACTATAACTAAGGAGTCTTGTGTTACTTCAGTTCGTAGGATTGGTTCTTACCGGAAGCTGGTATAGTGAGAGGAAGCGGTCAAGGTAGTTGACGGCCAGGCAGGCAGTGAGAGGTCTGAAATTGTAGTACGAATGAACCTGCTTAGAATTAGAGACTAACTGTCAGATTCATCGCTGGATCGATGTTTACAAGGCTTTCCGAGAAGCATTGGTCAGGAACGCACCTTCCAAATCCAGTCGATGGCGTCCATCCGGATGCGGAGATCCAAGCCCCCGCCGCGCAGGCGCAGCCTCTCGGCGTAGTCCTCCCGGGGCATGTGCGCCGTCTCCGCCTCCACGAAACCAGCGACGCATTCCTCGGAGGGCACGGGGAAATCCACGCTGGGCTCCCCGCGCGTCCTGCTCCGCGCCATCACCTCCTCCTCCTCGCACTCGGCTCCGAGGCCCAGGATGCTGCTGCTGTCCTCGGCGCAGAGCAGGATGGAGGCCGCCATCTCGTAGCTGCTCGGCGCCATCCCCCCTCTGCAAGGTTTCGGTAAATCTGATACAGGTACAGAGGGTACTGATGGGGTTATCTGGCTCTGGTACTGGTATCTTTGGTTGGTCTCCTCCTCTTCGTCCTGCTCGTGTTCTTCCTCTGGCTTGGTGCGAGCGAGGAGTGGAAGAGGAGGGGCAAGTGAGCAAGGGGTGGCGTGGAGGCCTCTTTGTATGGAGCCGCGTACAGGGTAGACGGGGGCATTTTCGGCAAGTGATGACGAGGCGGAAGCTACAAGCCTATCTATAACAAGACACGGGAAGCGGGAAGGAAGGAGGATGATGGTGTGATTAGAAAAACCGATGCTCACTTTCGTTTTCTTTTCCTTTTCTAGTCTGTACTTTGAGGCGTTCACTTTTGTAGAGCTTTTATGACATGGATTTTTAGGGCTCTTTGTGCTCTTTTTTTCTTCTTAATTTCCTTTTTGGTCTTTTGACCCTGGGTAATTAGTGGTTACCTTAAGTAAGTAAGAAAGAGTGATTAGTCTCAGCGTTGAAAAGAAACAGTGTACAGATGTTGTCGTGTTCACTCTGTACGAGTTCACACATGGACGCTTTTTTGGACAAAACAAAAGGGGGACAAATTTATTTCAACCATCGAATATGTCATCGAAACCATCATGTTTGTGAGAACTAGAGTTAAAATGTGGAGTCTTGTAAATTCCACATGTTTGGGGAACCAATCTACACATGACCAATATGATCTTTGTCATATAAAAAGGTGAAATTTTGTACATGCATGATCAGGTACCTGAAATGAAATTCATTTAGTATTCCGACTCCATGACCAGCAACCGCGATCTGCGCTGAAGGCGGGGGATGAGGGAGTTGCCTTGGGAAGACTGCCTGGCTCGGCAACGCTGGGGCCGCCGCCGCCGGCTAACCTTGGCGTCGCGCCTTGGTGCGCGGACCAAGCTCCCTCTTGGCATGGAGGAATCTCAGGTATGGGATGCTTCTTTGCAGACTCTAACGGGAGCGAAGGGGAGAACGAGACGGAGGATAGATGGTGGATGCGACAGGACATGGGAAGCACGAAGGAGGAGGGGAACGGAGGTCATTGAAGACGTTGTTCAGCGAGGATCTCATCCACGGCAGACCAGTTGGCCAGAGTAAGGTGCGATGGTTCTCGTTTTTGGCTGCTTGTGGGGGAGTTGAGTTCCGACGACATGTTTCAGAGCTCGCCGGAGCTGGATGAGGAACCGATGGATGATATTTTAACCTGCATTTCCAATGCGCTACCAAGTTTCGTGGGAAGCTTGTGCGGAGGGCGAAGGACATTGTAGCTGAACGGAGATTGTTTCATTGTTTCAGTTCAAGGCGTGGCGTGGCCCTCTTCCCAAACCGAGGTCCTCACAAACACGGTCACTAGGTGACGTATGGGTGAAGGATCTTCAGGCTAAAGGAAGTGGCAAGCAAAGGCGTAGGCTGACTAAACTCGTCGAGGATGAGGCTGTTGCTGATGCTAAGCTGGCCGGAGTTGGTTCGGCGCAGGAAGCGGAGATGGCGGTGTCACTAGATTCAGGCGATGCTGATTTTCAATTTCAGAAGAGAGGGATGTTTCATGTTCCTGGGCTGAGTAAGTGGACCGGCTATATGGGCTGTATCAAGATTGGAGCCCACCCGGAATTTCAATGTGCAGATGGCTTAGGGTACCTATTTAGGAACAGAAGGAAACCGAAATGTCTCACGACGCTTCATTTTTCCACCGCCCAAAGGCTGTGTGCTTCATCTGCATCTACTAAGATAGCTGCGAGTGTGCCGTTGGAGAGAAATGTGAAGGTGATGATGCAGCATGGGGCAAGAGGGTTTGAGAGGAGAGGAGTGCGTGGGGGCAGCGATGGTCGTGCGGTGTTCCACGGGAGAGCAGTGTCAGGAGGAGATACAAGGGGTTTCAGTGGAGACCCTGCTTGTTTTGGTCACAATGGTTCTGGTGAAGAAGGGAGGTTCAATGATGGAGGTCATGGTGGAGGGAGGTTTAATGGAAGAGCATGGGTGCAAGGGCCATATCATGGTGGAGGCAGTGGCGGACGTCGGGGTCGCGGGCGGACCTGGACCTGGCTTTGAGGGTTGACGCGAAGGTCGAACCTCAAGAGGCGTCTACCAAGGCCAGTCATTTGGATGGAACAGGTGGTAGGAGACTAACATTGGTGAAGGTCGGACTGGGAGCGACGTCTTGGGTAAGAACTCGGCCACAAGTTCTGGAACTGAGAAAGTAGGCAAGGAGAAGGATATTTTGCAGGGCAGGAGTGCAAAGGAGAAGGGAGTTGAAGACATCCGTATGGAGGAAGTTGGGGTTGGGGTTGCTGGTGAAGAAGAGGAGATTAGACCAGAAATTAGATGCTCGAGATGTTTGAAGAAGGGTCACATGGCTGCGAAGTGTTCAACAGATTTGTATTGCATGATATGTGACAGTCTTGATCATGTGAATCATAAGTGTCCAGTTCTAAAGCAACCTAGACTAGTAGTGTATGTTGTGGGCTATGCAGTTCATGGACTGGGGTTCGGCCACATACCTCATCCTCCTTTGCCTAGAGTAAGGAAGGATTCGAAGATGGCATTGATCACTACAGTGGGAGGACAGTTAACGAAGGATCAGGTATGGAGCCAACTTCAAAGGATTTTTCCTTGTAAGTTGAGATGGGAGCTTACTGATCATGATGAAAACTCTTTCATCACCAAATTTCCTTCCAAATCTGATTTGCATAGAGCAATAGCATTTGGGGGTGCTGATGTGAAGGAGCATAATGTCAATACGGGCGTTGAGGTTACAATTTGGTGTATGGCATGAGAAGGAGGAGGGTTATCTGCTCCCAAAAGTCTGGGTGAGGGTTTTTGGAATGAGGAAGGAATTAAGAGAATTTCTTAATCTTTGGGCTGTAGGATCTATGTTGGGATCCATGCAAACTGTGGACATGGAGATGACAAGGAAGAGTAATTTTGGAAGAATTTTCGTGGAAGTACTTAATCCAGCTCTGATTCCTCCTCACCTGGACGTGGTGATAGGAGATCATTATTTTGAGTTGGAGTTTGAAGTAGAGAGAATAGGAGTAGATGAAAATCAGAAGAGGCAGTAATTGAGTGGAATGGAGATGGAGATTCAGATGGTGAAGGAGCGGAGGAGGGAGAGGGCGATGAGCATATGCCACAGGATCTCGGGCTAAATCGGGAAACGAAAAGAATGAGGAGTGAAGAAGGGCAAAATGAAAGGAAGGAAGAAGATAATAGTGAAAAGTACAAGGAACAACCTAGTATTAAAGGGGCAGGTCTGAGAGCCTTCAAAGACAAAGTGCAGGAGATGAATGAACAAGAGTTCATGGCTTTCTTAAAAGAAAAGGTAGAGGCAATCTTTGATATAGCAGTGGCTAAGACATTAGATGATTTATAGAAGAAGGTCATGGCAGAAGATGAAGATACTTCGATGTTGAATATTGATTCAGCAAAAAAAGGATTGCACCTTAGAGCAGTTGATGGAAGAATCAATGGACAATGAATAGGGAAATAACACTCCTCATGTTGAGGATAGCAGGGCCGGTGAGGAAGGGCAAGTTGGGCTGAATTTACAGGAAGATAAGGAAGGAAGTGGGAATTCCAAACATAATATGGAGATACTGGTGCAGATCGCAGGGGAGAAGGCTCTGCTGTCTCACTATGTCAAGGCTGGGGCTGTTGAAAGTGGGCTGCCAGCTGCTGCAGCTATTCTAGAAGCAGTGGTTTCTCCCATGAGAGCTAGTACGAGGCTGGTCAAAGCTAATGAAGAGCACATGTTGGCAAAGGTCGAGCGTAGGACGGCTGAAAAGAATCTGGAGCACATGGAAGCTAACGTTTCAAACAATCCTTGCCCTCCTTTAATTTTAAACAATGCTATGTTTAAGATTAGGTAGCTAGAAATTTGTTGCGGTTCCTCTGGTAGTGAGGCTGTTAGTTTAGTAGAGCAGCTATTTTCCAGTAAAAATGATACTACTTCACTTTCTCTTGGTGTCGGTGTTTAGACCCAGCAAACTACCGAGGGGGTGCCCGAGGTAGTGTTTTGGTTAGTGGGGCTCACCGAGATCAGGAACTCAAAGGTAAACGCAGACAAACGATTTAGATAGGTTCGGGCCAGTAGATTGCGTAATACCCTACATCCTGTGTGTTGGTTGGATTGAATTGATTTGGAGGGGGACCCTGCCTCGCCTTATATTACCGGGGGCAAGGTTCCGGGTCAGTTGGTTACAAGAATACTAGTCGGATACGACTAGAGGAGTTCTACTCTTATGACAATGAGTACTTTCCTAATCGTCGACTAGTTCATGTCTTTCCATATAGACTATGTCATCCTGGACCATGGTCTCCATGTCGGATGTGTCTTGGTATCCAGCCCCATATTTAGGACTGCCCAAACCTTCTAGTGGGCCCATAGATGTATGTACGACAAGCCCTCGAATACTTTTTAGTCGCATGCAGCAGTTCCAAGTACTTTTGTAGACTTCACCGACTAGTTTTGGTGCTCTTCGAGTACTTCATCTGGTTAAATCTTCGAAGGTACCCAAAAACTATCATGCGGCTAGAACGTGCTCAAGCCTCATTTAACTCAGTCCCATATCCTTCAATGTTGAATTTTATATGGAAGTACAACGAAAGTCACACTCCATATGGAGTAGCCCCTGATCCTTAGGTTGAATCGAAGAATTAGGCTGAGGGTCAATCTGTAATTTGCATCACTTTCCCCTTAAAACTCGGAGAAAAAACTTTTTGTCAATGGACATGTAGCACACAACCCCCGAGCCTTTAGCCGACTAGTTTGGTGGCTATAAGGGTCAACCTTTAGTCAACGTGACCTTCTCTGAAAGGAGATCTTATCTCCTCCTGAAATAAAGGTAACTGACAATCAGGTGTCCAGAATTCTAGGGATCCTTTAAATCAAAATCCCTTTATTTGCACAGTTTTTACCGTTCCACTGTTATAAACAACGGAGAAAGTTATCCCATCCATTTTACCCTTGCCATTTGCCTTTCCAACTCCCACACTTTAGCCCTAACGCCGCCACCAGCTGTCGGTGTTTAGACTTGGCATGGTACGATCTCGATTAGTGGTTGTTGATGGTGCCGCCGTCCTCCCACCAAGCAACCCCCGAGCATATGCGACAGAAGAAGCTCGTGACAGCAAGGATGGGTATGAAAGTTGCTGCGTCCAAATTAGGCAAAGGCAAGAAGAAGAAAACATCTGATAAGAAGAAAGAGCCGCAGTTGCCACCGCCCAAATACGGGAAAACCGATCAGACCACGCCGCCAAATCCCATCTGTGCCTGGAAATGGTAACTTTGAAGGAGGAGGATATCAAGGCGCTCGTAGCCACAAATTTACTCCAAGATAAGGACTTTATCAACTCGCGATCTGCATATGGCAATGCCTACCCTTGGAGACCTATCCCAATGAAACGGTAATATTTGCTCACTTTATTGAGCGGGGTCTCACATTGCCAACTTCTGATTTCTTCCAAGGCTTGCTGGATTTCTATAAGTTGGAGTCGGTTCATCTGAATCCCAATGGAATCTTCCACTTTGCGATCCTCGTACATTTTTGTGAAGCTTTTCTAGGGATTAGGCCGCATTTTCAATTATTCCAAAAAAATTTCCGTGTGAAGCCACAACCCTCGAGGGAACACACGTTTTTGTTCGGGGCGCCGAAATTCAGATACGGGAGACAACCGGTAGCCAGTATTTGGATTACGAGTTGATAGACTCCAATGCTGACAAGGCACTGTCCCTCCTGGAACAACCAGTGGCTTGATGAGCCAAAGCATGGCGATTGCCTGCAATTGCCCGATTTGATGGATAGAATTGCCCAACTGAAACAAGAAGGCCTTACTAGAGTAGGAATGGCCTGCTTTATGAAGCGTCGCATCCAATATCCACAGCTGCAGTGCCATTATGGCTATGAGTATACCGGCCTCAATGATCCATCCAGATTCTCTTCTGATGAGTATTAGCACAGATGAAGTCACGGCGAGGCTCAAGTGAATGTTCAAGAACGTGGGCGAAATCCCCACTATTGTGCGGGAATTCAGTACCTCACACCTGCCGAAGCCTGTAAGTACCCGTGGCCTTACCCCCCAAGTACTTATTTTGAATGTCCTAGTCAACTGACTTGTCTCATTTTGTAGGAAGATGTTGCTTTGTAGTTCTCTGCTGCTCCTCCTCCCGGATCTGAAAATGTCTGTGAAGCCGCTCCTTGCTTGTTTACGCGAGAAGTCATAAGAGGCGATGACCAAGAGGAGGAGGTAATCAAGTCCTCCAGCGGAAATAGTTCTGATGCCGCAGATAAAGTCAGGCTCAGCCATCTGCTAAGGCTAGGTCTTCTTCCGTGGCGAAGAAACGCTCTGCAATAAATGAGCTTGAAGCCGCAATCCCTCCACCACCGAAGAAAACGAGGACCGTCATAGCGAAACGGGGCGTGAAGAAGTTTGTAGCAGCAGATGATGTGCCTCCCAAGGTAATTACCTATGAGGAAGGACAAGATCTTGATTGTCATATACTCGCAAAGGATATTTCCAATGTCATCACCTTATCTACTCAAGATGACATTGGTGGACTTCAGGTACTCGAGCCAGTGACGGATGCGAAAAAGGCAACTGCTCTGGCTGCGCAAGACAAGTCGCCGCTCATCGAGGAGGTGATCAACATTGAAGATCATCCGGAGCCTCTTGTAGTTGTTGATAGACACACCTGGATAGGTGGTGGACCCTGCCAACGCAAGAATAACTCAAACAGCAGAGGTGGTGGCTAAGGCTGGCAATGATTGTGCTACAACCATTCAAGTCGCTCCAAAGAGACTGTCTCCCACCACCAAACCTCTGCGCCTTACAGGAGAACCTTCTTTGAAGTTGAAGAGATCTACAAGGTATGTCTTGCTGCTCCTTTGAGTACTTATTGTAACTTCCTTTTCTATCTATTTGACAAAAGCTTATCTGTTTAGGAAATCTTCAAACATGGATTTGTTTAGACTTGACTCCGGTCCTTCGGCTGATGATGATAGCTGCCCAACCCGAGACATCATCCTGGCTCAAGCAGTCCTTTCGTCACAGGAGAAATTGTACAGAAACCGTCTACTCCAAGGGCTACGTCTGTCATGGCGGCTCTTATGCATGAGGTGTTGCCATTGTCTACCGATGTTGTGCCCTCAGCCCCGAGTGACAAGTACACGAAGAAGTGGCGGTGACTACTTCTGGCACCGTGGCTACTCTCATAGCCCCGAAGCAACAGGTGGAAATTGAAGCGGCGACAGTTTTGGAAGTCATGGCTGCCGACGCGTCCTCCGAGCTAGGTTCGTCGACAAATCTTGATGTGGTTTCGCATAGCACAACTGATTCTAAAGCTCGTGCGAATCCTCTGTCGGCCAGAGAAATTCGTATCAAAGAAATCCAACTGATCGACGATCCTCTGTTGCGCATGGATGTGGTTGATGGAATGATGGAGATGCACCATCGTATCAGCGCTTAATTAGAGGTATGCTTGTTCCGGCTTGTTCCATTGACACATAGTTTGCAATTAGTACCCATGCCTTGATACGAGTACTTATTGTGTGGCGCAGGATGTCATCAAGCGCTCCCGCCGCAAGTCTGAGATGCTTGAATAATATGGGGACATAGTACTCCGTGCTGAGGCCCTTGAGAAAGAGCTTGTCAAGGAGAGGGAGTACTCCTCCTAACTGCTGACGAAGTATGATGGAACTGCTGCTGAGTACCATAGTCGCATCCAGCAACTTGAGGAAGAGAAAAACCGTCTCAGAGGGTGCAATAAATCATTGAACCAGCAAATCAAAGGTAATTGCTCTCCTCGTTGGATTCTGAGTATTGATTCTATTTGTAATATTGATCCTCTTGTGCATTATTTGTGCAGCGCTCGAAAAGTCAAATGAAGATCTCCAGGGACAAGTCACAGATTGGAAGAATGCGCATTACCGCGTAACCGATAAGCATAATAAGCTAGTATTGAAATATGAAAATCTAGAGCATCACCTGTAGAAGGAGCAGAAAATGCATGAAGATGGTGAAATCAACTTGGTTAATGCCATGAAGACCATCCAGAAGCGTGAGGCTGAAATAATGATGGCAACATCCTTTTTGAGCAAAATTGTCGAAGCTGCCCAGCCAATTGCGGACATGATCGAGACCCGAGTTGAAGGTGTGGACTCTCGTCCGCTAGCAGATATACTCAAGGATGTGCCGAAGAAGCTTTCTGACTATATTCTGTAGATGGCCAAGTCGATCTCCCAGCAAGTGTTGAGCTTCGTGAAGTCGTTTTACCCGAAAGCTGATTTGGCACCCGTTGCTGAGGGCGTGGCGGATGACTGCACTGATGAAGCACATCAACAATATATGCAAGAGATGGCCCCAATTGCTAAAGAAGTGTCCAAGCAATTGGACCTTGAGTAGATCTGTATCAACCAAACATTAGTATTGTAAAGAAAACAATTATGGATGCTCGATATGTAATATATATATATATATATTAGTCTTTGCACAATTATTTTTTGTTGTGCGACTTGTTATTTTTAGTGCCTCTCACAATTAATCCTGATGCTTGCTCGTACAATTAATGTGAGTGTCTGCGCACAAGGCTTCTTTGTGAGCCTCATCAGATGCACATTGTAGGGTACTTAGGACCCGTGTCCTTTTGTGGAGCACGAGTACTTGAGCTATCTAGATAGTAGACTACTGGGCGACAAGTCAATTTAGAGTTTCGATGACTAGAGCCTATCTTTACAACTTCCCCAAGTTGTATTGATGTTACCCTCTAGAAAGCCTGGAACTACGGACTTGTTATTACAAGCCGAGACTAGATAGATTTGTCTGGTGAAATGTTACTCAAGAAGTTAATTAACTCTTGAGACACTGATGGCTTCTTTTTGCAAACCGTTAAGGGACAGATTTGTCCAATGAGTTAAGTCACTCATGGAGTTTACTACAGACTTTCTTTGCAGGCTGCAATTGGACGATTTTGTCCAGTTAGTTGAATAACTTATTAGAATTCTGCAGACTTGTTATTCCAAGCTATATTTGGGCAATTTTTGCCCAAGGAGCTAGATAGCTCGTTGGAGTTGTGCAAACTTGTTATTACAAGTCACAATTGGGCGATTTTGCCCAGGGAGCTGAATAACTCATTAGGAGTAATGTGAACTTGCTTTTGCAAGCCACGATAAGGCAAAAATAAGTAGTTGAATTATGATGAAAATATGACTACTTTATGGAATTGTAAATCTACGACTGGGCGATGGCTGATTACATGAATATGTAAATCTAAATAAAGGATAAAATTGATATAGTTGCTCGATGTTCCACAAGTTGTCGACGTCTTCACCAGAGGAGTGTTGTAGTCAATATGATCCAGGTCCAGTGACCTTGGAGATGATAACAGGCCCCTCCCATGGTGAGTTGAGCTTGTGCAACCCCTTGGTGTCCTGGATATGGTGAAGGACCATGTCGCCTATGTTGAACGATCGTTCTTTAATGTTGCGATCATGATAGCGGCGGATCCCTTCGATGTATCTCGCAAACTGGACAAGTGTTGCGCATTTTTGAGGCTATCAATGTCTAGATGCATTGTTTCTTCTGCTGCGCCTTCCTCATACTGCTCGATTGTTGGGGACTTCCACATGACGTCAGCGAGCAGTACGGCTTCAAATCCAAAGATAAGTAGGATGATTGCCCTGTACGCTTGCATGGCTGGGTACATAGCCCCCAGAGTACATTGGGTACCTCTTTGAGCCCCTTGCCTCCCTTAGTGTAAGAGATGTCGTGCAGCCTTTTCTTGAGAGCGTCAAGCATCATCCCGTTGGCGCTTTCAACCTAGCCGTTGGTCCGAGGATGAGCGACGGAGACATACCGGACGTTGATCCCACTGTTCTCGCAGTATTCCCAGAATCCATGGTTGTTGAAGTTTGAACCTAAGTCTGTGATTATGCGATTGGGGAAGCCGTAGCGATGAACAAGCTCGTCGAGGAAGTTGAGTACTCTGTCTACTTTTGGGCAGGTGACTGGCTTCACCTCGATCCACTTGGTAAACTTGTCAATGGCCACCAGGACTCGGTTGAATCCTCCAGGCCGTGGGGACCATGCCAATCATGTCGAGCCCCCAGCACGCGAAGGGCCAAGAGGGTGGTATGGTGATCACCTTGTAGGCAGGGATGTGCTGCTGCTTGGCGAAGAATTGGCACCCTTGGCATCGACGGTCTAGTTCCTCAGTGTTAGCGGGAGTTGTTGGTCGATAGAACCCTAATCTAAAAGCTTTACCAATGATTGTGCATGAGGACGCGTGGTATGGTGATCTAAAAGCTCATCGAGATCAGGAACTCAAAGGTAAATGCAGACACACAATTTAGACAGGTTTGGGCCGCTAGATGCGTAATACCTTGCGTCGTGTGTGTTGGTTAGATTGAATTGCTTTGGATGGGGTCCCTGCATCACTTTATATTGCCGGGGGTAGGGTTACAGGTCAGTTTGTTATAAGAATACTAGTCAGATGCGACTAGAGGAGTTCTACTCCTATTACAACGAGTACTTTCCTAATCATCGACTAGTTCGTATCTGTTGGGGATCGCCCAAAAGGCGGTCAACCTCGAGCCTCGTTCGAATCAATTCCTGCCCATATAACACCGCAAACCGCTTGACGTCGTAAAAGATCTAGAGCTTCGGGCGGAAAAAGGCAGCACAAAAGGGGCAACTTTGACTGAAAGTGAAATAAGAATGAACCACTCCTTCGATCAGTAGGCCTTGATTATGCGAACTCTTGAGATTAACTTCAGGTACCGTGCTATCTATTATTTAGTGCCAGTTCGCGTCCTTTATCGACAGGAGGTAAAGGATGAAGCTAGGATGATCAGAGCTCCCAAAGCTGTACTAGCTTCGGGTGCAAAGCTGTGGACTCAAGGACGGGGAACACTACTCTCCAACTGGGAACGAGAGCGAAGCGATCGAAAATTGGAACGCGAAGCCCAGGCAGGCTGGAATCCCGAAGCCAGACAAGTCTCATGCGCGAAGTCAAGACTCATGACGTGAAGAGGCGTTGAAGCGGTCAAGGTGTGATTTACGGAGCACTGTGAGAGCGTAATTTGCGTAGCTGTCGGCCGACATGAAAAGCATGACAACCAAATGACCTTCGTGTAAAGCATATTCTGAGAATGTAGTGGTTGAGTAAGGGTAAAGATGTAATGTAAAATACCCCTCGAGGCACTATAAAAGGGGATCCCTACCTTGTTGTAAGTTTTTACGTTCACCATTGAATGAAAGGATAACCATTGTACCATTTTCGTTCGAACCTAAAGAAGTTGAGCATTCTAAACTCGTTGTATCTTGACCTCGCAAGGAAGAAAGACACAACATTATCTTTCCATGTAGACTACATCGTCCTATGTCATGGTCTCCATGTTGGATGCGTCTCGGTGTCCAGCCCCATATTTAAAACTTTCCAAACCTTCTGGTGGGCCCATAGATGTATGCCCGACAAGCCTCTGAGTACTTTTTAGTCGAATTCACCAACTAGTTTTGGTGCTCTTCGAATACTTCATCTAGTTGAATCTTCAAAGGTACCCAAAAACTGCCAAGTGGCCAGAATGTGCTCAAGCATCATTTTACTCAGTCTCAAATCCTTCAATGTTGAATTTTCTATGAAAGTGCGATGAAAGTCGCACTCCATATGGAGTAGCCCCCAAGCCTTAGGTTGAATCGAAGAATTAGGCTGAGGGTCAATCTGTAATTCGCATCACTTTCCCCTTGAAACCCGAAGAAAAAACTTTTTATCGATGGACACGTGGCACACAGCCCCCGAGCCTTTAGCCGACTAGTTTGGTGATTATAAGGTTCAACCTTTGGTTAGCGTGACCATCTCTGGAAGGAGATCTTATCTCCTCCTGAAATAAAGGTAACTACCAATTAAGTGTCTGAAATTCTGGGATCCTTTAAATCAAAATCCCTTTATTTGCGCAATTTTTACCGTTCCACTGTTATTAATAACGGAGGAAGTTATCCCATCCATTTTACCTTGCCATTTGCCTTTCCAACTTTCACACTTTAGCCCTAGCGCCGCCGCCAGCTGTCGGTGTTTAGACCTGGCATGGTAGGATCCCAATTAGTGGTTGCTGATGGTGCCGGCTCTGTTATGGACAGCTTGTGTAGCTCATGGATGAAAACTCCTGCTGGAACTTGAGCGCGGGTAGATCCGAGCTTTGATAGGATGTACACAACAACGTTATTGTCGCTGGCGACATGATGGAACCCCAAACTAGAGAATTTGTTCTCTAACTTATTTACTTCTAGACAGTACGCATCCATGTTCTCCTTGTGGTAGTCCCAATCATCATTGACTTGATTGATCACCACCGGTGAGTCGCCGTAGACCAACAATTGCTTTATTCCTAGCGAGACTGCCAGGCGGAGACTGTGCAAAACCGCCCGCTTCATTATTGGATACTTCCCAGAAGATTTGCAGGACTTAATTGAGTTGTTCGCCTTTGGGAAATATCAAGAATACCCCTGCGCCGACACCCTCGAGCTGGAGTGATCCATCGAAATACATGACCTAATGCTCTGGACGCTCCGCTGGTGTTGGTAGTTGATTCTCCCACCACTCTGCCATGAAATCGACTAAGTCCTGGGACTTGATTGCAGTTGTCGACTTGAATTCTAGGGATAATTCTCCAAGTTCTACTACTCACTTAGATATTCTTCCTGTTGCATCCCGATTGTGAAGACTTTCTCCTAGGGGGAAGTCGGTGAAAACGGAGATCTTGTGCTCCTGGAAGTAATGTCATAACTTGCGCGAGGTGAGTAATATCGCCTATAGCATCTTCTGGACCAGTGGATATCTGGTCTTAGAGTCTGACAACACCTCGCTTATGAAGTAGACGGGCCTCTATATTTTGAATACATGGTCTGGTTCCGGTCTTTCAACCACAATCACCGTACTGACAACGTGAGTAGTTGCGGCAATGTAGAGTAGCAAGTATTCATTAGGGTTTGGTGCCGTAAGGATCGGTGTCTTTGATAGAAAGTTCTTTAATTGTTATAGGGCTTAATCTGCCTCCTCGGTCCACTGAAACTTGTATTATCGCTTGAGTAGTTTGAAGAAGGGTAGCTTAAGATGAATCTGTTGAGGGCCGCCATGCATCAGTCAGCTTTTGGACGTCCTTGATGCTTGATGGGGCATGCATATCGGTGATGGCGGAGATCTTCTCAGGGTTAGCTTCAATGCCTCGGTGACTAATGATGAACCCAAGGAGTTTCCCGGAAGGCACGCCGAAGACGCACTCTGTTGGGTTGAGCTTCCACTGGAACTCTCGCAAACTTGCAAAAGTTTCTTCTAGATCCGCAATCAGGTCATCTTTATGACCACGTCATCCATGTACGCCTCCACGTTGTGGTGTAACTACTTCTTGAAGCACTCCTGCACTGCTCGTTGATAAGTAGCGTCTGCGTTCTTCAACCCGAAAGACATTGTTGTGTAGCAGAAAGCTCTGTAAGGGGTGATGAACGCAGTCTTGATCTGGTCTTCCTTCTTGAGAGCTATCTGGTGATACCCCGAGTAGCAAATCGATGAAACAGAGGAGGGCGTATCCAGCTATGGAGTCGATGAATTGATCGATCCTAGGGAGCTCGAAGGGATCCTTTAGACAGTGCTTGTTGAGGTCTCTGTAGTCGACACACATCCTCCACTCATTGTTGTTTTTCTTTCGCACTAGGATGGGATTGGCGAGCCACTCTGGATGATAGACTTTTTTTATGAAGCCTATCGCAAGTAGTTTGGGCAGCTCTTTCTTGATGGCTTCCCTTCTATCTTGGGCGAATCATCGTAGGTGTTGCCTTTTTGGTGCAGCTTTTGGATTCACGTTGAGTGAGTGCTCGATCAACTCCCTAGGCACCCCTGGCATGTCCGCTGGTTTCCATGCGAATATGTCTTGGTTGGCCTGGAGGAAGCTGATGAGCGCGCTTTCCTATTTGGGATCCAGTCCTATGCCAATCAGGGTTGTCTTGGAGCTATCACCAGTCTCAAGGTTAATGGCTTTGATGTCTACTTTGCTTGCTGGCTTGACCTTGGTTGCCCCCGACTTCTTTTATGGAATCTCGAACTCTGTCAGGGACAGCTTCTTGGATGCGTTGAAAACTTTTATCGTTGAGTTTGGTACTTGGGTAGTTGCTGCTAGTTCCACGGCTTCTATGTCGCAGTCATACGACCTCTTCAAGTCTCCGCGCAAGAAGAGTACTCCCTTGGGTCCCAACATCTTGAGTACTAAGTACACATAGTACGGCATGGCCATGAATTTGGCCATTGCTAGTCTTCCAAGGATGGTGTGGTATGATGTTTCGAAGTCCGCCACCTCGAACTAGATATATTCCGCCCAGTAGTGTTCTTTGGTCCTAAAGGTAACTGGCAAAACCACCTGTCTGAGGGGTACAGCCGCGTTGCCCGGGATGATACCATAGAACAAAGAGTTCGTTGGGGTGAGCATATCGGTGACGTTGAGACCCATCTTCTTCAGTATCTTGGCGAACAGGACGTTGAGCTCGTTGCCACCGTTGATAAGTACTTTAGTAAGTCTGGAGCTAGCGACAACCAGGTCCAGGATGAAGGGATACCGACCTAGGTCTGAGAAACTAGTCCATTGGTCCTTCCTGGAGACGGTAATTGGCATCTCGGACCATTTGAGGAACGTTGGCATTGCAGGCTCAATGGACATTATCTCTCGAAGGGTGAGCTTCTGGGACCTCTTAGTAGCAGTATCCGGGGTTCCACCAAAGATGACATTGACGGTGTTCAGTCGCGTAGCTAGGATTTCAGACTAGGGTGGTCCAACTTAGCATAATTTTTTGTAAGACTATGAATTTAATATGTCAATTTACCAAACACAATTCAATCAAATAAAAGAGTCATACGAACATCTTAAAATAATGAAGTATGAAATATTGCAAATGTGCATCCTCACAGGGAAATGATTACGGTACTTGCGCCCTTTCACTTTGTGGCATCCTCACAGGGAAATGTGCATCCTCACAGGGAAATATTACCAATTTGTGGCGTTGCGCCGACTGTCGCCATTGGCAAGGCAGTTCGTCCTGCATGGGGTTTAGTGGGGAGAGAGTCAGGGGCACCCGACAAATGGCCATACAAGGGAGCAAGGGGCAGAGGGGGAGACAAACGGAGAGACGAGGATGAGAGATACCGCCCACCACCCATTGTTAGCTGTTGTTCACCGACACCTGCCATCTCTGGTTTGCACCTTGCGCAACACTACCAAGGGTGAGCTAGGAGGCAAGGGCACTCTCTTCGCAGATCGGCACAGCGACGAACCGACGAATGATGCGAACAGAAGAGACACCGGCCAAAATTCTTCAGACGTAATGGGCCTTGTCCAAAATTCTAGGGTGGTCCATGGCCCACCCGGACCACCCTGTGGCTCCACCCCTGACGGTGTTGGATGGATTCTGGAACTTGCCATTATCACCATCGTCTTCGTCTTCCTTGGTCTTGCCCTTGTCTTTGGTGCCAGATGGCTCTGGTAGTTCAATCATGACTCTTCGTAGACTGAAACAATCTATCGCAGAGTGCTTGTGGTATGAGTGCCATGGGCACTGTTTCTTCAGGAGCTCATTGAATGAGGGCCTGTCTTGATTCTTACCGCCACCTTTCTTGGACGACTACGAAATTGCCGCGACAGTATTGTCTGGCTTGTGCTTGCGATTGTAACCTCCCGAGTAGTTATTTCGGTTGTCATTGTTGGGGCGATCGTTACATTGGCCATTGTTCTGATAGTTGTTGTTCTGGCCCTTGTTGCGATTAGACTCGAACCTTTCGATCTCCCTGTCCTCTTCATCTGCCCACATCTCTAACATGATCTTGAGAGATTTGACATCATAGTGGCGTCTTCTGCCAAAGCCATGGAACATTCGGTGCTCGTGGAGGCCATTCTGGAAGCAGTCAGTAACGTCGCGCTCTGTGACATGCGTGATTGTAGCCTTCTTGTCGCTAAGCAATGTAAGTAGCTCCACAGGGTCTCGCCTTCTTGTTGTTTAACTTGAGACAAGTCGATCATGTTGTTAGGATGCTGCATTGCCCTTGCGTAGTTGTTGGTGAATGCTACCTTCAGGTCCTTCCACGAGTCGATGGAGTTCTTATCCAACGATTCGAGCCATGTAAGTGGCACCGTCTCCATGCAGATGGGGAAGTAGATGACTTTGATTTCGTCATTTCCCCCAGCTGCTTGTACTAACAGCGAGTAGCATCGAAGCCACTAAACTGGGTCTTTCTTTCCATCGTACTTGGTGATACCCGGGGGTTTGAACTTTTCAGGTAGAGTTGTCCTCCTCACACATCTTGAGAAGGCGGGGAACCCATCAATATCATCTCCTGGGTGTTCGACTTCTTGCATGCACTCGCGGCGCTGTCTGTCGATGATGGTACGAGCATCGCGGTTTGCGTTGGTCTTGTTGTGAAGGTCTCCCACTGAGCATTCAGTCTATGGGTTAGCCCCACGATGGCCACGGTCTTCCGAGGGTCCTGCCCGACTACCTTCAGCTCCAGGTTGGCTTGGTCTAGCGTCTTCAAGTTGACTTGATCTGGACGAAGGGCCTCTATAGCAGCTGCCATGTTGACTTCACTGGGATGGGGAGCGTTGGACTTACTATTATCAGTGTTTAGACCCGGCAACCTACTAGGGGGGTTCCCGAGGTAGTGTTTTGATTAGTGGGGCTTGTCAAGATCAAGAACTCGAAGGTAAATGCAGACACACGATTTAGATAGGTTCGGGCTGCTAGATTGCGTAATACCCTACATCCTGTGTAGTGGTTGGATTGAATTGCTTTGGAGGGGGACCCTGCCTCACCTTATATTGCCAGGGGCAGGGTTACAGGTCGGTTGGTTACAAGAATACTAGTCAGATACGACTAGAGGAGTTCTACTCTTATTACATCAAGTACTTTCCTAATCCTCGACTAGTTCCTATCTTTCCATGTAGACTATACTGTCCTGAGCCATGGTCTCCATGTCCGATGCGTCTCGGTGTCCAGCCCCATATTTAGGACTGTCCCAACCTTCTGGTAGGCCCATGGATGTATGGACGACACTTGATTCTGATGATGAGAGTAGACTTTTGTCGCATGATAGTGAAATAGAAGATAGCATAGAAGTGCTGGAAAAGATGGCTATTAAATAGCTCTGCGAGGATCTAGTGGAAGAATTGTTTGATGATGACAGTTATCACCTATGTAGTGATTTTAGTACTGTCACAAAAAGAAACAAGTCTAGTGCTCAGTCGCATAAGAAAAAGACTTGTAAGGTGAACTTATCTAATAAGATGACAATGGTTTTGTAATGAGAGGAATTTTTTGTAATAGCAGAGGTCTTAGTGACTTGGCTAAAACTAGATTCCTAGCAGCTAGTGTAAAAGAACATGGCTTAGATTTCATTGCTCTGTTAGAAACAGGGAAGAAAGATTTCTCCCAAGCAATGCATAACAAATTCTATGGGGGAAGAAATTTTATTTGGCACTGGACAGAACCTCATGGAAGGTCCGGAGGGATTTTACTAGATGTCATTGATATTGGGAGCATTGATGAAGGGGACTTCTATGTGAAATTCCACTTGAGAAATATGAAGGACAACTTCCAATGGGTGTTGGTGGCTGTTTGTGGGGCAGCCCAACCTGAGTTCAAGGAAGTGTTTCTCACAGAATTAGTTCATGCATGCAGCAAAGAGAATCTACCTATTATGTTGGGAGGTGATTTCAATATCATTAGAAACCCAAGTGAAAAGAATAATGATAGGTATGATGATCAATGGCATTTCCTTTTTAATGCTATTATTGATGGCTTAAATTTATTTTTTGAAATGAGCCAGCAGGAGAGCTGCCGCTATATTAATATAGAGGAAGAGCCCGACGGGCTAGGGAAAAAAAGTTCTATACAAATTGTACACTCGCATCCCAGAACAAGGGGAGCCAAAACTCCGCTATGTCAACTAAAAAAACTAGGGAGAAGGAGGGAGTAGTTCCTGCAAGTGTTTAGCCCCCGCAGCAACCCACAGCGCTGCTTGGCTCTTGATGCCATCAGTTATCTGAGCAAGTGTCATTTCTTGCCGTTGAAAGATCCTGCGGTTCCACTCTAGCCAAATCTCCCAGAGGACAAGCATGATAAGGGTAAGCAACCCTTTTCCACCACCTCCCGAGGTAGCAAGTGTAGCAGCCCGCCAACTACGTAGAGACTCATACCTGTCCCAGCGGCTTGGGTCAATGTTAGGGCATTGAGTCCAAATATTGATTTCACCCCAGATCCGGCGTGAAAAGCTGCAATCGGCGAATAGGTGGTATCCAGTCTCCTGAATTGTGTTGCAAAGGGCGCAAGCTGGGTTGTTAGTCCATCCCCGATGTTGCAGTCTGTCCGTTGTCCATATTCTATCTTGAATGGCTAGCCAGCTAAAGAATTTACACTTTGGTGGCGCCCAAGCTTTCCATATAAGGTCATCTAGGTTAGTTGTCATGGTCCCTATGAATTGTGCTCTGTAGGCTGACTATGCGGTGTACCTCCCACTCTGTGTGAACTTCCATGTAATGGTATCCGGTATACTCGGTGTAAGGTGGAGCCGGGTAGTCTCGACAAAAGTCGATGATACTCCATGAAGTGTTCGGCAGTAAACCCTTGATGCAGAAGGTTTATATCTCTTATCTACGTATGCTTGTTGATTGCATCATGAAGCGTCCAATTTTTACTTTTTGAGATGTGATATAAATTCAGCGCTAAGTCCCTTGGCCTTTGTCCACCTACCCAGCCGTTGTCCCAAAAAGAAATCCTATTGTCATCTCCTACAGTGATTTGTGTTGCCGTTGCAAAGAGTTTGCAATCCACTTGGGAGCACGGGATCTCCTGAGTCGCCCAGTGTGGACTTTCATTCATCCATTCCCGCCAAAGCCACCTTAAGCGCAAGGCCCTAAAGAATTTTCCTTGGTGCAAAACGCCAAGTCCGCCTCCCTTTCTATGCCTAGTTGTCCACGTCCAATTCACTTTGCATTTGCCTCCTGTGACCTACTCTGTCCCTGCCCATAGAAAGCTTCTTCGTTTAGCGTCGATACTCTTCATTATTTCCTTTGGCGCTTTGAGGGTCGACAATAAATAGACAGGTTGAGCAGTCAGGACCAATTTCACCACAGTTAATCTCCCCGTTGTAGTCATGTTTCTTCCGCTCCAACCACTTAACTTTGCCGCAATCTTGTCTAATAGTGGTTGGAAATCTACCGCCTTAAGTCGCACAGTGGACAACGGAAGCCCTAGGTATTTAATCGAGCAGACGCCCCTTCTTGCTGGCAAGTTTTCAAGAATTCCACTTAGTTGGACACCTTCACAGCATATGGGGATGGCGGTCGATTTGTGGAAGTTCGTTTTGAGCCCCGTCGCTTCCCCAAATAGTTCCAGAATGTTGGCAAGAGCACCAAGTTCCTCTTTTCTTGGCGCTATGAATAAAGTTGCATCGTCCGCATACATTGAGATACGACACAAAGGCACTCTTTCGCGTAGCTTTGTAAAGATGTTCATATCTGTCGCCAATTCTAGAATTCTTTACAGCGGGTTGATCGCAATAACGAAGAGCAGTCGCGACAGTGGGTCACCTTGCCTCAACCCTCGGCCATGCTTTATTGGTGGGTTTGGGACGCCATTAAGGAGAACGCGCGAGGAAGAAGTAGAGAGGATCACCGCAGTCCAATCACACCAGCGAGTAGGGAATCCCAGTCGATGTAGCAGCAGTAAAAGGTAGTCCCACCGAATGGAGTCAAAGGCTTTAGCGATGTCCAATTTAAGAAAAACCGCCGGCACCTTGTCCCTATGATATCTACTGGCCGTGTTTCGTACTGACATGAAGTTGTCATGGATACTCCGCTTCTTAATGAACGCACTTTGACATTTGGAGACAATTGAATTCATATGGGGCTGCAGCCTGAGTGTCGTAGCCTTCGTGATGATCTTAATGAACGAGTGTATGAGGCTTATGGGTTGAAAGTCTTGGACGGTGTTCGCTCCCTCTTTCTTCGGGATGAGTAGAATGCTCGCTGTGTTAATGAGTTGGAGGCTATTGCATCGGAGACAGTAGAAGGCATTAACTACGGCCATGAGGTCCAGCTTGATGGTGTCCCAGCATGTTTTTAGGAAAAGGCCTGTAAAACCATCTGGGCCAGGGGACAAGCCCCTGGCATATTGCAGACTGCTTGTTTGATTTCATCTTCGGAGAACGGGGAGTCAAGGGATGACAGTTCATGATGGTTGAGACGAAGTAGATCCCATCTAAGATCCACCATGCGTGGCTAGGGCTGCTGCAAGGCTGTTGTATAGAAGTTTTGTATGTCGGCTGCTTTTTCCTCGTGCGTACACACCCAACCATTCTCTCTTTTAAGCTTCTGAATGTAATTCTTGCGCCTTCTCGAATTAAGTCGCCGGTGGAAAAAATGTGTGTTGGCATCTCCTAATTTAATATTAGAGATTCTGCTAGCTTGACACTTACGCGCACGCTCAATTATCGCCAGCCCCATGACCCTTAGCTTTAGATGGCTACGCAGGGTTTGCTCTGCCTCTGAAACCTGACGATGTTCCTGTGCTATGTCAAAACATAGAATCACATCTAGGGCCATGTGCAGTTGCATTCTCGCATCTGGTATGAGGCGTCCGCTCCACTCTCTAAGAGCTACCGCAGTGGTATGAAGCTTGTGGTAAAGTCTATGAAAACATTCATGATGAGGGGACTGTGTAATCCATGCTCGTGCTACCGTTTCCTGGAACCCTGGGAGCATTGTCCAAAAGTTCTCAAACTTGAAGGACCTGGGACGTCTGGGGCCACTCTGATTAGAGAGAAGGAGAGGGCAATGGTCAGAAAGGGAAGTTGACAGCGCGTGCAGGACGTGTGAGCTGAAAGCACTTTCCCATTCCGCATTAGCAAAAACTCTGTCCAATCTAACAAGTGTCGGGCGTTGCCTCTCGTTACTCCAGGTGAATTGCCTATTTTGGAGATGTATCTCTCGTAGATCGCTGTCATCCAGTGCTTGTTTGAAAAGGTTCATAAGCCTCAAATTCAATTTGCTATTGTTCTTGTCACTCGCCTTGTAAATGAGGTTGAAGTCGCCAAGGACTAACCATTGAGAGCCACGTTGTGGTTGTTGCGCTTGAATTTATATTAGGAACTGAGGTTTCTCACTATGACGCGTCGGGCCGTAAACTACGGTTAGCGTGAACGTGTTTTCCGTTTCCTGCATTGCAACTATTGCTGTTATGTGCAAAGTACCTATGACAATGTTTGTGAGTGCGACGTGGGAGTTGTTCCATAGCAGCAGGATGCCGCCCCTAGTTCCATTGGGTCCTCCTGCCGGCTTGTAGGAGTGGCTGTCGAGTCTAGAGCCTCCTAAGTAACTGGCTGTGAAGTAGTCAATATTGCATAATTTTGTTTCTTGAAGGCACGCAATATGGCACAAAGTGGAGGAGATGGTCTCTCTTACTGTATCTCTTCTCGCTCTTTGGTTTAGGCCTCGCACATTCCAGCAGATGATTTCAAGATTCATGGTTAGCTTGTAAAACTCTTATCCCCGTGCTTATCCCAAGGCTATCTGCCTCCTGGATGCTTGCAGCGACACAGGTGCAGGCAGCACAGCAAGGGAGGCATCTCACACAGGATTTGCAAGCAGCACACAGCAGGTAATATAATAGCAACAGAAGCAGCCAGGGCTTGGACAAAGCATAGGCCGGATAGATTGCAGACATTCAAGAAGCAACATAACACTGTTCAGGTTCATAGGTTACATTCCAGTTGAGGCGAAGCATAAATGGGATGACGGCTGAGAAGCCGCGAGTAGTGAACATAGATGATGTGGATAACATGATAGCTTGCAAAGCTCTAGGTGGCTGCAGGGTGATCATCAGTTGTCCATCAACGCCGGTGCACTGGTGGCAGCAACCACCTCCACATGGTTATTGTTAGCGCCTTCCCCTCCTCCTTCCTGAGCAAATTCTCCCTGGATGCCCTCGATGGCCTCACCTACAACCCTGGCCATGGCCTCGTCGAGCTACTGGGCCACCGGATCATCAAGGTTAAACGCCACTGTCAGCGCCGCAATGATGTCTTGAGGCACCGGGCCTTGGAACATGGCCAGATAATCCTGCAAAGTAGCCTCGATGGGCTGGAGTTCATCTGTTAGAAGCCCCAATTTGCAATAGAGATTGTGTTGCACTCTTTGAATCATCGGCATCGGCCTGCGACTGGAGAGCCTTGCACTGCGACGTACCGTCGACAAGTCAAAAACACGCCTTAGGTGGCTAATCTTGGCCGGCTTGGCCTGTTGGCAGTGTGTGTGGTCCTTCAGCTACTGCGTGTTGTCCTTCTAGCCTACTCCCATTAGTGATAACTGGAGCATCAGTGCCAGCCTGGTGAAGAAGGCACCTCCCGGAGTTGTGTTATTGTCGTTAGTTTCAGCACCTTCAACGGTCGTCACCTATTCAACCTGGGGAATGTTAGATAAGCAATTGTCACTGTCCACCAAGGTTTGTAGCGTCGCTTCTTGGCTTAGGCTCTGCAGGTGCACCTGGAGATTATTCAGTGCAGACTCTACCTCCTCCATGGAGATCGGATCAGCAGCACCGTTGTTTGCACCCCCTGTGTCATCGGTGGAATTGAGCGCCATCTGTTGAGGAACCAGGTCAATGAGAGGGAGGCAACTTGGTGTGTGAGTAGCATGTTCAGGCGAGGAAGAAGGCAGTAGCGAATATTCAAGGTTGTAGGAGGAAGACAAGTCAGCTTTGATGCGGTCGAACACCTTTGCCTTTACCGTCGGCAGGATGAATCTATCCTTGCCACACTCCCCGGACCAGGCTTCATCCCCTTCATACGATAGGCGGAGAGCATTGGTCAAGTTGATCGCTTTGTTGATGTAGTCGTGTAGGTTGGGTAGCTGGGGGGTGTTGTCGTCGAGCTTGGCATTCCCGGATTTCCTACAGAGATAGTTTGCAGCAGCCTCCTTCATAGTGGAAGCGTGGTTAGTGAACAGGAACTGCATCTCAACTGCTCTCGCGTCGCGGGTGGGGCCAAACATAGAGAGCTGATGAGGCCTGGTGTTGCCGGGCTGATGATGTGTGGTGTTGCGCTGCCGCTCTCCACAACTGCTCCTGCCGCCCCATGTCCGTCGCCTGGGTGAGCGGTCACGCTCGTGGCCAGATTCCCTACCCGTGCCCTTAAGCGCGTCGTGAGCGCGTCGAGCACGGTCGCCTCGCCCGTGATGGCCACTGTCATCGTCGTCGTCCTTCCTGCGGCGCCAGACATTCCACCTGCTCGAAGAGTGATCGTTGTTGTAGCTCTTCCGCTGGCGTTCCTCCTTGCCGTTGCGCCACTCAGTCTCCCCCGCCGCGTTGCTCCGGCCATGGTGAGAATGGTCAAAGCGCGGGGCCGACTGTTGGCGTGCAGCACATTCCACCGCCCGACGAGGCCTCGACTCCCCATCAATGCACCCAAGATGCCAAGGAGCGAGCCGGCGGATTGACGGCGTGCAGGACGTCCTATCGTCGAGGTTGACGTACACCAGGGTGTAGTCCTGGATCTCTTCCAGGTGGAGGATGATGCAGTGCTTGACGTCGCGTTGCTAATGTCCTGGCAGTGTCTTGGTCACCAGCACATCCTCCAGCCAGGGATTGCGTGCCCGGCCGGTGAACGTGAGCCAGACGCACTTGGGGATGGAACTTGGGTTAGCTGTCCAAGCCCAAAGGTTGATCGTCTTCATCTCCAGCGGCTGCTCGAGGTTGGTGTCCATGGCTTCGAGGGCGCAGGTGCCACCGATGATCCTCTCCGTGATGTCGGCTCGCCATGTGTGCATCGGCACCCTATCGAGGCAGAGTCTAACCCGGAAGAGCAGCGCCACCCCTTCCGCGTCACGGAGGCTCCTACACCTTGTGAAGAAGACTTCGACACCAGAGCCTGCAGCCTTCCCCTTCTAGAGTGCTTCGGCACAATGGCAGTTGTGCTTAAATTTGATCAAGAAAGTCACAGAAAAATGGCATGAGACCATTACCTCACCGTGCCACAGCCTGAACTCCTCCCTGATGGCGTGCTTGACATCGCGAGGATCCACCGGTTCCTGGCCTCGCACAGCCCAGGTGACCGCCGCCATTGTCTCCCACTCGCGCAGATCGGCGTTGATGTCCCCAATTGCTTGAATCAAGCAATCCACCTGCTCTAGCCTTGTCTCGAGGTCGCTAAGCCGAGACATGATCATCGAGGGTGTAAGCTTCGGTGGGGGAGGGCAGATGCTGTTGAAGCGCCGCCTGTCGAGGATGCGGCTGTTGTCGTGGTGACGAAGGCGGTTGCTGGCGTGGTGAAGGTGTCGGCTGCTGAGGTGGTGAAAGTCGGGCTTGGCGACAGCGAGGGAGCTATCGAGGTTGGTGAAGAGGCGCTCGGGAAGGGCAGAGCTTGGCACGGTGGCCGGTGCAAAGGCAGCAGTAGCACCGAACGGGTTGGCGGCAGGACGCGGCGCGGTGGTCCGTGTCCAAGCAGACAAAGCAGCGCCTATTCATTGTGGCCCGGAAAGCTTGCAGAGTTGGTGAAGGCTGAAGCTGGGGGTGGGCACTGGCGGAGCGGTGTTGAGGAGCTGGCCAGCCAGGCGGACTTGAATGACGCCCATTCCTCCACCAGTATCGCTGTCTGACGGGAGTCCAGCCATCCTGAGGAGTGAAGGGCCGTCCTTGTGCCTCTCGCTGGCCACCTCAGGCACAGCTACAGAGGCGGCAGGGCGACGGCCATCCAGAGGAGTGAAGCGGTTGTCCTTGCGCCGCGCGCCGGTCACTTTGTCGGGCATGGCGATAGAGGCGTCTGGGCGGGTGAAGAGTGGAGAAGGTGCGCGGCGAGAGTTACTGCGGACAGGACAGTAGCTGGGCAGAGGGGGTGCGTGGCCGGGAGCAGAGTTACTGCGGCGGGTGGGAGAAGTAAAGGCAGCCGGTGGAGTCTTCGCAGCAGAAGTCAACTTCGGCGCAAAATCACCCAAGACAGCTTGCGCGTAGGAGAGGTGAGGCCGGGGCGAGGGGAGGCGGTGCGGCTCTTGTAGCTCCGACGATACCTGCACGGTGGATCTTACCTGAGATGCGCATGGGGTCCTGAGATTCAAAAACTAGAAAGGGGATCTGGGGAGATTTGTGGCTGCGGAGATCTGCTGAGATCTCTGCGGTGTGGGGCGGGGGCTGGAAGGAAGGCGACGGGCTGGTGGGGACGGCCAAGAAGCGGTCGAGGTTCTGGGCGCTAGGATGGCACGGTGGTACGGCTTGGCTGCCGGCGGGACGGGAGTCGCCGCCGCCCGGGGTGAAGCGGAGGCGAGGCGTTTCATCTTTTTTTTGATGGCTTAAATTTAAGGGGATAGAAATATCAAGGCGCAAATATACATAGGCTAATTCCTTACAAACACCAACATATGAAAAACTTGATAGAGTGCTAGTAAGCACGGAATGGGACAAAATTTCCTCTAGCCACAGTTGTTGCTCTGAGCAGGGAAATTTTAGACCATACACAATTGCTTTTAGACATGGGGGAACACACACAAACTAAGAAGCAAGCTTTATTCAAGTTTGAACTTGGGTGGTTTTTAAGAGATGGTTTCTTTGAGATGGTGTCGGATGTTTGGAACAAAGAGAATAAGGGTTCCACGCCAGTGCAAAAATGGCAGAATAAAATTAAGAGACTGAGATAGTTCTTGAGGGGCTGGGCCAAGAATATGAATGGGGCATATAAGAAAGAAAAACATGAACTTCTTAGAAAGGCAAAGGAATTAGATAAAAAAGGTTGAATCTCAGCTTCTAACACAATAGGAAATTGATTTAAAGCAATGTGTTAAAGATAGATTGGCACAACTTATTAGAGAGGAAGAGATTAAATGGGTTCAAAGAGCCAAAACTACGAAGCTTTTGCAGGGAGATAGCAATACCAAATACTTTGAGTTGGTGGGAATGGCAAAAGAAGGAAAATAAGAATTTTTAGGCTTCAAAAGGATGGAGTTATAGAAGGGGAAGAGAATCTTAAGAAATATATCACAACTTATTACAAAGGGTTGTTTGGCCCGGGAGATAAAAACAACTTTTATTTAGATGAGGCTAGAACCGAGGATATCCCTCAAGTGACTAGCCTAGAAAATCAGATTTTAACAGAATGCTTCACAGAAAAAGAGATCAGAGATTCCATTTTTCAAATGAAACACAACAAAACACTAGGGTCTGATGGCTTTCCAGCTGAGTTTTATCAAGTGTTCTGGAGCCTTATAAAAGATGGCACGATAGCCATTTTCAAGGAATTTCATGATGGCAACCTCCCTCTGTTCAGTTTAAATTTTGGGATTTTAACGCTCATCCCAAAACTGAAGGAGGTTAAGATAGTGCAACAATATAGATCAATTTGTATGCTAAATGTTAGCTTCAAAATTTTTATAAAGGTTGTGGGTAATAGGCTTAGTATAGTAGCAAATAAGGTTATCACACCAATGCAAACAGCCTTCCTACTAGGGAGGTACATCATGGAAGGGGTGGTCATTCTGCATGAAACAATTCATGAACTCCATAGGAAAAAACAAGATGAGATCATTCTCAAACTAGAATTTGAGAAGGCTTATGACAAGGTAAATTGGAACTTCATACAACAAGCACTAAGAATGAAGGGGTTTCCTCCTCAATGGTGTCAATGGATTGAAAGTATCGTAAGTGGGGGTAGTGTGGGAGTCAAAGTGAACGATGATCTTGGACACTTCTTCCAGACAAAGAAGGGGTTGAGACAAGGGGATCCCTTGTCACCCATCCTTTTCAATATAGTTGTGGATATGCTAGTGATCCTTATCTTAAGGGCTAGAGAGAATGATCAGTTTAGAGGCCTAGTGCCTCATTTGGTGGAGGGAGGTTTATCGATTCTCCAATATGCCGATGATACAATCCTTTTTATGGAAAATAACCTTGAGCAGGCTGAAAACTTAAAATTAGTGCTATGTGCTTTTGAAAAGTTATCTGGCCTCACAATCAATTTCCACAAGAGCAAATTATTTTGTTTCGATAAGGCTAACGATCTGGTAGGAGAGTATATACAACATTTTAGCTGTAGAGAAGGAACCTTCCCTTTTCGGTATCTTGGCCTACCAATGAAATACCGTAAAATCCGTAATAAAGATTGGAGTGAGATTGAAGAGAGATTTCATAAAAGAAATTGAGCAGTTGGAAAGGGAAATGTTGTCACTAGGGGGAAGACTGGTGCTTATAAATTCAGTTCCCTCAAGCTTGCCTATGTTCATGATGTCCTTTTTTTAGAATTCCTAAAGGAGTTTTAAAAAAGCTAGATTATTATAGATCTCATTTTTCTAGCAGTGTGATGAGCACAGGAAGAAGTATAGACTAGCCAAGTGGAGTATTCTATGTCAAAAAAAAGTATGGGTGGTTTGGGAATTATTAATTTAGATGTCCAGAATAGATGTTATTGAGCAAGTGGCTATATAAATTGTTAAATGAAGATGGTGTATGGCAAGAAATGCTCAGGAGAAAATATTTAAACAACAAAACACTGTCACAAGTAGATAAGAAACTGGGAGACTCGTAGTTCTGGAGAGACCTTATGGAAGTTAAAGATCAGTTCATGTCCAGAGGCTCCTTCAAAATCCAAAGTGGAAACCAAACTAGATTTTGGGAGGATTTATGGGTAGGAGATATAACTTTAAGAGATAGATATCTGGTGTTGTATAGCATCGCTAGGAAGAAAAATGAATCGGTGGCCAAAGTACTAGGCACTATTCAACTCAATGTATCCTTTAGGAGGACTCTGACTGGGAATAAGTTGGCTCAGTGGCTTGATCCGGTGGTGTCGTTGTCAAGAATCACGGGTCAAAACTACGACAAGTGAATTTGTTTTCTATGCGCGTAAGGCTTGGATGGTTGCGCGTAAGTCAAAACTACGACAATGTATCCAGTGTGGGAGACTGCTCGTGTTACTCGTGCAGAGTTTGCAGTAGGGGTTACAAACGGGCGAGAGAGGGAAGCTGGTCCCAAGTCTCTGTGATCGTCTACTGATGCTCGTGAAGAGAGGTTGTGAGTTAGGGGATGATCGGTTCGCTTGAGAGCCGTCCCTGTCTCGGGCCCTCTGGTCCTCCTTTTATAGTGTAAGGGGGGCACAGGAGTTACAATCGAGCTAGGAGTCAAGGGAGGTAAAAAAGGTAAGCAGGGAAATAAAGCGCAGGGAGAAGGACCGAGCCTCCGGGGTCGCCGCCTTCCCTTCCGGTTTCTATCTCCTGTCAGCATGGCCACCGGAGAGGGATGGTTATCGTTGGGCCCCGTCGACGACCTAGCGATCAGCCACTGTAGCTGAGCATGCGAGACGTGTGTGGCGACCGACCACTGTAGCCATGCAAGTCGATGATGATGACTGGCCGTCGTAGTTGTGCACGTCGTGGATGACGGGCGACCTCTGTAGCCTCGCGTGCTGACTGGGAGGCGCGGCCAACATGCCCCTGCCGTCGGGCCGAGCGGGAAACAGGGCGGCGCTCCCTCCTTTGCTAGGCGGCATGGGCAATGAGTGCCCTATGACGAATGTCACAGGGGAGAGTTAGGACGGTGCAGGTGTAGCCCCGTGCGGTCTTGGCTACAATGTACTGCCCGAAAACTTTGGCGGGTCACGTCGAGGAGCACGGGCGCCTTTCTACGTGTCAGAGCCGCATTCCGGATTGGCGCACCCCATCGGTTGCATCTATGGCGAAATTGGTGGGGACCGACAAGATCGGGCCCCTCGTCTGCTGGTCCGCGCACATCCCCGGGCGAGGCGGAGCTCTGTTTGGTGGGTCCGGATACGTCCGACCCCTAGCGCCCGGGGTCGGGCGAGACGGGGCCTTGCGGCGAGGGGTCGGGCGCATCCGACCCCTTGCGCCCGGGGTCGGGTGAGGCAGAACCTTGCGGCGAGGGGTCGAGCGCGTCCGACCCTAGAACCATGGGTCGGGTGAGGCGAAGCGGAATATTCCCTGGCTGTGCCAAGTCGACGGAGGTCACTGTTGCTGTAGGTGGGCCTGGACCCTTATGACCGTTGTTTAAGGAAAATAAGGAAGTCGTTAATATTTCCCCCCAACAGGTGGCAAGAGTAGCAGGTATCTCTCTGAATGGATAGAGGGACGTGTTTGTTTGGAAGCTGAACAAGAGCAACAAATTCACAGTGAAATCCTTATATGCTGATTTCATGAGTACAGAGGAAACACCTTCTAAATGTGCCTCATGGAAGCTAAAAATACCTCTCAAGATTAAAGTATTTTTATGGTATTTGATGAAGGGAGTCATACTGACAAAGGACAACTTGGTTAAGAGGAAGTGGCAGGGCAACACTAAATGTTGCTTTTGCTGCTCTCATGAATCCATACAACATCTATTTTTTTGATTGTCATATAGCTCGGTCCATTTGGAATGTTGTACATATCATTATTGGTATTCAACCACCCAGTAGTATCTCTAATCCGTTTGGTTCTTGGCTTGCAAACCACCCAGTAGTATCTCTAGTATGTTTGGTTTTTGGCTTGCAAATTTCTCTTTGAAGCTTAGAAATCAAATCCTTGTGGGGGCTACCGCTCTTTGCTGGGCATTATGATTGAGTCGAAATGATGTTGTTTTCAACAGAATTTCCTCTAACTCCTTTTTGAGGTTATTTTCAGGGGATCTATTGGACAAGAAGTTGGTCGCTGCTATCTAGAGAAGAAGAGAAGACTAATCTAAAAGAGAGTTGTCACAAGCTAAGAAATTACAGTAATGAAGTTTTTCAACAGCTTTGGTGGAAAGCGAAGAATAGACTCCAGAACTAGTTTGTGTTTCTTTTTCTCTGTTTGCCGTTGTAATGGTAGTGGCCTAAGTGCTACTTTGTGACCTTCACCTTGGCTGTAGACATTCATCGCGAATTGTCGAGGCCGGTTGTTTTCCTTAATTAAAAAATAAAAAAAAAAGTACCTGAAATTTATTTACAAGAGTTTATGAAGGTTTTAGAGCCGATGGTTCAGTAAAATGTACCTTGAGAACGAGAATCGCTAGTTGTTTCTTTTTTCTTTTAAAAAAAGGAACGTGAATGTCAAGTCCCGTCGGGGTCCAATCCAACACGGAGTCAATGCACTCGTGACGTGCTGCTCGGCGGCACGAGTGCCTTCCCTCACCGATGCGGTAGGTGCCGTTCACGTTCGTGATAACAAAGAGCATGGCCTCCCAGAGGATATAAACTGGCTTTGGCCCTCTTCAATTGATGTCCGACCTACTTTTACTAAAATTGCGGAAAACGGATCTCTACAGTGGACCAGCAGCTTCATCTCGGCATCTTCGTGCTGTTCGGCCCTGCGCTGCTGCAAACTGCACCAGTCCCCTACTACTCACTGTTCTGTCTGTTCGACTCGTGACCGCTGCCCGATCGGGGGGTCGTGTACGTCGTCCCTGCCATGTGCCCAGCTGCGAAAGTCTCTGGCTCTCCGCGCGCCCCCGTTGCATCGCTGGCTCCCCGTACCTCGGCTTCTCCCCTCTCGCCGTCGTTCCACGGCCGCGTTCGCTCGCCGGCCGCGATCAGCCGTCCACCCTCGCGGCGCGCCTGCACAGAGCACGGGAGCACGCGACGGCGTAGCCTTTGCCCCCATCCGGCTATGCGCCGTAGGCGGGCAGGAGCAGTGCTCGGGCTCCGCGCGAGCGCGGCGTCCCATAACGGCCGGGGGATTCCTGGCGTCCTGCGGTCCTGCCTCTCGGCGGAACGGCAGCCGAGCCGCTCGGCCTGGTGTTCGTTCAATGCGAGCGCCGACCGACAGGCGGGCCAGGCGTGCGCGCATCTCGTGAGGTGTCGGCCCGGCCGGCGCGGCAGCAGGGGATGGGATGGTCCTGGTCCAGGTGTGCAGTACGGCGTACGTATTGAAGGGGGTCACGGCATCTGCGAGAGCCCGGTCAGCGACCGGGTACCCACCCCTACTACTGACGTTGACGTGTGTTCCGTTCTCGGGCCGGTTCCCTCGGTCAAGGGGGCGTACCGCGTACGTAATCGTAGGCCAGGGCACGCCTGCTCCGACGACGGACGGAGTCGGGTGACCACGCTAGCGCTAGCCACTCCAGTGGTGGCGGAGTGGGAGGTCGCGATCGAGAGGTCCTCCCGGCCACACACACTTTGCCGATGCGCCATGATCCATTTTGCTGAGGCTGCGAGGGTACATGGTCCACGGCGAGGGTGACGGCAGGCGGTGATCGAGATCCGAGCTCTCGAAATGGCCGCTTGACCGTTCGAGGAACGTTGTTTTCCAAAAAAAAAAAAAAACGTTCGAGGAACGCCTTTGCCCTTTTGCCGGGGCGCTAGTTTTTTCCCCCATGAGCCGGGAAGGTGACCACTCACGCAGTAGCTTGCAGGTCGTTACTGCTTACTAGTATAATACTTGCCGGGCGATGGCGACGGCGTCACGGCGATGTGTGTACGCGCCGAGCCCAAGTCCGAAACAGTGGCGCAAATGTGGGCGACTCGTGCCTGCAGGCCCTGTGATGGTGGACAGTTCGAGCTGCTATTTCTTTCAGTTCGGCAAGGCTGCAGGTAGCTGCGAAAGTCGGCGTCCGGGTGGAGTACTTTGCATACGGCGAAGTGCTCAAGTGTAGACCATGTCTCCACATGACCGTTCACGTTATCACGTAGAGTACTACGTGGGTACGTACACGGACACGATGCCGACGGGCCTGTGCTGTCTGATTACTTTACATGAACAAAGCTTGTGAAGTGATATTCCACTTGGTAAATGTTAGTGTCTATGACGATTGACGATAATAGTCTATCAAAATTTTATTCTCAGGTAAATTGAATAGTTTGCTGTTGGATTAAGGTACATGGTTCAAAAAGGTGTTTTCTCTTGCACCTACTCCGTGTCATCGGCTGTGTTGAAGTAGAGACAGTCAAATGTACCATTTTGATAGTTGGCGGGGATGGAGTCAGAAACTCGATTTCCGGTGTTAGAGAGAGAGAGAGGGAGGGAGCAATGCTAAATTTCTCAAAAATTAATCAAATTTTGAAATATTTTTTTTTTGTGTGTGGTGGGGGTGGGGGTTGGCGGCGGACACAGGAATTGAAGGTTGGGTGTACATAGGTCCTGTTTGTGATCACCACTCCCGCAGCAACGCCGACAAACTCGGTTAATCCCACAAAATGCCGCGCGGCAGGCACGCTTCTCCTCATCGCGCGGCTCCCACACTTCAATTTTTTAACGGGCCGTCGCGAGAAGTGAGACACGGCTCGCCACGCTATTTTAGGGATCATGAATGTGGCATGTGGCATACACGATTCCTACAACCTCGGTTCCAAACAGGACTATAGATATTTATGTGCTTGAGGTTCTATGCTTACCACTTTGGTTCCACTTTGAATTCTGTGCTCCACGATTTGCAGTACTGGTGTGGAGATACTAGTTGCAGATGATTTGGCTTCTTGGTTGTTCTAGACGATAAAGATTTCAAATCAATATCCTTCAATCTTTTCGACGCCTACAATTAAACAGATATGCTATATCAAACTACTGAATCAAATATTGAATATACCAAATCACCGAACCTGAATCAGTTGCAACAAACACAGACTGGAACTAATGAATTAATGGCCAATTTGCACTTCGCACGAACCATCGGTGCCACAGCTGCTGGACTTCCTATGGCTGTAGGCCTGTAGCTGCTGCATGCGGCGGGGATGTGGCCTGCTCATCCTCGGCGACGGCTGCGTATGCCTTCTCCGCATTTGCACTCGCTAGCGCCACTGCGCCAGAGCTGGTCATGCCTAGCCGGCAATGCTTGCGGCAGCCGGCACTTCCGCGGAATCCGCGTCCGGCGTCTCTATGAATGTTCTACATCTGTCATGGCCACCCGCCTGGCGCGGTGGCGCCTGTGCAGCTGCAGCGAGCATGGGTCGCGGGCGCTGCCGACGCGCCCTACGTTTGATCAGCGATCGGTGAGCAAGCGCGCGGACCCTTGATTCATCCACCCTTGCGCTCCCCTCCCAGGCGCCGGTGGCCCGCCAAACCTAGGTCCCTAGGCCTAGCGGCGCACGCGAATGAGAAGTCGAGATACGTGTGGCCGAATCGCAAGCATTCGAGCGTCGTGAGGCAGCATGTCGGCGTGCAGGCCTATTTCTCTCGTTTGGGCTCAAATACATACCATCTGACCCGTCCTAGCTAAGATCCTGTTTCGTTCTTTAATCTCACTTTAGTTCATGGACTAAAAGGTGTTTGGTTCTATGAACTAAAATCCATAAATACTGTTGAACAAAGACGCTTCTGCCCTTCTTCCCCTACCCCTAGTACTCCTGTGTGAAAAACATCCTTGCGCTCTTCCTCACCAGCATCACTTCTCCGCCCCGCGCCACTTCTCCTCTTTGGTGGCGGCATTGGTCTCTAGCGGGTCGGGCAGCGCACTCGAGTCCTCCTCCTCCTACCTCCGGTCCCAGGCCGAACCTTACCTCGCAGCGCTCCGCCGCGTGTCCGCGCTCGCTGAGGAGGCAGCGCTGCCCGCGGACCCATCAGCCGCGTGGACCGGCTCCGCAACGCCATCGAGGAGGTCGTGGTGCGCGGGGACGAGGCCGTCCGGAGGGTGGAGGATGCGGTCGGGTTCCTCGGCTGGACCATGGCCGCCGTCGTAGGCTCACCGAGGCTGCCGCAGCTTGGCGGATCCGGCGAGGGAGCTTCGGGGGCGGCGGATCCGGCGTCGGGGATGGGGGAGCTTTGGGGGCGGCCGGACCAAGGCCGCCGGTTTCGATGGACGCCTTGGGTCGGGTGGGAGGCTAGGTGGGAGGGAAGCCGGCGAGGAGAGAGGGATCGAGCGGCGACCGGGTTAGGGGAGCGCAAGGACCGGCAGGGGAGCGTGCGGGGTCTGCCGGTGGGGATGGGAGTACTTGGGGGTGGCGGATCCGGTGGGGAAGGGCGCGGCCGGCGGTGCTTGGGCGCGGGCACCGGCGTGGAGGAGGCTTCGAGCGGCAGCCAGGTTGGGGGAGCGCAGGGACCGGATGGGGAGCGTGCGTGGTGGGAGGACTTGTGGGCGACGGACCGGTGGGGGAGCGTGCGGCCGGCGGCGGTTGGGCGCGGCCGCCGGCATGGAGGATGGATCTAGCGGCGGCGGGGTTGGGCGAGTACGGGTCTGGCGGCGGGGGTGGGAACGGTCGTGAGGAGGGTGCGGGGGTAGGGGGCTTCCAGAATGCTCGAGAGTTAGTTTTAGTCGCTTTTAGAAGGGGTGGGGGACTAAAAGATTTGAGCCTTCTAAAATGTTTTAGTCACCTTTTAGTCAGCCTGTTTGGCTATTTAGCTACCTTTTAGTCACTTTCATTTTAGGAGGTGGGAATCAAACAGGTCTAATATTTTTTTCAACAATTATTAGGTGTACATATGTGCGCTCCATATACCTCTACTGGGTCCCCGGGGGGCGGCGCGGGGAGCATGGACCCTTCCATCTGCCACTGATCGTTAAATTGTGTGTTTACGTCGATGGCTCAAAACAAAAGAGAACCAACTGAGGTTATGAAAATTGCAAGAGTTACGTGCTAGATGGTTACACATCCACTAAGTCATCGTTACCCGTTCCTCCCTCAATGTGCTTTATCTCTTCCTCCAATTCGGCACCTTCCTCCTTTCATCCTTTCATCTTGTTTAATTTCTTCCTCAACTCTGTCGCACCTAATGCCTTCTATGACTCCATTACGACCCTTCCCTACCTCCAAATCCATAACAGTTGATTGCCACTCGATGCAATCCAATAAACGCTTGTCGCCTCACCTTACAACCCACTACCGCCTATGAGTTTGTACTACTAATCTACTATTAGGGAGCAACCCCTTTAAATTTATGTTGAGATTCCCTCCCCAAAACCTATACCCTAAATTCCTTAGAGCAATCCATTTATTTAATTTTTGATAGCTTATGGATAAGTTAAATCTCAATCACCTCACAAAATAATACATAATGTTTCTCCAAACTACAAGTTCAATATTTTCCTATTAGATCAAAAATCTAAGGGGGTGTTTGTTTCTTTAGTCCCTCCTAAAATTCCTATCACATCAAATGTTTAGATACTAATTATGAGTATTAAACATAGACTAATTACAAAACCAATTGCACAGATGGAGACTAATTTGCGAGAGGAATCTATTAAGCCTAATTAGTCCATGATTTGACTACGTGATGCTACAGTAAGCATGTGCTAGTGATAGATTAATTAGGCTTAATAGATTCGTCTCATGAATTAGCCTCCATTGGTGTAATTAGTTTTATAATTAGCTCATGTTTAGTTCTCCTAATTAACCTCCAAATATTTGACGTGATATGAATTTTAGTCCGGACTAAAGATCCAAAACTCCCCTAACGATCCATCATTTTCTCGTCCAACCGGCCAACCTTATAGTTTTCCCACCCTAATGCTCTACCCTTGAGCTATCCGTGACTATGTCCCATCTCCCTTGGTGTACCTCATCCTCCCTCTTCATGTGTCCCTTCTCTTACAATTCGGCATGTTTCTCATCTCAGACTTCAACAAGCCTTACCCTCCCCCCTCCTCCCCAACAAAAAAAAAAAAAAAACAGTCTGCTGCGCCAGTCCCCTTTCTCCAATCTCCGGTCTTCGAATCCATGACAATTGACTGCTGCTATTGCAAACCATTCACCACTTGGCACCTAGTCGTGGTGCACTCTTGCACACTCCTTGCCATGTCTTATCACTGCCCCGGATCTCCACACCAAAACCTAACTCATCAATCTTAGACCCTAAATCAATCCATTTATATTGAATTTTTATGGCTTATGGATAAGACCTCAGTCACCTCAGAAATGAGTAAATCCCCAAACGTTTTTTTAGGGCAGTAAATCTCCAAACGTTAACGCGAAGAGAAATGGGTTGAGTGAGCTCACTCGGCAAAAGAGAAAGAGATCTCTGATCCTTTTTCTCCTGTACTAATGGACGGAACTACTTTTTTTAATCTTAGGACGTGTCATGTGTGGCAATCCTAAACGCTAGCTGGTTAGTGGATGATAAGCGGTCATTTCGCTTCAGCTTATCCAGCCGGCTTATCAGCCACCAAACAATATTTTCCTCTCACAACAAATCAGCCGTTTCAGCTTTTCAGCCGACTTATAAGCTGAAGCGAACAGGCCAAAGCATTTTGACATGAAATATGAAACTACGTACAGGTACCACTACGTACTGTATTCACGAATCCCTAGTAAGCAGAACGTACAGTGAGACATGTACATATGCATGTTCCACCGCATCGGTGGTCGTGACGATGTCGCGTTCCTGGTCATGCATTACCTACGGTGGGTGCGCTCAGCCCTGTCATCACTGCAAGATCAAAAGTCAGAGGGGAAGATTACAAGGCGGTAAAAACAAAACAAGCGACAGTCTCCACAGCGCCGTGTTGGCTTTTCCTATTTGACCGATCTGCGCCTACGCCGTGCTTTGCTGCTTCGAGCTCCATCTCCGAGGCACGCACACATGACCCGAGGTTAATGCAATCGTCGGTCCGAACGGAATCGTCGGCACCTTCTCAGATTTTCAAACGGAACAGGGAGCCGGGGTTGAGGAACGGGTTGGTGAAGGTGCTACCGTCCAAGCCTAGAAATGGAGAGCGTCAACTTTTTACGTTTGGTCGTTGCGTTTGGAGCTTTGAGCTCCCACGCTTGAATCCAGATAGGTCGCTGTGCATCAAGTCAACATTGCATCGGACACTGAGCACCAGCCACTGATGCGACGATGAGACCAATTTGATCGATGAGACAGGCAGTGTTTGCATGATGCCAGTGGACACATCCTAGCTATCTCCCGAGTTTTGGAAGCTGCGTGCCATCTGCCATGGATTGATTTTTACTCAAGTTGAGCATGCATGTGCATCTCTGATTGGATCAAAGGCAAATTGAAGATGCTGGAGCAGCAGGTCCTCAAGTTACATGTATGTTCTGGAACATCACTTAAGTTAGTAGGACGAACACGGGGAGCAAGGCATTTCTTTTTTTCTGGATCGAGAAGCAAAATATTTTTGTATGCATAGTAGAGGAGCGAGGACATCGCATGTCATCATATCATACCACTCTCTAGATCTGTCAGCTGATCGATCTGGTCATCCGGGTAAACCGGGTCGCCGTCGTTTATGCATGCTACAAATATATCGCGCGCTTCGTTTCAAAAAAATACATCGCGCGCTTGGGGGTAGCTCGATCGAGTAACGGACCCGGCTCGAGACCCCATCTGCACTGCACCGCGCGTCGACCGACCCACACACCGCCCTGCCCGTCCCCAGCTCGAGCTGGCCGGCCGTGGCCCAGCCCCAGCGCGGCAACGGGGACCGCGGGCAGTCTGCCGCCCTCGCCGGAAGCCGCGGTTGCTGCCAGCTCGAGCGGCCGTGCCCGCACCCTCTAGCCCCGCGGTCAGCGGCCGCGCTCTGCCCTGCCCATCCCGCCGACCGTACTCCTCGTGCCCGCCCGCCCGCCGTCGTCATCTCCCGTGGCGGTAGCCATGTTCCGCCCCAACTCACCTGCCCATCAGCCCACGGCGACGATGTTCCTGCAGATCGAGGCAAAGAGGGACGAAGGGGGATGGGAACGGCAGACCTGTTCGCTTCAGCTTATAAGTCGGCTGAAAAGCTGAAACGGCTGATTTGTTGTCAGAGGAAAATAAGTGGCTGATAAGCCGACTGAATAAGTTGAAGCGAACAAGCCGGCCGGCGTTGTTGGGCCCATCATCCTTGAATTGAGTGCTATAGAGTATCGATGGGTTAAGCGTGAGCACCTTCTCTCTCCTACATGGAGCTCTTATAGAGAGCATATCAGCCCCATTGCGAGTGCCCTAAGTACTATCTACACACACTACATTGGCAGGACGGTGTTTTCGAGTCCACACTAAACTCCAATCACGTACTCTCCCTCTTTGGTTTGTGGCGTGAATAGGGATGGTAATAGATCGTAGCCGTCATGTCTCATTTACAATCCAATTTAGTTCTATCTATTTTTATTTCAAAATCATATAATATTATGATCTGATTTTTATTAAATCCGATTTTTAAATTATTAGGTTATAGCGTGATTGGCCCTTTTGAGCGGTTGGAAGGCGGAGCGCTAGCTGCGCGCTCGCGGCCGGCGTGCGTCAGCGATGGGAAACCCGAGAAGCTGCTGTTAATTGCAACTGTATACATGCGCCTCGATCGGGGTTCATTATGCGTAAAGAAATGTTGCCCGATGCATGATCAAGCAGCGGTGCTCGCAAGGCTCAAGGAGGAGGGGAAGCAAAAGAAGTGGCAAGAGAAAATTAAGGATGATGATGATTGCCGCACTATTAGCTGCAAAAGCCAAAGGGAGACGGGATTCTTTGCGTTTCAGGTAGTTGAGTTTAGAATATGTCCTGGAAAGAAAGTGTTTAGAAGGTCCATGCTTGATCGATGCTTCGATAACGAAATGCTTTGCAGAATTGCAGTTAGGCCTTGTTTACTTCCCTCCAAATTCCCAACTTTGACACTATGCAAAAAGAAGATTCCTCATCACATCAAACTTGCGGTACATGCATGGAATACTAAATGTAGACGAAATCAAAAACTAATTGCACAGTTTTGTTGTACTTTACGAGATGAATCTTTTGAGCCTAATTAGTCAATATTTGGACAATAATTCACAAATACAAACGAAATACTACAGTTGCGCATTTATGGTAAAATATCAATTTTACCGCTCCCAAATTGGGAACTAAACAAGACCTTAACAGTTGCTAACAACACTGGCGGGTGTCGGCAGCGTTATAGGGCCTATCCGCCTATGGCAGACTGGCAGCAGATACGGAACTTGGGCCCTTCTTTACAGATAAACCAGGATGGAGCCCAAAAGTAGTGTTGGTCCTATAAGGTGACTTTGGCCCAAAAAATTTACTCAAGCGGCGGCGGCAGCGCGGCTAAATGAGGAAAGCCCATCATTTTCGGAAGAAACGGCCCAAAGCTCGCCGTTATCGCCTCTTCGACGGCACGCCACGCGGACGCGCGGACCAGTCGCCTCCCCACTCCCCAGTGGCCAGTGGCGTCCCCACTCGAAGCGCTTGCCTCGCTGCGCACCGAACCAAACGCCACGGCACACGCGGCGCTCCGGACGAGGCAATTCGGAGGGTGTCTACCCCGGAGGGCATCTTCTACTGGCTGACGCGTGGAAGAAAGAGGTATGGTTGTGTTAGAGATTAACGGCCCTGGATTTATAAGCCGGCTGAATTTAATATGAGAAAAAAGTATTGTTTGGTAGATAATAAGTCGGCTAATAAATTGAAGCGAACAGAGCATTAAGTTAGTGGAGTGCTAATGAATTTGCTTTTTTTTGACTAATGTAAGCAAGGACCATGGTACTTCCGTGTAAACAATAGGTCCTTCCAACATCATTTGTTTTATATCGTATAAGTATTTTTTAAAACACAATAATATTTTTTTGCATTACTACAAAAATCGTTTCATTCTTTTCATTTTTTAGGGGGAAAATATTTTTCTTATTCTAATTTCTCTAAACAAGAAATAAATTTACATCATAATTCTAAAAAAATCTAATTCAGGTTTTTTAGAAATAAACCGCATGCATGCGCATGTACAATCTCAACTCTAAAAATTCATCTGCTAAAAAACAAAAAATGTCTACCATCAACAAAAATGTTCATGAACACATAAAAGATTTACAAATCATAGTGAAACAAGTCACCAAAATGAATCTGTGTGCACCCTCGAGCATCCACCGCGTCCAAGAACCTTCAGGAAACCTCCTCTGGTTGCCGTCACCATCGTCGTTCCACACCGGCGAGCAATGTTGGGGAAGGATTTCTCCAGTTGATGCCAAGCCGTGCGCCGTCACGGGGAGACATGGAAGAGCTTATGAACGACGAGGAGGAAGGTCGGGGACGGCTGCCTCCACGGATCCAAGGATGGGTGGGAGAGAAAGGGAGAGAGTACCTTGCCCTGTCGTGAAGGAGTTGGGTCCCGCCGCTCCTCATCTCCCACATCGACTCAACTCCCCACCTCCACCACAGAGCTCGTGGAGGAGCTCGCCCTCTTGAGATCTAGCATCACCTTATCACGAGCCCATCGTTGGTAGGTAGCGGGACCTCGAGCTCCACCATGAAGAAGCTCCACCTCCACCGGATCTGGTCGAGGACGACGGTATGCGGGCGTCCACTCCATGGATCTCACAACCATGGCTGGCCTCTCCTTCATCGGAGGAGATAGAACGGCGATGGGTGGGAGGAAAGAGAAATGGAGAGAGGGAGTCAGCCGCATGTGGCATGGGGAATTGAGCAGGTTCGTGTATTGTCAATACGATCCTGCAGTAAATATGTGCTAATTAGAATTAATAAATTCATCTCGCGAATCAGCTTCCATCTGTGCAGTTGGTTTTGTAATTAGTCTATATTTATTAGAAATTTAAATATTTAATGTGATCGGGACTAAATTTTAGTACGTGGAATCAAAACACTAAGGATAACGATCTCTTTCCTAGTCTCCCTTCTCTCGCCAACTTTCTCCATCGATCCTCGATCTAACGGCGACGGCACACCACCTCCTGGGTACGCACCCGCAGGAGGTGATTTTCGCGGCGCTCCGCAGCGCAGCGCGTCTGCTGCAGACCTGCAGTGTACCGAGACGAAGCGGCGCCGCCAGCTCCCCAAAACCTCGCCACCTCTCTGCCCTCGCCAGAGAAAAAGCAGAACGAAAAGGGGGGAAAACAGAGCTCAAGCACTCACCGCAGCAATGGCTCTCACCGCTCGCGCCGCGCTCGTGCGCGTCCTCCCTCCGCGACCCTCACCGACCTCGCAGCTCAAGCAAGGTACGCTTCGCTCTCCCCCGCTCCCGGTGTTCGGATCCCACGGGTGCCGACAGAGCTAAAACCCTAGTTTCGGTTTTGCCCCCACAAGGTTTAGGCGGCCGCGGCCGGGCCTCGCTCGCCGTGCGGGTGAAGGACTCCGACGACTACGGGGCCCTGCTCTCGGAGAAGCCCGCGGCGCCGGCGAAGCGGGACGGGTGGGAGGGGTTTGGCCGGGGCGTGACCAGTGCGGCGGAGGAGGAGAAGGAAGAGGAAGCGCAGAGCGAGCCGGCCTCGTGGGATGTGCTCAACCAGATCGGCGTCGAGGTGAGCGCGCGCAACCTATTGCTTGTAAGCTTGTCGTGTTGTGGATTCGAAATGGTTGTGTTGGCTTGAGGTGAAAAATGCAAGGGAAAATTTCCTGACGCTTTATTCAGTGCGTTAATTTACACAAGGTTTAAAGCATATTGAGCAGTATCGAAATTAGTGCAAACTACAAAGCCGCAGCTGATTTGTTCTTAAAAGTAGAGAGCACGCAAGCCACCAATCACTAATTACCATGCTATCGAATTTTTGTGAAGAAGGTTGGTGCTGAGATGCATGTTTTTTGATCTAATGTCAGTCTTTAGAGAATGGTTGATGGATTTGATGATAAAACTAAAGCATTGTGCTCGTTATTGTTCTCTCTCTATATATTACAATTGATGCTGTAATTGAGTGCATTCATATTCTCTGTTCATGGAAGAAAACTTTTCATGCAACCTTTTAAGAAAGGTTTCAGTGCACCATCAAAAGAATAAAAGAAGAAGAAGAAAGGCATCGCATCACACATTTTGGACAAAATCCAAAATAACCTTTTTATGAGACGTCGTAAATAATTCACATATCTTTTGTCAATGAGGTAAATGACAAGAAAGGAAAGACATGCATCTTAGATTCAGAATTTCTTTTCATTTGGCCGCATGATTCAAAAATTATATCTGATAACTAGTGCTTATGTCTTACTAAAAGGAAAAGGTATAGTAAGCTTTCTCAGTTATAATAGAAACTGCAGCTCGGACAGATTAACCACTCATTGGTAACTGGTAAGGGCTTGGGGATGGGGATAACCACCTTGGACGTTGGAGGGGCTACATCAATGTAGTCACTATTAACGGAGGGGAATGGACTTTGCACGTGTTTCTGGGACTACATCTTTTCCAATCGTTGCATTCACAAAACTGTCTGCTGGTTTGTTGTAGTTTGATAGTGTTCTGTTACTGAAATACTCAGTAAACCTTGGTTGCTGCTTTGATTTGGTATGTTTTTACTACTTTCAATTTACTTTGATAACTTTATGCTAGGCATTTGTAATTTCGCTGTAATTGAATTCTGCGGAAGTGGGGATCTTCCTGTTATGGTAACATGAACGGGAGCAATAAAATGGATGGAATGGTACAAACTTAAGGGCAGGAAACCAGGAACTGTAAATGGTAATGCACTGTGTCAAGATCTTTCGGTGTTAAAATACTAAAATGGGGGTATCATCTGATGGTATGTCGCTGTTTTTCCTTCTTAGAATGGCTATCCCCAAAGTTAACAACCTAGAGCGTCTCATCCAAGGATTAAAAAATCAGATATAATGAAAAACATGGACCTCCACTGGTGCCAAAAAAACCAGGTGGTTACTGGTTCTATACCAGCCAAATATACTGTCCGTTTTTTCAAATTGAAGACTGGTTACTGTCCGGTAACCGACTGACATTTGCTGGTATTCTGCTAGTTGGCAATGAACAAAAAACCATGATTAGTTGATTACTATATTATATTGCAGACAGAATAAATATTGCAAATGCTGAAATATTGGTTCCTAACATATGCTTCTTAGGTAATAAATTTTCAGTACAGCAAAATTTGATATTTGTAAGGCATTGAGTACACTGTACGCCAAAGGTTGCTCGTTGTGCACAGTGTCACGTAAATATCTTGGAATAGGTGCTTCTTTCTATTAGTGTGGATGAACTCAATTAGTTTGACACTATATATACTTCAATTGAACTTGAGTAAAAGAAAGAAAGCTACAATTTTCTCGAATATTTTAAACCCAGAGTTTGAAGTTATAATTCTAAACTTGTTGGACTGGTATTAATTTAGTGGTCCAGGCCATCCTGGTTGGTTACTAACGGCAACTGACTAGTAACCTTTGATTTGTTATTTTTGATTAAGCAACTGACTATCTGATGGATTAAGCAAGAATACAGTTTTCAATTGCTTACCTATTATGTGTGATTCTAAGAACTATTCTTGTGCAGTTGGACTCTGACAAATCATATTCCGCCCTCGTATATGGCACATCTGCTCTTGTTGCAATTTGGATATCATCAATTGTGGTTTCTGCACTTGACTCAGTCCCTCTGGTATGTAACCTTCTCTTCTCTGAGCATGTGATATGTTTACTTCAATAACAGAAATAGCAGTAGATAAGTATTAGTAGGATCACAAGACCAATGATAGTTTTGAGCCAGCTGGAGTGTTATTCAAACAACTGGAAATTTTTGGATAGCGTCTCCCAACAACATGATGATTGTTTTGTATGAGCAGGTTCCTCAGGTGATGGAAGTTGTTGGCCTTGGCTTCACAATTTGGTTCACATCAAGATATCTGATATTTAAGGTGATTAGGCATGCTCCATTAGAAATATCCACGTCCATTTAATGGCTCCCGTAGTGATATTTCGGTGTGTTTTTGTGTGTGTGCAGGAGAACCGTGATGAACTTATCACCAGAGTTAGCTCCATCAAGAAGCAAATATTAGGGTCTCATGAAAACTGAGCGTTACTCTTACGTTCCGTTAATCCGTACTGGGTTTTATTGAAAACATTGTTCTAAATAATTAGCAGTCTTTTTTGGACTTTTCCTTTCACTAATCTAAAAAGTGGCAGTTGGGCTATGTCATTTCCAATTAATTTAGGTAAGGGCAGGCCGCTATGCGATTCTCTTTTGCACAATTTTCTTTGTGTGCTCTGCGGACCCATCGAGGCGGCTAATCCTTCCAGAGTCGTTCTTAACTGCGTAAGGTATGTCATGGGTGCAGTACCTGTCAATTTTGAGCTGTGCCTAGGCTCCTCTGACCCGTCTTACGATTTGGTTGGTGCTGAAATGTAGTTTTTGCCGCCGCTCGCCGCCGCCCGTCCCTGCTCGCTTGTGCTTCTTCGACAGCTGCTGCTGCGGCTGCTGCTGCATGCAAGCCGATCGGCTGCACAGCTAGAGCACATGTTTTCCAAAAAAGAAAAAAGCCTATCAGATTGCTTTTCTTTCTTTACTCATAGGACAGTAATCTGCTTGTAAAAAGCGGCTGCTGGCATGCTGCTGCAGCGCCTGTAGCTGTTGCTGGGTGGCTGCAGCAGTTGCAGCCACAGCAGCTGCAGTAATCTGCTTGTAAAAAGTGTTCTTGTTCCGTTGCTCCTACTGTGTTTGGGAGGAGGAGGCTAAATTTTAGTCCTGTCACGGATGTTTGAAGACTAATTAGGAGGACTAAATATAAGCTTATTACAAAACTAATTGCAGAACCCCTAGGTTAAATCATAAGACGAATCTATTAAGACTAATTAATCCATCATTAGTGAATGGTGACTGTAGCATCATATTGTCAAATCATGGACTAATTAGGCTTAATAGATTCGTCTCGCGATTTAGCCTAGGGGTTGTGTAATTAGTTTTGTAATTAGTCTATGTTTACTACTCCTAATTAGTGTCCAAACATTCGATGTGACGGGACTAAAATTTAGCCCCCTCCTCCAAACAACCCCAGCCCGGCTGCTCGCGATTTAGCCTAGGGGTTGTGTAATTAGTTTTGTAATTAGTCTATGTTTACTACTCCTAATTAGTGTCCAAACATTCGTGATGGGACTAAAATTTAGCCCCCTACTCCAAACAACCCAGCCCGGCTGCTCCGTGGAAGGGACTTCCGGTGTTTGGTGTCCGGTCTTGCCTACAGTTACGTGTTTGACCCTTGGAGCTTGCAGGAAGCTAAGGGTCAAAGGAGAAGCGTAGTGGGTGCCTGGTGCAGCATGAAGCATGTTCTTTCTTTCGAGAGCCGTGAAGCATTTGGGATACGGAAGGGATCAGTTAGCCGGTCAGGTTAGGGAGGAGGCAATCAGACAGAACTAAACGGCCGTTAGCGTTTGCATGAGGCAGCAAGTGTATGATCTGTCGCGGTGGGCTGACCACTACAGACGGGGCAATTAGCAGATAAGATCCACCATAAACTATTGACAAAAGGTGTACTAGATTATCAGTGAGACCAAAGGTTTGTCTCGAATGCAAGAGTTACCCCTGGAACAGTTCGAGTCCCATAAGTACTGCGAAAAACAGCTGTGTTCGAAACAACAACAAAAAGAAAACCTAGCGGAAGTGGACCCAGCTTGGCAGGCCCCGAGGCCCGTGAATTGGCGCAAGTGCCATCAAAATTGCTGGCCACAAAAAAACACGCGTAAAAGTGCCGTCGATATCAGACCACAATCCCACGGCCACCATCGTCCAAGTTTTTTACGATAGCAGAGAACGGCGATTGCTCTGTTCGCCTCCTCCGCCGGGGTCGCCGTCGACGAGCCCGAGACCAGCCAATTTTGAGACGCAAGAAAACACGGACGCGAGGCGCAAATATCCGCGAGCTCCTGTGTGGTTTACACACTAATTAGGAATATTAAATATAGATTAATTATAAACCAATTGTACATATGGAGGTTAATTCGCGAGGCGAATCTATTAAATCTATTTGTCCATGATTTGATAATGTGATGCTACAGTAAATGTGTGTGTTAATTATGGATTAATTAGCTTTAATAGATTCGTCTCGCGAATTAGCCTCCACCTGTGCGATTGGTTTTGTAATTATTGTATATTTAATACTCTTAATTAGTATCTAAACATTCAATATGACCTGGACTAAGGGCTTGTTTGTCTCCCAGCGGTTAAACTTTAGCCCCTATCACATCGGATGTTTGGATACTAATTAAGAGTATTAAATATAGGCTAATTACAAAACTAATTGCACAGATGGATGCTAATTCATGAGACGAATCCATTAAGCCTAATTAGTCCATGATTTGACAATGTGGTGCTACAGTAACCATTTGCTAATGATAGATTAATTATGTTTAATAGATTCGTCTCGTGAATTAGCCCAGAGCTTCTGTAATTAATTTTCTGCAATTAGTTTTATAATTAGCCCATATTTAGCTCTTTTAATTAGCATCCGAACATTCAAAGAGCTAAACTTTAACCCCTAACCTCCAAACAACTTCTAAATTTTAGTCCGTGAAACCAAACATCCTCCTGCCCGTGCGGGCAAGAATTGTAACCCAAGCTGGCTTGGCAAGAATTGGAACTCCTCGTTTGTCCCGTACCCGGCCCGTCCCCCTCACGGCCTCACGGAAAGATCCCCGGGCCCACGCGCGATGCGCGCAGCCGCAGCCAGCCACCACCTCGCCGTTCCTGTTCCGATTTTTCCCTCGACCCCGGCCGGCGACAGGCGACAGCGTGCCTCACCTCCCCCACACGTGCGACCACCCCCTCCCTGGTGAAAATGCATCGTCCCCCCGTGGTACCGAGCCCACCTCTGGCAGGTGGGGTGGGTGACGGGTGGGGCACCCAGGTGACGCGGTTGACGTCCGCCTTCGTCTTCCCTTTTCTTTTTTCTCTCTGTTTTTTTTAGGGCGGCCTTCGTCTTCCTCTCCCAAATAAAGCCAAGCCCAGCGAGGCAGCGAGGCCACCAACTCCACCTCGTGGACTCCTTCCCCCAAAACTAAACCCTCGCATAGGAGGCGCGTGAGCCCGTGAGGTGGACCAAGCGAGGGGCCCACGCCGCCACCGCTACCTGCTGCGACGACTCCGGGCGGAGATGGCGTCCATCTCCGGCGCGGCGGCGCCGCCCTCGTCCGCCGCGTGCCGGCTGCGGCTGCGGCGGCACCTCCTGCTCCGCCCCTCCCACCTCCGCCTCCGCGCGCCCCACTCCATCGCCGACCTCTCCCGCTCGTCCAGCTCCTCCGACTCCGCCCCGACCCCGGCCCGGCCGCTGGGCTCCAGGGCGGAGAACGGCAGCGGCGGCTGCCGCGCGGTGGAGAAGGACCCAATCAAGCTGTGGGAGCGCTACGTCGAGTGGCTCTACCAGCACAAGGAACTCGGCCTCTTCGTCGACGTCAGCCGGATGGGGTTCACGGAGGAGTTCCTGCAGCAGATGGAGCCGCGGATGCAGCGCGCCTTCGCCGCCATGCGGGACCTCGAGAAGGGCGCCATCGCCAACCCCGACGAGGGCCGCATGGTGGGGCACTACTGGCTCCGCAACCCGGCCCTCGCGCCCAACTCCTGGCTGCGCGACAAGATCGAGACCGCGCTCGACAGCATCCTCGCCTTCTCCCAAGACGTCGTCTCTGGCAAGGTCGCTGCAAATTTCCCATTTCTAATTACTTGACATACTTGCAATTGCTTCTGCTGCAGAGTTGGGATTGCTCAGCATGCTTGGTTTGCAGTGCTAATCTAGCATTTTTAGCTCCATCCATTAGAAAACCTCATTTTCATTGTAATTCGGCAACCATAGCGAATCTCAAGTCTGTCCGAGAAATGGTGCCAGCTATACGTATGTTTATCTGACCGAGGCAAAGCACCAGGAACAATTTAGGGGATGCGATTGTACAAGTGGATTACAATCATCTCTCTTTTTTTTAATATGGGTAGTCCTTTGTTACAAAATATTGTGATATGCCATCACGAGAGAGCTTAGAGGAGCATACCTGCGAATAATCTTGCTCCAATGTACTGAAGATATGACATGATAATCATATACATCTTATTCAGGCTTTTGGTACATTCTTTTTTGTGCTGATGTCTTATAACATGGTAAATGCAGATTCAATCCCCATCTGGTCGTTTCACTTCAATCCTGTCTATAGGAATCGGAGGATCAGCTTTGGGCCCTCAATTTGTCGCTGAGGCACTTGCACCTGATAACCCCCCACTGAAGGTACGCCCCTAATTCATAATCCAAGCAATGCACTTTAATTGCATTAGTCTATCCTCTGGATTTAAGATGTCCGTCAGTTGTAAGATATACCTCTTATTATGCTTGATTTCTCAGATAAGGTTTATTGACAACACCGATCCTGCTGGGATTGATCATCAAATTGCTCAACTAGGACCTGAACTTGCGACTACTCTTGTAATTGTCATTTCTAAGGTACTGAAAGATCCCAAATTTGATTAGTTTGTAGATCTTCTCCCAGCTGTATTATTAACTTATTTGTGGTACTGATTATTTTTACAGAGTGGCGGCACACCTGAAACCCGCAATGGTCTGCTGGAAGTACAGAAAGCCTTCCGAGATGCGGGGCTGGAATTCTCAAAACAGGTTTTGACCTCAGGTTCTTGCTTGTTTTTTATGATTCTGTTGCAAGTAGTTCAGGGGCAATCGTTTTTGTTGGTTCTTGCACTGTTTCCACATGCTTGATATATGATCGCGTGAACAATTCATTATTTGACAGAATGGTCTGTTTTGCAGGGTGTTGCAATTACTCAAGAAAAATCTCTGTTGGATAATACTGCCAGAATAGAGGGATGGTTAGCTCGGTTTCCTATGTTTGACTGGGTTGGTGGGAGAACTTCGGAAATGTCAGCTGTGGGTTTACTTCCAGCTGCATTGCAGGTAAGTGCTTTCCCACTTTTCCTTTATGTTTATTCCACACTTCCAAATTAACATGAGGAGTTGTTGCCAGGGTATTGATATCAAGGAAATGCTTGTTGGCGCAGCTTTGATGGATGAGGAAACCAGGAACACTGTGGTATGATTACAAGAACATGGACAATGTACAGTTGAACGATATGGTCATCTATCAAGAATGTTTCAAACATGGTTTTCCTCTTGACAGGTTAAAGAAAATCCAGCAGCATTGCTTGCATTATGTTGGTACTGGGCATCAGAAGGGATAGGCAATAAGGTTTGCAGCTTCATTGGTTGCAGCATCTTCTATTGATGAATGTAGTTCTTAGTACTCTCCTTACTGTTTTGACTTTCCTCTCTTTCAGGATATGGTTGTACTTCCTTACAAGGATAGTTTGCTACTTTTGAGTAGATATTTGCAGCAACTTGTCATGGAATCCCTCGGGAAAGAATTCGACCTGGATGGCAATCGGGTAAAAAGTCTTAAATATTTTAGTCAATTTACTGTAACCGGTTTCTCTGAACTAGTAGGTTTCAGATTCTATATTCATCACTTCTCTTTGTTTAACATAGAAATTTCCAATGGCAGGTTAATCAAGGGCTAACTGTATATGGTAACAAAGGAAGCACTGACCAGCACGCGTAAGTGTGTGCTCACTTTTCTGCAATATTTACTATAGTTAAATTGCAGGATCTAATGAATTATTTCTTATCACAGTTACATTCAGCAGCTGAGAGAAGGTGTACATAACTTCTTTGTTACTTTTATCGAGGTCTTGCGAGACAGGCCTCCTGGTCATGATTGGGAGCTTGAACCTGGAGTCACATGCGGTGACTATTTGTTTGGGATGTTGCAGGTCAACCTTGAACTTTAAGGAGACAAAATTATGTTGATTTGTCTATGATAGACATAACTGAGATATACAATATTTTGCAGGGAACTCGCTCTGCTCTTTATGCAAACGACCGGGAATCTATCTCCGTTACGGTTCAAGAAGTAACTCCTAGAGCTGTTGGTGCACTGGTTGCACTTTATGAACGTGCTGTGGGGATTTATGCTTCTTTGGTAAATATCAATGCCTATCATCAACCTGGTATGCTTCTCAAAACAAAGTAATGTAGCTCAGTATCATTAAGCTATTTTGTTTTATGCATTTATGTGTGGGCTATGTGATCTACAGGTGTTGAGGCTGGTAAAAAGGCAGCTGGAGAAGTATTGGCACTTCAGAAAAGAGTGCTGATTGTATTAAATGAGGCCACGTATGGAATCTCTGATTTATTTTTTGGTTATTGTTTCTCTATGAAGTGATTGGTTGTGTGTAGTATTTTTTGGTCATATTACTAGTTATGATGCTTTACTTGGATCACTAGAAGTGCACCCCACCTCACAGTTGTGATAATGCCCCTTTCTCCTAGAGATTTCCATTGAAAGCCTTTTAGAAGTTCGGCATGGTATATATTTGAAAAAAGAATATTTTGTTGGCTTATTAGTAGTCCTCTTGGGGCTGCAAAACTGCAGATAGACGCCTGCTTTTTTAGCAGTCACACATCCTTGAGTAGAAAACAATCAATATTCTAACAAATAGAAACATGTGTCTTGTATTTCAATATAACTCAACATTTCCTTACTCATGAAACATTTTTCTTTGTTCCCAATTTCCAATGCACATGAACTCAACTTTCATCAGCACAAGCAAGGACAAAATTTGCACATGAAAGGACATCACTTAAGTTTGTTTACAAATATCTGCATTTTACTCCCCCAATTGATTGATTCCTGAATGTCTGGATTCCTCCTGATTTATGTATTTGTTGTCTCCCAGCTGCAAGGACCCTGCTGAGCCATTGACCCTAGATGAAATCGCAGATCGCTGTCATTGCCCTGAAGATGTAAGTTTCACAGATTTTCATCAGCATAAACCAGTTGCTCTTTGAACTAACACATGCTGTACACTTGCTCGCTCAGATTGAGATGATCTACAAAATAATACAGCACATGGCTGCGAACGACAGAGCGATTATAGCAGAAGGCAGCTGTGGTTCACCTCGGAGCGTCAAGGTTTATCTCGGAGAATGCATTGTAGATGAAGACATGCAGGCTGCATAGATTTGGGGCGGTATGGATCGGTGTAAAATTATGTTGGAATAAAAAGGAGCCTCACCATGCGTGCGTCTTCCTGATGTGCCATTACCCATTAGTTCCTTATTTGGTTGTGCTCGCACACGGTTGCTGCAACGATGTATCTTAGAATTTTTTTTCCCCCTTGGGTCTCCCTTTATTTTACTTACAAAAATACGAAGGGACGAAGAAAGGTGCCGGCATAAATTACGTTCGTTTAAACGCATCTTCCATGAGAATATGCTTTTGGCAGCATCCGAGCATTTCGTTGTGGCATCTTCTCCATCAAATCCACGTTTCATGCAAGCAGGTCAATGAAGGTTTCTCGTTTCGTTTGATACAGGGAAACAGTACGAGAAGAACATTTCTGAATAACTCGGGCATATTGAGTTATTCTGGCATAAACACAGTTTTATTGAAAAACGAATGGAATATTTACAGTTGAGCGATACAAATGCTAAATATAACAGTGGTACTACAAATCATTATCTCGCCCGCCAACACAGATTTCCAGCATCAGAACGGACTGAACAAATGATTTCAAGTTTTGTGTTACCCTCTACCTGAACAATGGGAATCACACGCAAGTAATTGCAACATAGCTGTTGACTCAATATTCATAGAAACTTGGATATCACACGGCAGGACGTCCGAAAGGCTGTAGTTGCGACCGTAAGCAATGCTCGGTTATTGTAGACGCTGCATAACCAGGTACAGCAACATTATTTTCATAACAATATGGAGACTGGAAGGCCAAGATCAGCACCCCAAGACTCAGTTCTTCATTCAACTTGGGAAGTAAAATGTTTTGAGAAGAATTAATGCTATAGTAATGATTCGTGTCCAAGGTTACTATAACGAAAGACTTACCCAACAGCTGTAGCACCCCATGAAGCAACATTATAAATGACTTTAGTCCCATCCCAGGCCTTCCTGATTCTACTTTTCTTCTTTTCAGCTGAAAATGTCTTCCGAAGTGCTGGCACAGGAATGGCAGAATTTCCGATCAAAATACGATTTAATCATTCACCTATATTAAGAAACGAGGAACTAACCTTTCTGAAGTTGATCAGGAGACAAGTCCTGCACAACATGACACTCGGCATTAAGCACCACTCATGCAAGGAGAGACATAAAGCTCCTGGTGCAGCATCAAGTACAGGAAATAGCTACCTTAGTCTTTTTGAGCGATAACAAGTATGCGGCCATAAAGGACGTAATCCCATCAACTACATCCTCCTGCTTAACAAGAACATACCCATCATCTGGGTCATCATCTTCCCACAAATCCACTGCCTTTATTATATCCCATGATACATCAGGTTCAACTGTGCCAAAGAAGTGTGGAGAATTTTTTTTAAGTACAGTTATCTTTAATTCAGGGAAATGAGAGTGAAAAGGAACAGGGTAAGGAACACATCTAGCCATCTAGGTGCATATTCACTACAATAGTAATTTCAGCTGGTCATACTTACATGACTCTTATAGTAATATAATATGTACATCTAGCAGAGATGTACCTGTGCCATCTTGATATACTGACTTCTGAATACCATCGAGCTTTTTAAGGAACTCAAGTGATTCAACCTTAGATTTAAGAAGGTCACACATCTGCAAGGTAAAAGCAAGTGCTTAAATTTTAGGGCAGAATCAGAGCATATGAACCATGTGGAAAATTCTGTGTCGCCTCGCACTCCAGAAAGAGATTTCTGTTAAGTGCCATAAAGCTGTTCACCCCACATTCCAGACAGGAAATTGGAAATACATAATGAGGATACTGGCATACTGCAAACGTGATTTGCCTAAACTTACAAATACTGTTCTTTTTTTAATAACAAATACTATTCTTGCAGCATCTGAGACAGAGGCACCAAAATGTTTATTTTCATATTTTGGAGAAATATATATGCAACGTATCACACCTAAACTTATCAGTAACATCCAAAGTCATTTATTTCATGCTGTACCTCTATTTCCACACTTGCAAACTACCTAAAAACGACAGAACGCATACCCTAGTAGTTGCCAAAGTCAGAACGGCATGAGCAATCAGCATCGAACTGGCGGTAATGCAACTGCACATAATGCTTGATACTAAATTTACCAAAGGGTTGACAATAGCCTGAATCCACCCAACAAGCTACTGAAACACAAAGACCTTTTTAGTCTCACCACAGCGCAGAAACAGTGACAACGCAGTAATTCCGAACCACGTGTCCATCTCAGATAGTTATGAAGTGTTTGGTTTCAGTTTGTAGTGTCTAAATAGTAGCTAATTCAGTTAGCTCATCGCAATTTTCCATTACCATTAGTTACGCCTGTTGCAACGACTTATAATTCGGAAATCCAAATCCTATACTAGTTCCCGGAATCCTCAACCTGTCAAGAACTCGTGACTCGTTAGAGATCACGACGCCTCCTGTCCTGCTCACCTGGGTCGTCTCGTAGTCGGAGTCACTCGCCACCGACGACGACGCCGCGTCATCTGCATCGTCACCGACACCGGCCTTGCGGTCCTCACCCTCCGGCGGCGCCGCTGCGGTGTCCTCCGAGAGGGACGTGCCGAGATCAGCGTCGGCATCGCGCAGCATCTCGACCGCCCGCTGGACCTGCTCCAGCACCTCCTCCAGCGCCCGCTTCCGCACCCTCCTCACCTCCGGCGACCGCCGGCGCTCCGCCGCCGGCGAGGAGGAGGATGGCGAGGGCTCCATCGGGGATTGAAGGGGACCTACAGCCGGCGACGGTGGCGACGTCCGGATTAGGACTCAGAATCGCGATGATTGATTTGATTTGGCTAATCGTCGCGTGATCGTGTTGGGTGCGTGTTGCTTTGCAAAAGGCAACTATGAAGTGGGGCCAGGGTCATGGGTCCTACCTGTCAGTAGAAGCTGATATTTGATGGGCTTGAGGTTTACTTAGAGGCCCAACTATAAACACCGAGACCGACCGAGGAGGCCCATTCTAACGCAGGCCATCCGGGGCCAGGCAGTCTCGGGCCGCGCGCGGTGGTGGTGTCCAACAAGATGGACGGAGATTGCCGGTGAAGTTTGAAGGTCCAAGTCTGAACGTGAAAATTTTGGAAACATAATGCAGTGATGTTGATTTTTCACACTTCAACCTCTAAACTGAGGTAATCACATATGATTTGAACATGTAAGCAAAGATGCAGCCACATGGGTACAAAAATGATGGTTGCTGCTAGACTGTACTCAACTTAATTATTTTTTTTGAAGACCTAGTCAACTTAATTGTTAACGACAGCAAAGTCAGCATTGAGACATCATGATAATCAATTTAGTATCAAAATCTTCTGTTAGTTTTAAGTTACTTCCAATATTTGATCAGATCCGGATGCTTAATTTCTGTAGGAGGGGAAGACAAAGTACAACCTAGTTCAGAGAGTAACAATTGAATCTAGGTTAATTCAGCGGCAGCTAGAGCAATACTCTCATATTGATTTGATTCTCCGCTACCCACCAAGGTAGAAGATTGCTTGATCCGAAAAAGAAGCATGCTTTATTTGCTTATAGAACAAAAGTATACGTTTTTTCAGGGGAAATATAGTCTATCATATGGAATATGGAATAGGGCATTCAACAGCTTGAAGAGGTAGCTTTTTTCAGTAGCTGTCTACTACTTAAATGGAACAGATCATGATCTAGTGAAAAGTGGAAGTGTCATCGAAAAATATTTCAAGCCTCTACTGTTGTTTAGCCACTATAGTAATCTGTCCAAAAACACATGACATCAATATTTTCTCGAGACGAGGCTCGACCCCATTTCAATTCCAACAAATCGGAAATACGTGACAGCAACATAATAGCAGCTATAATCAATAACTAGAGATTGAAAACAAACTATGGGAGAGATATTTACAGTGATGAGGCACCAGTTTTAAAACTAAACTTTAAGCTTGAAAACACCTAGTTTGTAGAGACTGGTTAAGTGAATTTTAGTCCAATGTTCAGCATGCCCTTTGGTGTCTATGAAAATAAAGTTGGTAAAATGGAAAAGAAGGCATAGAAAACCATATACCTACTTTAACCTTCACTACCCTCTCCACACCTGGTGTAGAACACCGTGTTTATGGATGGTTATGAAGCAGAGAAAAGAAAAATGCATCTTTGTTACCATGAAAATCTTGTAACAGATTGTTCTTGAAAAAAAGAATGGTGTAGCAGATGAAAAAAGTCTCAGTGTAGCTAACAATGGGCGGGGAGTAAATATCTCCACAGTATAATTTTCAAGAACCCACAATGTTGCCTCATAAATGCTGACTACTCTTCTATCTAAACCAAACAGATATTTTTCACCCAACAGGGAGCATAGAATCATGTATTTAGAACTGATGCAGCTAACAAATCAAGCCCAAGGTGCCCATGCCAATAGATTACTTTTCCCAGATTATTCAAACGAGTTAGATGAACCAGTTGAAGCTTCCTGATGGCATGGTGGGACAAATATAGATTCCAGTGGGCTTAAAAGAACACAAATGCTGGCTTGTTGGACTTGGCCCAATTGTGAATGTCGACTGCCACATTGATAATTTGCACAGAGACAACTCATCCAATAAATTTGGCTGTGTTATATTATTTATTCACCAAGTATATTCTAATTTTAACAGAATGATTGTTTTACTATTCCCTAGTTTAGGTCCTCTTGGGCTTTCCCTTGGTAGGTAATCTACTAGAGTCCCAAAAGCTGATAACAACCTAAACTTTAGTACCTAAACAAAGGCACACAAAAAAAAAGTAAGGAGAAACCAGTCTGAGAAAAAAAAATACCAAAGATGTTTTGCAGGTTCATGCAATCAGATCCCAACGAGGTAAGTTATCAAACTTGCAAAATCTCAAAAGGAGCGGGACATCAAATAGCGCAAGAATTGAGCTACAGAATGGGATATAAAAGCTCGACTTAGTTATTGTAGAGGTCTACTAAAAGCAATGCTACCCAAACTCAGTCTAATTCCTTTTCTGTAAACAGTGCAAAATCAGAATGCCACCTTACTGTATTGAACTCTATGCATTGTACAGAACAAATAATAGGTTGATCTCTTGATCACCTGAATTACAGTCATCTGTATGCATGCCTCCCGCTTCAAAATTTTACCGCATACCATAAAAAGGGCATTTCTCGTTTCAAAAAAAATAAAATAAAAGGGCATTTCATATATCACAATGACATTTAGAAAGATCAAGATTCATTCAAATATTCTGTGTACGGCTGTACGCCAAGCCCCTGCTCCCCGCGTCCCAAAATAAGTGTCCGTTTAGAAAATTTTAGATACATTAGTAGTAATGAGAAATATCTATGTTGCCGCTAATAGTAACTAATACTAATTGTGATTGAAAATCGTACTGTCTGTTTAGTTTTTCGGAGTGCATTAGAATCATAGAAATAATATCAATTGATCGTTTGATCGTCTCTACGCGCTTCTCTACATGCTTTTTTTTAATTGATGTGAATGTTGCTTTAATTAGATGAGGTTTATTAGAGGTAAAATGACACTCTTTGTGGGATAAATTTTTGAGTCTAAATGGACATTCTTTGCCGGACGAATGGAGTATTTGTTATAATGTTATAGAATAATCAATTAAGTGTCACTTCCTCCATAGTGAACGGGATATTTTAATTGATTATTTTTTTTAATGTAGATTGCCCATTTCTGGGGGCTTTAAACAAGGTTGTCCTCAATGTATCTGAAGGTGGGAGCAATCCAACATTAAATTGTCCTCAATGTATCTGAAGGTGGGAGCAATCCAACATTAAACTAGTACTCTTTAAGTCCATTGTTACTGGAACTATGTGAAAGGCCTAATTTAATACCTCAAGATGCGCAGTGGAATCTATAGCTATACCAAACTTGTCAGAGCTCCATATTAGAGGGCAAGGCACTGCTAAAAGTGACATTGCATAATTTGCATTAGGCGCTGATGAAAGGAATAGCGGGTGGCAGGATAGCCACACGGATTTGAGAATGAACTGCAGAACAAACATAAAAGAGGCAGTTGAGCAAACAACCAGGCCAAACTCCACTTTGATGCTAAATAATTCGAAAGGCACTGCTACTTGCAGAACAACCCTTCCCGTGCAGGTGCAAACCGAATGTACAAACTACTATAAACTTGTACTTTATTACCTCCTCGGATGTCTGATTAATCAATGTCTACTTGAACCCCTGTCCCCTGGCCAAGATTATCTCAGCAATCCCTTTTCGCAGTAAACTGTAAGTATATGAGCCAAAACGAAAGGACCAATAGAGAATGAATTGCTAGCCTATCTGACACCTGAAAGGAACTAGTGAACCCTTTTATATCAGTTCTTCTCATCAATTAATAACCAAACAGTCAACATTTTCAATCTGTTTGTAGTCCGACACTAGTTTGCAACCAATGATCCTCCTGAAGAATAATGCCCATCCACATCGAACAAACCAGACCAGAAAAACACCACATCTCTCCAATGGCGAGTCTAGGCCCCTCCCAACCAGCATCAGCTCACCAATTAATTTTTTTTGAAAGGGAAATATTCCAGCCTCTGTATCGATTGATACATATAGCTGTCCATTATTACACACAGGACCAAGGTCCGACTCAAAGAAAAGGTACTTGAATAGACGTTCATCACATCCAACACACTTAAATCAAGATACTGTAGTCTATTACTAAAACACCAGCCATTTGAAGCAAAGGTCTCAATCACCGCTGTCTCAAGTACACGGCACCCCCAATTTATTTGGAGTTTTTCTCCTTCCTGCTGCAGCAATGCCCAAAAGTGACACCAATATGTTCCTCTGAACAGTACCTGCATAGATGAAAAAGCTCGTGTCTTGCTAAAAACCTCATCGTTGCAGCTTAGCCAAATGCCCCAACACATGGCACACGCTCCAACCAAGGCTTGGTATTTAAGTTTCTTTTCTACGCCTTGTAACCAATCATTAAATATATGGTTAACACTTAATGGAGGAGGTAAATTAAAAGAAGCTTGTATCAATCTCCAAATAAACCTAGCGTTCTGGCAATCAAAGAAAAGATGTTGTATTTTCTCGTTCAAGTTACAAAAACAACATTTAACACTTTCTTTCCACCACCTCCTTCCTAAATTTCCTCAAGTTACAAAAACAACATTTAACGCTTCCTTTCCACCACCTCCTTGCTAAATTTCCCTTGGTTAAAGTAACTCCTTTCAGTATGTACCACATAAAGATCTTAATCTTTTGCGGGATTTTTAGCTTCCATATAATGTGATTATGGGGCACAACATTGGTTACAGCTAACGCTCTATATATAGAACAAACCGTGAAAGATCCATGTTGATTAAGGGACCAAATGAAAACATCCTTTTGATATGTTAGTTGGATATTCATGACCCGAGCAACTAAGTGTAGCCACACGGTCAGGTTATTACCAACAAGAGATCTTCTAAAAAAGACATTGAAGAGTATCTTGACCTTCTAAGTGGGTTTTGGTGGATTAATGACGCGAGCTTAAGTGTCTAATGAACTTTCAAGTGCATAAGCAAGTTTAAAAGAAATGATGGACATGGAGCACTTATGATTGACTCCTCAAAAAGGAAATAAATAGATAAAGGGCATACCTTGAAAGCTAAATTTGTTTTTGGTTTGAATTTGAGTATAGGAATGCCGCAATATTAAGAGGGATGCGTAAACATTGGTCTTTTGTTGAAAAAGGTGCTCAAGATGATCTAACCAACCTATGAGAGATACATTTGCACCTGCACATCCCATGAGGATACTTAGAATGGTGCTAACTTGAGAGCTCCGAATTTTTCCGGAGATTGTTCCGAAATATTCTGGAGGACCAGAGTTTTCGAAAAATGTTCCGGAAGAAACCGGAGGTTCTGGAGTTTGCGAAGAAAGTTCCGGAAAACTCCGGAACTTAACCCCCAACGGCTAGTTTCGGGGTGAAGGGGTATAAATACCCCCTCACCCCTCCCACAGTCAATCTTGACCTAACCTCGTGCTGAGCTACAGAAAAGCATTCAAGTCCCCCTCTTTATTCCCCTTTGGCATTCTTGGTGAGATGTGGTGGGGATTTAAGGAGAGATTCAAGGGTAAGGCAAGAGAGAGTGCTAGTGAGCTGATTGTCGTACATACATCTATAGGCCCACCCGAAAGTTTGGACAGATCCGCATATGGGGCTGTACACTGAGACGTACTGGACATGGAGACTATAGTGCAAGATGGCGTAGCCTTCATGGAGTACAAGGAACTAGTCGAGGGCAAGAAAACTACTTGTAGTAGTTGGAGTAGGACTCTCTGGTTGAATCCAACTAGTACTCTTGTAAAATAACCGACCGGTAACCTTGCTCCCCCGGTATATAAGGGTGGGTAGGGACCCTCTCTAGACAAGTTCAATCCAATACAAGAAAACAACATACAGGACGTAGGGTATTACGCGATCTAGCGGCTTAAACCTGTCTAAATCACGTGCCTACGTACACCATCGAGTTCCTGATTTTGGTGACACCCAGCAACCAAAACTCTACCTCGGGTACTCCCTTGGTAGGTTGCTGGGTTTAAACATCGACAGCTGGTGCGCCAGGTAGGGGGAATCACCGAAATTCCCCCTGCAAGTTCGATAGCTCAAGTCATCATCAAGCCCACAGTCGCGTTCAAAGCAGGCGCGATGTTCATCTTCGGCTCCTAGGTTTGCGTCGTAGATGGCGCTGGAAACTTCGACCGCTAAATCGTGGAGGCTCTGGAGAAGAAGCTCCACGACATCAACCTTCGTCATCAAGCTACGGAGGATTTCGTCGAGAAATTCAACAAATTCTTCGATCTAACAATAAACGAGTCCGAGTTCAACTCGAGCTCTACATCCACTCGGATTGGTCCGCACGAGCAGGCAATCCAGCCATCGTGCGAATGAACTCAAACTCCGAGCCAATTCCCATTCAGACTCCGTAACGCGGTTTCTGTCCATCAAGCAACCCTATCCAAACTGCAATCCGACTTGGGGCCGCTTAAGGACCGCGACTTCGATCTCTATTTGGATTCCGTCGAGGAGACTCCTTCATCAGGTCCACAGCAGGGCCTGGTGATCTCAACACCCCAAGGCAGATTCGTCTACTGGCTAAGCATGAAGCCATCTTTTCTCACCCAAGACAACGAATCACGCCTCATCGCCCACCTCAACGTTCTCCCGCACCAGGAGGGAATACCCCTGTCTCTTCTCCATGAAGACAATGGCTCCACAGAAGTCATCACCTCGAGCTCTGGTAGCTATTCTCCAGATAGAGAACTGTTTGCTCTTATCACAGCGGGCGATGGGGAGGACGGCGATCAACGACAACCAGAGAGGAATCCTTGCCAGGAGTGTTACCCAGATGATGTCTCACAGGATGAACTTTCCGCCAACATTGTCGGTGAAGAAACAGAAGGGCAGAGAACCCAACGACGAGAAAGGAACGCATCGAGAGCCAAACGTCGCCAACAATTGGCAGAACAACTCCCGATCATGAACCTAGACAAAGCTTTTGAGGCAGTGCAAACGCGGAAGCACCGGACGCCCCTCGCCACTGTCGCCTCCATTGACATCATCACTCATGCCATGTTACAAGACAAGTACACCACAGTATTGTCACAGTTAGCGAAACATGCCTACGAACTACTCGACAGGCAGAACCTGATTCCTTCAATATCACATATCCCGTCCATGTGAAGTCAGCATGGCAGTAGCCACAGAGACCATGCAAGACCCTTGGCTCGACTACATGAGGATGCCAGACACAACCGGGGTGCAATTGAAGGCCCAAGATAGAATAGAGATATACCGAAGGGTAGTCGGACAACTTCTGTGGGAGGTCGGCGCCACCGCAGAGTTGATCCCGAACCCGCACATGACGTCGAGGATCTCCGACAGAAGATAAACAACAATCACGATGCTCGAAACATCATCAATGGACGACGTCATGAACGCGAACTCGAAAACGATTATAGGGGCGACGACAACAACAACGACAGCTTCCCCGCCTTTACAAGTCGGGTCAGAAAGACTATCCTACCCGAGAAGTTCAAATCTCTGGGTATCTCCAAGTACGATTGCAAGCAAGATCCAGTCCAATGGTTGCGATTCAGTTCAAGCTGCAGGGGGCACCGATGACACAAAAGTCATATATTTTCCCATATGCATGGAAACCACTCCACTAACTTGGCTCGAGTCCTTGAAGCCAAATTTGATCAACTCTTGGCAAGACTTGAAGAAGGCGTCCACCAACAATTACGTGGAAGCGATGCAGCACCCGACCAACAGAATCGATTTGGCACAAATCAAGCAGCGGCGGGACGAGACTCTACAAAGCTACCTGCATCGTTTCTTCAACAAGAAGGTCACTATCGTAGACATCTCAGAAGAAGTCGTAATTGACTGTTTTCAAAATGGTCTCTACAATCACTGTATGTTCCAAGACTTCGGCAGGCGACGTCCTCAGGATGTCAAGTCGCTCAAGACCATGGCACAATCTTGGGCAGACGAAGAAGACAAAGAGATCGAAAGGTTCGAGTCAAATTGCAATCGAGGCCAACAAAACAACAATCAAGGCAACGGCCAGGACCACAACAAGAACCGTAACAGTGACCATCGAAATAACTACTCGGGAGGTAAAAACCGCTAGCGCAAGATAGACAACACTGTCGTAGCGATGTCGCAATCGGCCAAGAAAGGGTCCAGCAAACATGAAGACAGGCCTGCTTTCAGCGGGCTTTTGAAGAAACAATGCCCGTGGCACCCTTATCACGAACACGCTGCGATAGACTGCTACAACCTGCGTAGAGTAATGAAGGAGTTGCCAGAACCCTCGAGTACCAAAGACAGTGAGGGCAAGTTCCAGACCCCATCCAAAACTATCAACGTCATCTTTGGTGGAATCCTGGGTACCGCCTCCAAGCGGTCTCAAAAGCAAGTACTACGGGAAATCATGTCCATTGAGCCTGCTATCCCAACACCTTTAAAGTGGTTTGAGGTACTAATTACCTTCTCCAGGAAGGATCAGTGAACCCTCTCGTCCTGGACCTGGTTGTTGTTGGCTCCAGACTTACCAAGGTACACATCGATGATGGCAGTGGTCTCAACATCTTGTTCGCTAAGACTTTGAAGAAGATGGGCCTCAACATCATGGAGATGCTCACCCCAACAAGTTCTCCCTTCTATGGAATCATCCCAGATCTCTTGGATAGATAGTCCTGCCAGTTACCTTCGGGACCAAGGAGAATTACCGGATGAAGTACATCCAGTTCGAGGTGGTGGATTTTGAGACTTCTTATCATGCCATCCTCGGAAGACCAGCATTGGCCAAGTTCATGGCCATCCAGCATTATGTGTACTTAGTACTCAAGACGCCGGGACCTAAGGGAGTGCTCTCCCTCCTCGGAGACTTGAAGAAATCATACGAGTGCAACGCCGAAGCCGTCAAATTGGCCGTGACTACTCAAGTGCCCAATTCAATGCAAGTCTACGCCGCTTCAAAGAAGCTTTCCCTGATAGAACTCGAAATTTCAGAAAACAAGTCAGGGGCTACCAAGGTCAAGCCAGCAAGCGACGTGGACTTCAAAGCCATTGACCTCGAGACCGGCAACACCTCCAAGATAGTCCTGATTGGCACAGGGCTGGATGCTAAATAGGAAAGCACGCTCGTCAGTTTCCTTTGGGCTAACCGGGACATGTTCGCATGGAAACCAGCAGACATGCCAGGGGTGCCCCAGGAGCTAATCGAGCACTCACTCAATATAGATCCCAAAGCTACTCCAAAGAGACAACGACTACGACAATTCACCCAGGACAGAAGGGAAGCCATCAAGAAAGAGTTGGCAAAACTACTTGTGGCAGGCTTCATAAAAGAAGTCTTCCATCCTGAGTGGCTCACCAATCCTGTCCTGGTTCAGAAGAAGAACAACAATGAATGGAAGATTTGCGTTGACTACACAGATCTCAACAAGCATCGTCCAAAGGACCCTTTCGAGCTCTTGAGGATTGACCAAGTCGTCGACTCCATAGCTGGATGCGCACTACTCTGTTTCCTAGATTGCTACTTAGGGTACCACTAGATAGCTCTCAAGGAAGAAGATCAGGCTAAGACCGCGTTTATCACCCCTTATGGAGCTTTCTGCTACACGATGATGTCCTTCGGGTTGAAGAACGCAGGAGCCACCTACCAACGCGCAATCCAAATGTGCTTTGAGAAACAACTACACCACAATGTTGAGGCATACGTGGATGACGTGGTAGTCAAAACCAGAAATCCAGATTACCTCATCGCCGACTTGGAAGAAACGTTCGCTAGTCTGCGGACTTTCCGGTGGAAGATCAACCCAATAAAGTGCATTTTTGGCATACCATCATTGGCCATAGAGGCATTGAAGCAAACCCTGAGAAGATATCCGCCATCATCGACATGCAAGATCCGTCCGGTATCAAAGATGTTCAGAAGCTGACCGGGTGCATGGAGGCCCTCAACAGATTTATTTCAAGGCTTGGAGAACGGGACCTTCCCTTTTTCAAACTACTCAAGCGGCAAGATAAGTTTTAGTGGACCGAGGAGGCAGACAACCCTGCTACAATTGAAGGATTTCTTGTCAAAACCACCGATTCTCACAGCACCCATTCCTAATGAAAACTTGCTGCTATATATCATCGCAACTACTCATGTCATAAGTACGGCAATAGTAGTCGAGAGATCCGAACAAGGCCACGTATACAAAGTACAGAGGCCAGTTTATTTCATCAGTGAAGTACTCTCAGATTCCAAGATCCGGTACCCACCGTTCCAAAAATTGTTGTATGCCATACTACTTATCTCATGGAAGCCGCACCACTATTTCCAGGAACACAAGATCTCCGTTATCACCGACTTCCTCCTGGGCGAGATTCTCCACAATCGAGACGATACAGGCAGGATCTCAAAATGGGCGGTAGAACTTGGAGTGCTATCCCTGGAATTCAAGCCAAGAACCATGATCAAATCCCAAGCTCTAGTCGACTTCATGGCAGAGTGGCGGGAAAATCAACTACCGACGCCGGCAGAGCGCCCAGAGCATTGGGTGGTGTATTTCGACGGGTCACTCAAGCTCGAAGGCGCCAACGCAGCAGTACTCTTGATATCACCCAAAGGCGAGCAACTGAAATATGTTCTTCAAATCTTTTGGGAGGCATCCAATAACGAAGCAGAGTACGAAGTGTTACTGCATGGGCTCCGCCTGGCAGTATCACTGGGAATCAAAAGGTTACGCATCTATGGTGACTCATTAGTAGTCATCAACCAAGTCAATGATGAGTAGGATCACAACAAAGAGAATATGGACGCATATTGCAGAGAAGTACGCAAGCTTGAAAACAAATTTTCGAGATTGGAGTTTCACCACATAGTCCGCAACAACAATGTCGTTGCAGATGTCTTGTCCAAGATGGGTTCAACCCGCACTCAAGTCCCAGCAGGAGGCTTCATCCACGAACTCCGCAAGCCATCCGTAGCAGAGCCGGCACCCGCTACAACCACCGATCGCGATCTCCAGGAACCAGATCGGGAGGTAATGATGATTGACATGGATTGGAGAATTCCGTTCATCGACTACGTAAAAGAGCAAAAACTACCCTAGGAAAAGCCGCAAGCAAAACATGTCCTACGACGAAGCAAGAACTATGTTCTAGCCGGAGACAAGCTCTACAAATGAGGTGCATCATTAGGAGTACTCATAAAATGCGTCACACGAGAAGACGACAAGGACATATTGGAGGAGATACACAAAGGAATTTGCGGCAACCATGCATCTTCACGCACGATCATGGGCAAAGCCTTTAGAGCAGCATTCTACTAGCCAACCGCCCTAACAGACGCTGAAGAACTAGTCCGTCGATGCTAGGGTTGCCAATTCTTCGCTAAACAGCAACATGTCCCCATCTACAAGGTTATTAACATACCTTCAACATGACCCTTTGCATGCTGGGGGCTCGACATGATTGGTCCACTTCCAACGGCACCCGGAGGATTCAATCGAGTACTGGTAGCCATCGACAAGTTCACTAAGTGAATAGAGGTGAAGCTAGTAACCTGCCCCAAGGTAGACAGAGTACTCAACTTCCTCGAGGAGATCATCCACCGCTATGGAGTCCCCAACTGGGTCATCACAGACCCGGGTTCCAATTTCAACAACCACGAGTTCTAGGAGTACTGTGAAAATAGCAGCATCGACATTCGTTACGTCTCCGAGGCTCATCCAAGGGCCAACGGTCAAGTCGAGCGCGCCAACGGGATGCTCTTGGAAGCACTGAAGAAAAGATTGCATGACATTGGTAACACCAAAGGAGGTAAGTGACTCAAGGAACTACCCAATGTTCTCTGGGGGCTATGTACTCAGCCATGCAAACCTACGGGGCAGTCACCCTATTTCCTGGTCTACGGATCAGAAGCTATCTTCCCTGCTGACGTTACGTGAAAATCCCCAGCAGTTGAGCAATACGACGAAGGGGCAGCAGAGGAAACAAGGTGTCTGGATATAGACAACCTCGAAGAATCACGCTGTGCAGCGCTCGTCGAGTCCACAAGATATCTCGAAGGGCTCCGTCGCTATCATGATCGAAACATCAAAGAACATTCTTTCAGCATAGGCGATATGGTCCTCAAGCATATTCAAGACACCAAGGGGCTGCACAAGCTTAATTCACAATGGGAAGGGCCATACATCGTATCCGAGGTCATAGGCCCAGGATCGTACAAGCTACAACACCTCTCCGGCGAAGATATCGAGAAATCTTGGAACATCGAGCATCTCTATCGTTTCTACCCCTAGTCAGAAGACTACGGGGCACTGCAAACAGGCCATCAGGCCAACGTTGCAAGTTTTTTAGCATATCAATGCAATTATTTTTTGGCGACATGCGACTACTCATCCTCGCCTCAATCACGGCTCGCAAAAGCGGGTCAACAGCATCTTATAAGCCATGGAGCCCTCCGAGCCACAACGCCCCTATGCAACTTGTAATTACAAGTCCACGCAAGTTATTCAACTCACCTAGCAGTTCGCAATGCGGACTAGCACCGCAAAGAGCCACCAAGTCGTCTGAGAGTACATAAACTACTCCTTCGACTACTTATTGATGACAATTTTGTCTTGAGAACATTTCATATTAACGAATTTTGCAGCTCCAGGATTCATAGGGTACATCAATGCCACTGCTCAAAGAAATCGGGGCAACAAAAATACAACAATATGCTCAACAACGACTACAAGCTTATGCTTATTAGTAGTTACAACAGAAGTCCTAGACTTTTACAATATCACACAAAGCGTGTGTGAATAGCCCCAGGGCTACTCTACACCTCGGAGCAAGAAGTGTCGAGGTGGAAGGAAAAAAAAAGAGCGCACGCAAGAAAGCTGCGCTCAAGGAAGTTGTACTTTAGTCTTCCCTCAGCAGTGACCTGGATAAAGACTGGGACGTACGATGCTCTGTCCTTACGAGAATTCTTATAGCATCGTGGCCTCCGGACTTACCCAAAGAGACTGTGGAGGGAAGGAGCATCTGGGCACTCATTACGAGAATTCTACTGGCATCATGAGATCTAGTAGAAGTTACCCCTGGCGAAGAGCAAAAGCCTCAAACCAACTATCGCTATCACCCGAGCCATGAGCTCTCCGAAGGTAGAAGCAGCACTATTTATAGCCAAGGCAACAAGCTACCATCCAGGAGTGATACACCACGCACCCATGACCGCATAGTAAAAATTCCCTAAGTGCCAGACACCAGTACAATATTCACGTGAAGGTTATCCTTATCGTCAGGAATCCGGAGCCCGTGCTCACATGCAGCTCATCCCTTTTACAACCAGATAAGGGAGAACAGTACTCCTGTGTGTCCTTCCTAACAAAACAACAATAATGCATGTCCTCCGCTACAAAGAGTCGTGGGAAAAAGCCCTATCGCGAGAAATCCTAGAGACACTACTTAATGATTACTACCGGATAGCTTGAGTACCCAAGTACTCAGCAAATCGCTGCCAAAGAGGCTCATAATAGTAGCCTTGTGCGTAGACACTCAACTTGGTCGAACGAGTAGAATCAGGACCAAAGTTTGAGATGCACTAAATGTTGCAGATAACTAAGTCGAAGAGCAACAAATCGCTCAAAGACTTAAAGTTATATACACAGGTATTCCATTACATGACTTATGCTTTTCATGCCCAACAAAAAAGGGGAAAAAGGATAAGTCTATTGCAGATCCAAATACTTGGCCACCTCTTCAGCGATGGGATCCACCTCTTCCAGATACTGCTAAAAGACTTCATCAGTACAGTCCCTAGCGATCCCCTCCGCAACAGGAGACAGGTCGACCTTGGGGTAGAAGGACTTGACGAACCCTAGTAGCTGCTTGGACATAGACTTTGCCATCCCTTGGATATAGTTGGTGATCTTCGCTGGCGCGTCTCAGAGTTTTTCCACTAGTGGGCGAGGTTCTACGCCTTCAACTAGGGGCTCCACCATATCAGCCAAGGGCTGAGCCACCTCAGCCACTGCTGGAGTTCAGCATGTTGCGCCCGGAGGGTATTCATGGCTTCAACAAGGCTTACTTCACCATCTCGATGCATTTTGGATTCCTTCTCCAGATCGTGCTCCATCTTCTCCACCCGTCGCACCAACTTATCATACTGATCGGTCAACCGGTAGAAGGCGTTCTTCCAATCAGTGACAGAGTTCTTCAGCACAGTTTCTTGATTTTTATATTCTGAGCAATGGAAACAAGAAGTCAATAAAAAAACTACAGATTACAGACAGACAAAGGCCGCAAATGCTAGTACTCACCTTCAATCTTGTGGTACAATGACTTGTTACGGGCAACGAGGCGGTCTTTTTCACTCATAAACTCTTGCCTCTCCACCTGGAAAGACGCTGACGTACTGTCAAACTTCATCATGAGCCGGGTGGATTGCAGTCATTCTTCGGCTAGTTGTCTCTCCAGCACCTCAATCCAGCGCACGGCTTTGCCATGTTCCCGTAGAAATTGGGCATTCCTACGAGAATGGTTGATCAGGTCCTATTCACCAGAAATTAGTACTCGGAGGATGCACAGAAGACAACTTGCAAGATAAATAGTACAAGACCAAAATCAAAATTTACCTCAGTATACGACGCGACATGCTGGTTCATGTCCAGAATGGTAGCCACCGTCTACGGATCCAACAGGGGGCTCTTGAAGGCCTGGATCTGCTCAAGCCGTAGCAGAACCTCCGTGGGCGACTCTCTCCTTGTGCCGGGTACCGAGACTAGCTCGCGGCCTGTTGATGTCCCCGCCTTAGACGATGTCCCAAGTGCGGTAGCCACGGCTTCAAGAGTCCATGCATCCTCGAGCTCAAAGTCTCCAGGATCAGCAGTGTTGAGAGGTATCACCTCCAAGACCTCTGACATGGGCGGATTCCCCACAAACACGGCTTCAGGGAGCGCTTTGGGCACAATGGGCTCGGGAGCTGGCACCATAACATCCTTTAGTGAGCTGATCACATCACGCATCAGCGCAACAACAAAGAATGTGGCGCCCGCCTCTAGTGCCAGAGCTGGATTCTCCTCGGCCGGGACTACGGTAGGCACGGGGGCTAGATCTTCAATTGAGCGGCTTGCGCCATCAGTTGTCGACCCTGAACCTGATACACCAAGGTCCACGTTCGAGGATGTTCTACACAAGACAGAGCATAAGAAAAGGAAGACAACCAAGTACTCGATACAAAATTGGTACTCAAATAACAACAAAGTACTCACCTGGTGGATCTTCACAGCTTTAGTGGCGGGTTCCCTACCAAGTGCATCGGCTGGACAGTGGGGGCGGACACCCTTGGCGGGGCTTGCGGCAGCATTTCCTGGATGTTGCCAGCCAGGGTAGTCCCAACTTCATCCCCTATGAGTACCTCAGTATCCGCAGGGTTCACTTCAGAAGTAGGAGGCTCGCGATCATCTCCAGCATTAATCTCCTCCCTGGCAGCTGGAACTTCAGTTGGAATGGTATCGGCTGCCATCTTCGTTGTCTCGACTATATCATCGACAGCCTGCAGGAAAAAGAAGCCATGATCAGTAGTCGTGGCATTACTATACAAGCTTAATCGTACCCGCACCTCAAGGTCCTGCCCTTCCTCAAAGTTTATTACCGACGAAGGAGCATCCTCGATGATGCGAAGACTACGCGAAACGCGCCTTTTGACAGCCGTCGTCTGCCTCCTCCTCGGCGGTGGGACTAAACTAGCATCAAGCTCATCTTCAGCAAGACGCTTCGACGTGCCAAAGGATGCTCCGGCCTGCTCGGAGGTTCGATGCTGCACAACAAAATCCTCAGCAGCATCAGTGTTAGAGCTGCTGAGGGACTCAGTCCCTTTGTCCTCCTCCTCCTCTTCCTCCTGGGTGGCCCCAATTACAAAGCAACCCAGTCCGAAAGTACGCCACATGTTTTTGCTTTCATCAGCACCGGGGTGAGGAGGGAGTGAAAAGAACACGAGTACGTCTTCCTGCATACAGGGAAACAAGTCGGCAAAGAAGATCACAACAAATAGGTACTCAGGGGCTACGGCCACGGGTACATACTTCTCTTGGCAGGTCGGAAGCATTGAAGGCCCTAACTACCTTGGGGATATCCTCAGCATTCTTGAACATACGCCCAAATCTCTCCATCACTTCATCAGTGGAGATCTCTTCAGGTGACATCCTGGATAGGTCATTAAGACCTGAGTACTCGTAACCCCATGTGTGACGGAGTTGCAGGGGTTGTACTCGTCTCTTCAAGAAACTGAAAGCTACCCCAATGCCTATCAGTCCCTTCATCTTCAGATCACCGATCCTGGCCAGAAGCTCGGGGTACTTGCATACTTTCCCCAGTCATCGGTTCGTCGATCCACCTACTGTTCCACACCGGGCGGTGGCAACTTCGGAACATGGTCTTCAACATAAAACCACTTTGCTTTCCACCTGGGGTGCGATTCAATGATCTTGTAATTTAGGTACAGACTACTGCTTTTCTCCCGGATCTGGATCCCTGCACCACCGACTACCTCGGTGTGCTCCTTACTGGGCTGCAGCTTCACATGGAATATTTTGCGGAACAAGTTGAAGTGGGGCTGAATCCCTAGAAAAGATTTGCACAGATGTACAAATACAGCAATATGGAGGATGCTATTGGGGTTGAGATGAACCAATTGCAGTTGGTAGTATTCCAAGAGACACCGGAAGAAATCGGAAGTGGGCACAGCGAAACCCCGCTCAACAAAAAGCCCGAAGGTTACCGTCTCATCTGGGTGTGTCTCCAATGGCCATGGATTCCCGTGGCTGCACCTCTAGCCTACAATGGCCTTGTCATTCAGTAGCTTCGCCATCACGAGCTCTCAGATCTCCTCCTTCATGCTCGACCTCTTCCAGGCCATGGCCTGGTTTTTTGGCGCAGTCTGGTTGGTTTTTCCGTACTTCGGCGGTGGCAGTTGGGGTTCCTTCCCCTTCCTGGATCCCTTCTAGGAACCCTCAGCACCCTTGGAACCAATAGCTTTCTTCCCCATCCTGATGCTCGCACGTCTCTTCACCCGCATACGCCCGGAGGCTCGGCGCGTGCGGGCCGGGGGGAGGGGGGCGCTAGCAATATGAGGTTGGATTGCGGCAGTGCTCGAGGGTAGGGTTTTTCACAAGAGCAGATAGCAGATGGCAAATGACAGAGTAAACGGGAGGGGTAACTTCTCCCATCTCTTTATAACTGCACAAAGTTAATGAAGTTAACGACCCGATGTTTTCGCACTTGTTCGGCAGTTACCAGATTTATCACAAGAGATAGAGTTGACTGTTGGCAAAAGGTCACGATGACCAGTGGTTGACCCTTATACCTCCTGGAGCTAGTCGTGTAATGGCTCGGGGGCTGCGTACACCGTGCCTGTTGGTTAAAAAATTCTTTTTCTTCAAGAACAAGATGAATACAATACAGATGCAGATTGATCCTTAGTCTGATTCTCCAATTCAACCTAAGGCTCAGAGGCTACTCCATATGGAGTGCAATTTTTCATCGCACTTTCATATAAAGATTGAAGGACAGATGTTCAAAGGAACCGTCAGATGAGGCGTGAGCACATTACAGCCGTATGACAGTACTTGAGTTACTTGAAGACTCAACCGTGACAAAGTACTCGAAGAGCACCATAAACTAGTCGAGCAAAGTTTGTAAAGGTACTCGAGACTGCTACATTTGACTCAAACGTACTCGGAGCTTGTCGTACATACATCTATAGGCCTACTCGAAGGTTTGGACAGATCCGCATATGGGGCTAGACACTAAGACATATTGGACATGGAGACTATAGTGCAGGATGATGTAGCCTTCATGGAGTATAAGGAACTAGTCGAGGGCAAGGAAACTACTCGTAGCAGTTGGAGTAGGACGCTCTGGTCGAATTCGACTAGTACTCTTGTAAAACAACCGCCCTGTGACCCTGCTCCCCCGGTATATAAGGGCGAGCAGGGACCCCCTCCAGACAAGTTCAATGCAATACAAGAAAACAACATACAGGACGTAGGGTGTTACGTGATCTAGCGGCCTGAACCTGTCTAAATCGTGTTCCTACGTACACCATTGAGTTCATGATTTCAGCGACAACCATCAACCAAAACTCTACCTCAGGTACTTCCTTGGTAGGTTGCCAGGTTTAAACACCGACACTGATTTCCCATCTCTTGAGCACCTTGTTATTCATCAAGCCGGTGGTTTCGTGTTTGTTACTCTTGGAGCTTTAAGCTCGTAGCCAGCTAGACGTTGCTCGTGGAGCATCCAAGGTTGTGGCTGCCTACGGGAAGTTTGTATTACCCCAACGATTGAGTAAGTGACTCTAGCTTGATCTTTGTGGTTGCTAGAGTAAGGAAAGTGGCTTAGGTGTGAGAAGCCCACCCTTTGTGGATCCTCAACGGAGACGTAGGCTTCAAGGTGTGAAGCTGAACTCCGGTAAACAAATCCATGTGTCTCTTGTGCTTGTTGTTTTTATTTTTGTTCATATTCAAGCATAGAACATATTTCTAGGGTTTGTGCTCGATCTACTTTTCTAGAAAGTTTCCAGCTATTCTATCTTGTGTCAAAGGCCTAGAATATCCTACTGCTTAACCTATTTTCAACGATTTACATTTGAGTAAGGCTTGCATAAGGTCATAGTTAAAATTAGAATTTCTCCGAAGAATCCGTAGATTTCTCCGAAAATTCCGCAAGAATTTCTCCGAAGAATCCGTAGATTTCTCCGAAAATTCCGCAAGTTGCGGAATTTTCGAAACAATCTCTAGAAACTCCGGAAGTTGCTGATAAACTTATTCGATGTTGTGAAAAATTTCAGGTTTGACTATTCACTCCCCCTTCTAGTCGATATCCTAGATCTTTTCAATTGGTATCAGAGCTTTTGTCTCCGGATTAAAACTTAACCGCTTGGAGTATCCAGATGTCGACGCCGGGTGGTCAAGAGGTGCCTCAAGGAGGTGATATCACCGATCCAAATGTCACTCAACAACCCGTGCTACCACAAGGAGTACAAACAAGTACTCAAGGAGGAGGTGCCGGTGGAGCAATCACAAGTGTAAGAAGGCATCAAGAAATTGAAGATTCCTCCGACAATGACTCCGACTATGATGATGCAACATCAACTCGCTCCGGACGTCGTGGTCCACAAAGGGAGTTTCACCAAATCTCTTTCAATTATGGTCGCTTAAATCTTAACATCTCATTCGGGTCTATCAACTTGGGAAAGACTCCTCATTTTGAGGTGGTAAGCTAATCCAAGTTGAAAAACTTGATGAGGGACTATTTGATAGCGGTCAACCCCGCACTTTGGGATATTGTTGAAGTAGGTATAACCTTTCCATGCGGAGATGCTACTCTTACACAAGACCAAGGAATTGATATTCAACGCAACTATCAAGCTTTGCGTCTTATCAAGAGCTCATTGTGTGCCGAAAAATTTGATAAGATTGATGGGTTGCAATCTGCCAAGGAAGTATGGGACACTCTCTTCATCAACCATCAAGGAAGAAGAAGGGTTAGAGAAGGAAGGATAAGAGCATTGGAAAGTGAACTCAACCGCTTCATCATTAGGGAAAACGAAACACCACAAGATATGTACAATAGGTTGAACAAGATCATAAACAAGATAAAATCTCTTGGAAGTGATAAGTGGGGAAGAAGAGAGGTAGTTGACAAGATTCTCTTAGCCTACATGGCTAGAGATGTTCAACTCCCTATCTAGATTAGGGAAAAGAGAGGGTTCAAGAAATTCACTCCGACGGATGTGATTAGAAGAATTGAAGAACATCTTATCACCGTCAAATGTCCAAGATACATGAGCAATTGGAAAAAGAACAATGGGGTAGCTCTCAAGGCAAGCAACAAGAACAAAGAGAAGGGAGCAATCACATCATCCAAGGCGACTATCAAGGAGGATAGTGATGATAGTGATAGTGAGAGTATGGATGAGGAAGAGATGGCCTTGTTCATGAAAAGAATAAATAAAGTGATGAAAATGGGTGGTTTCTTTGACAAGAACAAAGACAAGAACAAAATTAAGAAGAAGTCAAAGAGGCTATGCTTTGGATGTGGTAAGGAAGGTCATTTCATTGCTAATTGCCTGGAAGTCAAGATCAAGAAAAATGACTCATCCAAGTTTGACAAGAGCAAGTACAAGAAGAATGTTGGTGAAGCTCACTTGGGTCAAGAATGGGATTCAAATGAAGAAAGCTCGGACTTCAATGAAGAAGTGGGTTTGGCAACAATGGCTATTGGAGTGCCAACCTCCAAGTCATCTTTGTTTGAAGATCTTACCGATGATAAGATGAATTCACTCATACTTGCTTCATGGCTAGAGGACCTAAGGTAGATCCCAAAACACCTTCTCTTGATGATGATGAAGATGATGATGTTAATAGTGATGATGAAAAGGTGCTAAAAGGTTTGGGAAAACATGCTTCTAAAAGAAGAATGAAACTAATGATGGAAATAAAGGATATGGATGAAACTCTTGAGAGCAAGAAGAGTTATTTAAACCATTGCTCTTGAGAATTTTCTTGAAAATGAAAAAGAAGGGTTTCAAGATGCAAGAGGACTTGCTTAAGACTAAAAATGACACAATTCTTAGCTTTTAGGAATGTCTTGCTAAAGAGAAGATGAAAGTGGAAGACTTAACTAAGGAACTCTCCTTAGCTAAGGACACTAGTGCTAGTCTTAAGAATGGAAAGGTTGTGCTTCAAGAGAACCTCACAAGTTTGGAAGCCAATCACACAACACTTGAAGCTCAACTCAACACTCTTAAGAAGAGTACATCATCTAATTCTAATGATGCATCCATATCTTCTAATGCCTCTACAAGCAATGGTTGTGCAAGATGTTATAAAGTTGATGTAAATGCTTGTGCTAGTAACATTACCGAAATGAATGCTATGAAGAAAGAGATTGCTAGGTTATCAAACTCCTCAATGAAGAAAAGAACACCTCAAAAAGGGGTGAGTTTGAGAATCACACAAAGGGCTTTGGGTCAAGATACATGAAGAAGTTTGGTTTTAAGGATGGAAAGGGACTAGGTAAGTATGAGAAAAGCTCACTTGATCCCATTCCATTTAGTGAAGAACAACCACACCACGGGCATGGGTTCAAAGAAAGTGGTATATGGTATGAAGCCACTAGGTGCAAGAGTTGATGGTAAGCAACTTGAGTACAACAAGCCCATCAAGTTCTACAACTCTCAAGAAAGATAAGCCAAGCCCCATGTCTCTCAAAATAAGCCCAAGATCACTCAATCAAAGCAAGCCAAGAAGCCCAAGCCATATGCTTCACAAAATGGTTTCTATGCTGATTATGTGTTGACTTGGGATCACAAGGGTAAAGTGATCACTAAGTATGTGGGTAATCGCACCAAGAACACTTTGATCAAAAGGAGTGTGTGGGTGCTCAAGATTCTTGTGACTAACGCTCTAGGACCCAAATTTCTTTGGGTACCTAAAACACAAGCCTAATTTGTTTGGTAGGCTTACTCCGCCGGTGGAACGAAATGGGTGATTGATAGTGGATGCACAAATCATATGACCAGTGAGAAAAAGATGTTCTCCTCATGTGAAATGAAGAAAAATCCAAAAGAGAAGATAGTATTGGGAGATAATAGTGAAGGAACCGTTATTGGTCTAGATAATGTTGCCATCTCAACCGATCATTCAATTTCCAATGTTTGTTTGGTTGAATCTTTGGACTACAATTTGTTATCCGTGTCACAACTTTGTGAGACGGATTACAATTGTTTGTTCTCTAATGGGGGTGTGACTGTATTTAGAAGAAGCGATGACTCCGTTGCTTTCAAGGGTGAACTCAAGGGAAAGCTTAATCTAGTGGATTTTACCTCGAATAGAGCTCAACTTGATACATGCTTCATGGCAAAGTCTAGCTTAAGTTGGCTTGGGCATCGCTGGCTAGCTCATGTTGGGATGAATAATCTTAACAAGCTTCTAAAGGGGTAACACATCCTAGGACTAACAAATGTGCGTTTTGAGAAAAATAGAATTTTTAGTGAATGTCAAGCCAGTAAGCAAGTTAGTGCTCCTCATCCCTCCAAGAGTATTCTCACTACCACAAGACCATTGGAATTATTGCATATGGATATTTTTGGTCCCGTGGCATATGTTAGCATTGGGGAAACAAATAGAGAAAATTCCTTATTTGACACTGGGAAAATGAGTCATTCCTTCCTTGGCCCTGAAATTTTCTTCGTTCCCTATTTGACACTACCGTCTGTTCTGTTACTTATCCCGTTAGTAATCATGGGCCCCGTTGTCAGATAATAACGTTTGGGTCCAAATTACCCAAGGCAGCGCACGCAACACGCCGAGGAGAGTCTCTCGTGTGTGTCTCTCCCAGGTCTCTCCTGTGCATCTCTCTCCCAGATTAAGGCGGCGGCCGGCCGTCGCCTCCCTTGGGCTACGTCGATGGCTGCGGCGAGCCCCCCCCCTCAGCCGGGGGAGATGGCTGCGGCGGGATCCTCCTGGCGGGACGGGGCGATTTTGGCAGGATCCTCCCGCTGGGGCGGGGCGGCTCCGGCGGATGCGGCGAGAGCCCCCTAGCGGGGCGGGGTAGCTCCGGCGGGATCCCCTCGGCGGGGCGGGGCAGTTTCGGCCGGATTTCCCCGGCGGGGCGGGACGGCTCCGGCGGGATTCGCCTGGCGGGGTGGGGCGGCTCCGACGAATGCGGCGGGAGCCCCCGGGCGGGACGCGCTAGCTTCAGGGAGCCCCTCCCTCCTAGCGGGGCGCGCTGGATTCAGGGGGAGCGAAGGCTCCAGGGAGCTCCCCCCGGCGGGGCGCGGAGGCTCCAGGGAGGCGGGGCGCGGAGACTCCAGGTAGATTGCACGAACTACTAGTATACCTTGTGCAACTTTTAGTGGAACAAGTGACAAATTGAGATGTGTTGTCCAAGTAAAGGATTGGTGGTGTTTTTTGCGATGAAAATGATAAGCAATAAACCTGATCTCTATACGTATCATGTTCTTATTGATGGCTTGGTTTTGATATTGTCAAAGTAGCAAGGTGTGCATGCATGAGGAGGTGAATCTAGGACGCAAACACAAAAAATATAATATCAGTTGTAGCCGCCCACTGCATGCACAGTGCTTGCTTATATGGATTACACCTAGGGGTAGAGTTCTTGGCTTTTTGCTTGACCAAAGCTTTGGTAATTAACTGGTGCTTGTTATATTGAATTGAAGCCATGTTGTTTAATTCAAAATTCAGGGAGCACGCTTGGGCGGGCTTCGAGGGGTCATGGAGGGTCTGATAATGCTAGCACAAAGCCAGACTGGCTCCTTGAAGGGTGAGTGCTTACTACCTTCGATTTATCTAAGCAGTGCAAAAGTTATGTGCAAGTAGCATTCTTGATTACTTAGATTGTTCTTTTCATTTGCAGGATGGATCCAAATTCAACATATTTGTTAGAAATTAGACTGTTTGGCAACAAAAAGAGAGTTAGAAAGGATTTCAAATGTTTTTGTTTTGATATGACTGTTGATTCATATTTGACAAACTATAAGGATTTACTTGAAGAGATTGTAGACAAGTACCCACCTGGTTATTTGGAAGTTTCTCATCTTCAGTACTATGATCATAATATGAAAGAATTTCCTAAAGTTCATTCTGACCAAGATTTGTTGTCTATGTTTGAGAAAAATTCAAAGACAAAGGTTGTCGACATGTTCATTTCTTATTGTGATCCCTCTGAACCATTTGAGCCCATCAAAGAGTGGCATAGTGATGTGCAAATGCAGGATGCAGCCAAGAATATTGCAAAAGATGAGGATAGGTACCTTTGCAACCCAGTACCAGAGAATGAGCATGTAGGTGTAGATGAGGAGGTCATGTACTTAGAGAAGACACCTTGTGAAGATACAAATATGGCTATGATTGTGCATAAGGATCAGGACAAAGAAAAGGATGAGAGTGAGGATGTGGAAAAGGATGGGGATGAGGATGAATTGGAGATTGAGTTAGGTACTAAATTAGAGGATGACCAAGAGTTGGTAGGACATGAGGCAGAACATATTCCAAATAGGGAATATAATAAAGAAGACCCTCCTATGGTAGTTGGCTCAACATATCCTAGTATGGCAGAGTTTAAGATTGCATTATCTCAGCATGCAATCAAACATGAATTTGAGTATAACACAGCGAAGAGTGCACCATATAGGTTCAGGGCCTATTGTTCAAGGTGGGAGGAAGATAAGTGCCCATGGAGACTACATGCTTCTACAACAAATGATATGTGCACTGTTGTGGTAATTATTCAGTATAAATAATTTCTGTTTTTTTCCTAAATATTTATTCTATTATGTTGGGGTAGCTAGATAGTAATGTTAATATTTTGTAGCTGAAGAAGAACCCTTGTGCTCATCAGTGCTCTAGTACAAGGAGGAAGAAGAAGGTCAAGAATGCCACCAAGCATTGGGTATGTGCTAAAGTTAAGGACTGGCTCATTGAAGATGGATCACTAACTGCAATGGTGTTGAAAAAGAAGCTGAAAGAACACTACAAGGAGAGTGTTCACTACAAGAGGGTGTGGATGGGTAAAGAGCTAGCATTGAGGCAGATTTATGGTGGCTGGGACAACAATTTTGACAATTTATATAGGTTTAAGGCACGAGTTGAGAGCATTTGCCCTGGTAGCCTAGTAGTGATAGATCATCAAACAATAAATGGGAAGATCAGATTTAAAAAAAAATTCTTTGCCTTGAAACCGTGCATTGATGGGTTCATAAGTGGTTGTAGGCCATACTTAGCAATAGATAGCACTTTCCCGACAGGCAAGTTTAAGGGGCAGTTAGCCAGTGGTTCAGCTGTTGATGGTCACAATTGGTTATTTCCAGTTTGCTTTGGAGTATTTGATTCTGAAACAAATGATAATTGGAAATGGTTCATGGAGAGAGTTAGAGAGGCCATAGGATCACCAAGGGGTTTAACCATATGCATTGATGCTGGCCAAGCAGTGATGTCAGGGGTAGGTGATGTGTTCCCAGAGGTAGAACATAGGGAATGCATGTTTCACTTGGTGTCCAATTTTAAGAAAAAGTTTCATGGCAAGGTTTTTGATGACCACCTTTGGGTAGCAGCATACTCATGGAACCCATATTTGTTTGAGAAACATTGGGTTGCAATGGAGGCAGCAAAGCCAAGTGCTACTAATTATCTTAGGAAGTGGCACACTAGGCTATGGACAAGGAGTTAGTTCTCAACCACTTCCAAGGTTGATTATGTAACCAACAACTTGGCTGAGTGCTTCAACAATTGGATTAAGCACCACAAGTCCTTGAACTTGGATGACTTAATGGACAAATTAAGGCAAATGCTTATGATCAAGTAGAACCAAGGAGAAAAATAGCAATGAAGTTAGATGGCTTGATTCTACCCCACATAATTAAGAAGCTGAATGAAATGAGTAGAGAATTAAACTTGGAGGTGCTTGAATGCTCAGAAGAAGTTGTTGAAGTTACAGCATTGGGGGGTACTAGCTTTAGGTTTGTTGTCAACTTGCAAGATAAGACATGTTCATGTAGACAGTGGCAAGTTTCTGGAATTCCTTGCAAACATGCAGTAGCATTTATCACATCACTTCACAATGCTCCTCTAGAGAAATATGTAGACATGTATTACTCTATTGATAAGTTTAGGGCAGCATATCAACACTTAATCCCTGCTATGACTGACAAACGCCAGTGGCCTAAATCAACACATGAATTTTTCATGCATCCACCTCTATCGAAAGCAACTGCTGGTAGGCCAAAAACTGAGAGGTACAAAGGCAGTAGTGAGAATAAGAGGAAAAAAGAACAAAACCAGTGCCCTATTTGTACAGGCTATGGGCATCATTGGCACAACTGCAAGAAAGGTAATCCAAAGGATATTGCTGCTATGATGGCTGTGAGGTACTATACATACTAAGTACTTTATTTTTCATTACATTTTCCTTTTGTCAAAATATAGATTCTAACTACTTCCTTCTTTATCATGCAGAGGACCATCTAAGGAGAAGGCAAAAAAAAACAAAACAGCTGAGTCATCTATTGTGCCTTTGGACAATGAAGCACCAGCTATTTCTATGTCTTTTCCACCAAGGTAAGCTCATGATTTTGTCAATTTTTCCAAAACAACCTGCCATATTAGCTCACTATTTTGTCACTTTTACTTTTGCCATGTTAGCCAAAATTTGGCCTCAAATACAAACGTTCAAGTATTAGAGCATCAAAAAGTGAGGAGCTTACATCCAAGAAAATGGCAAATACAGGCAAATCTAGTTCTGGAGCATCAAAAAGGTAATACACATATTTTTAAAAATTGGTCATACTACTAGTGCTATTTTATTGCTACTGTTATATGTAAAAGTCTAGTTCTAGCATACACAGGTCAATTTCAGATTCAAATTAACCTCTGCCTACTACTGCTCCAGTCAAGGCAAAGAGCAAAAGGAAAATGAATACTACTAAAAAGAAAACCCCAACTCCTATGCTGCCACTTGACAGCCCTGCAATGGGCACACGAAGCAAAAGGGTGGATCCTGCTAGCCCTGCAATGAGCACAAGAAGCAAAAGAAGGCTAAGCTTGTGATCCTCATGTATTTGTGAATTTGGATGTGAATTTGAATTCCTATGAACTTGGATGTGAATTTGAACTTCTGTGAACTTGCATGTGAATGTGAACTCCTATGAACTTGCATGTGAATTTGAACTCCTGAATTTGAATTAATGTGGTGTCGGTCTGTGAACTTTCTATATCATGTGTCATCATCATGTTTTGTAAATATTGAAAAAATGTTGTATACATGTGTTACAAATCATGCAAAAATAATATGTTACAAATCATGCAAAAAATGTTGCATAAATGTTGCAAACCAGCCAGCAGCAAAAATTTGAGACAAAAAAACCTGCGCCCAGAAAAGAGAGCAGACAACGATGCAAATTGAGGAAAAAAACACCAGAGACCCGCGCCTCTGCATGCGCATGCACCCCTGCATGCATGGCACCAGTGCCCAGCCTGCATGCATGCACCCCCTGGTGCATGGCGCCAGTGCCCAGACACCCCCTGCATGCATGCATGGCGCCAGCATGCGCCTAGGGGCAAAAACATCTTCTTAACAACCACTTAACACCGATAGCCCATGAATTTAACTGCGGTGTCAAATAGGGAACGAAAGTTGAAGTGAGTGTCAAATAGGGAACGAAGAAAATTTCAGGGCCAAGGAAGGAATGACTCATTTTCCCAGTGTCAAATAAGAAATTTTCTCAAACAAATATGGCTTTGTCATTGTTGATGATTACTCTCGGTATACATGGGTGTTCTTTTTGCATGACAAGAGTGAAGTTCAAGGAATATTCAAGAAAATTGCAACTAGAGCACAAAATGAATTTGAAGTGAAGATCAAGAGAGTAAAAAGCGATAATGGCACCAAGTTCAAGAACACCAACATTGAAGAGTATCTTAACAAGGAAGGCATTGGTCATGAATTCTCCGTCCCATACACGCCACAACAAAATGGGATTGTGGAGAGAAAGAATAGAACTCTTATTGAAGCCGCAAGGACAATGCTTGATGAATACAAGACCTCGAATCAATTTTGGGCTGAAGCGATCAACACGGCATGTCATGCTATCAACCGTCTATATCTTCACAAGATGTTGCACAAAACCGCCGACAACCTTTTAACCGATAAAAAGCCTAACGTGTCTTACTTTAGGGTTTTTGGAAGTAAGTGCTTCATTCTCAACAAGAAGCCCAAAAGCTCTAAGTTTGCACCTAAAGTTGATGAAGGTTTTCTTCTTGGTTATGCCTCAAATGCTCATGGCTATCGTGTCTTCAACAAAACTACCCGTTGTGTTGAAGTTGCATGTGGCGTGACATTTGATAAATCTAACGGCTCTCAAGTAGAGCAAGTTGCCTCACATGATGTAGATGATGAAGAACCTCCATCACTAGCTATTGAGAAGATGGTGACAGGAGAAATCAAGCCTCAAGAGAAGAAAGATGATTGTGTCACAAGTCATGGGCCTACAAATCAAGAAACCGCTGTGAGTTCCGGAAATTCCGAAGAATCTTGTGAAAATTCGGCAACTTTCGGAAATTCCGGAGAAACTCCATTAGTTTCGGAGACTCCGGATAAAATTCCGGAAATTCTGAAAATACTGATGAAAGTACACAACATCAGGCTGAGAATGAGGATTTGATACAACATCAAACTCTTAACCCACATCCAAGAGTTCATCAAAGTGTTCAACGTGATCATCCCGTTGACAATATTTTGGGAAGTATCCAAAGAGGGGTAATTACTCATTTTAGATTAGTAAATTTTTGTGAACATTACTTGTTTGTTTCCTCTTTGGAACCTCTTAAGGTAAATGAGGCGTTGGACGATCCGAATTGGGTGGTAGCCATGCAAGAAGAGTTGAACACCTTCACTCGGAATGAAGTCTGATTTTTAGTGGAACGTCCCAAGTAAAATGTTGTTGGAACAAAATGGGTGTTTCGCAACAAGCAAGATGAGAATGGCGTGGTGACAAGAAACAAGGAAAGGTTGGTTGTTCAAGGGTTCACTCAAATTGAGGGATTGGATTTTGGAGAAACATATGCACCAGTGGCAAGACTTGAAGCTATCCGAATGTTACTAGCATTTGCCGCTCATCATGACTTCAAACTATATCAAATGGATGTAAAGATTGCATTCTTGAATGGACCAATCTCTGAAGTGGTATATGTTGAGCAACCATCGGGCTTTGAAGATCCAAAGCTACCCAACCACGTCTACAAGCTCCATAAGGCTCTCTATGGGCTCAAGCAAGCTCTAAGAGCATGGTATGAGTGCTGTAAGGATTTTCTCCTAAGGAAAGACTTTGAAATAGGCAAAGTCGACCCTACACTCTTCACTCGCAAAAGGGATAATGATCTATTTGTATGCCAAATATATGTCGATGACATAATATTTGGTTCTGCTAACCAAGTGTGGTGTGGTGAGTTTAGTAAGATCATGACTAAGAGATTTGAGATGTCCATGATGGGAGAGTTGAAATTATTTCTTGGTTTTCAAATCAAGCAACTCAAGGATGGCACGTTCATTAGTCAAACCAAGTACACTCAAGATATTCTCAAGAAGTTTGACATGAAGAATGCCAAGCCCATCAAGACTCCAATGCCATCAAATGGACATCTTGATCTAAATGAGTATGGTAAGATTGTGGACCAAAAGGTATATCGGTCTATGATTGGCTCCTTGCTTTACCTTTGTGCATCTATACTCGATATTATGCTTAGTGTGTGCATGCGTGCAAGGTTTCAAGCTAATCCTAAGGAATGTTATTTAATGGTTGTTAAGAGAATCTTGAGATATCTAGTACACACCCTAACCTTGGCTTGTGGTATCCCAAAGGCTCCACTTTCAATCTACTTGGCTATTTCGATTCAGATTATGCCGATTGCAAAGTGGATAGAAAGAGTACATCCAGGACTTGTCAATTCTTTGGTAGGTCCTTGGTGTCTTGGAGTTCCAAGAAATAAAATTCCGTTGCTCTATCCACCGCCGAGGCTAAGTATGTTGCAGCCGGTGCTTGTTGCGCTCAACTACTATGGATGAGGCTCATATTGAAAGACTTTGATTGTGAGTTTAGCAAGATACCTCTCTTGTGTGATAATGAGAGTGCTATTAAACTAGCAAACAACCCCATGAACCACTCGAGGACAAAGCACATAGACATAAGACACCATTTCCTAAGAGACCATGAAGCCAAATGAGATATCGCTCTTAGCCATGTGAGCACCGAAATGCAACTAGCCGATATCTTCACAAAGCCCCTTGATGAGAAAATGTTTTATGCTTTGAGGAGTGAACTAAATATCTTGGATTCTTGTAACATAGCTTAAAACCATGTGCATGTTTGAGTGACTTAGGATAGATTGCTTTCAAAAGAAAAAAAACTTTTTTAAAATTGAAGTGTGGTTTTACTTTAAAAAATATTTGGAGTTAATTTAGCTCTATCACTTGGACCATTGTTCTCATTGATTGTGTGTTGGCTGATTTCAAGTGATAGAACTACTCATGCTCATATATATATTACCACCATATTCCTCCAAATCTATCCCAAATCAAATTCCACTCAAATCTAATGGCTCTTAGATAGGGGGAGCGGAATCTCCGGAACTATTTTTGGAAATTCCGAAAGTTGCGGAATGTCCATAACTTTTTTCGAAAAATTCCATAACTTACTGGGTATTTACTTTTTACCCCGAGAAGTTACCAGTTCACTCTCCTTCATTCTTACCGCCGGCTTTTCTCTCCTCCTTCTCCTCTCTCCTTCGTCCCCCTGGGCAATTTGGAGTTTCCACCACCAAAATCCTGCAAAAACATCAAGGAAGACTCAACTCAAGAAGGGGAATCACGTGGTGGTGTTGGAATCGAAGTTTGAAAGATCTCCTCTTTTCTCTCCAAAGGTATCCAAATTTCATCTCGCCCGATCTATCAATGTAGGTTGTTCCTTAGGGTTTCCTTGGATAGAACTCTTCTCTAGCCTGTGTAGGCCTAGGATCTTCAACTTCATATCAATCTCATGACAGATTCATTATGTATGAAATGTTAGGGTTTTGGTCTGCGAGTTCCGGAATATTTTGGAAAAGAGTTCCGGAATCTCCACAACTTGCGGAAACTCCGAACATTTTTCCAAAATCTCTGCAACTTGCGGAAAACTCTGGACATTTTTCCGGAATCTCCATAACTCGCAGCCCAAATCTCTTATATTGATTACTCTCTAAATTTTTTCATGACCCTTTTCTTCTCTTGGTCATGTTCTCTACTTTATCCAGATGGGAAGGTAAAAGGACACTCATTCTAGTGCAATGCAAAGGAGAACTAAGGCAAGGCATGATCCTAATCCTCCTAGAGTTGAGAGTGAAGAAGAAGAAGGAGGAGGTGTATGAGCAGGAGGGATCTAAAGAAGAAAGGTTTGTGGTTGCTCAGAGGAGGAAAGGGAAGGAAAAGGTAGCTAAAACATCCTGTAGCTCCCAAGGACTCAGGAAATATCATTATTGCCAACTTCAGTTCTGACACCAAGGACTCACTTACAGAAGTCCCCAAGCTCCTAGAATGAATCAAGATCAAGATTTCTTGATTCTGCAACAAGCCTTGTATTCTTATTGTTTTTCTTCCTTGGTTCCTTCATCAGCAAATTAAGGTAAGGATAGTAGATCTTCATCACTGTCTTGACTGGCAGTATCAACTGTCATATCATTATGCTCTTCATGTTGTAGCAGTTCCATGAGCTCCTCAACCACATGGAGTCCCACTTGTTTCGGACATCTGTGTTGAGGACTATAAGTTTCCCTGCACTTCATGCATAAGCCACTCGTCCTTCTTTTTGCTCGTAATGTTTCATACTTGTTGTCACATCTGTTCTTGTTTTGAAATTTATCCACTTGAGGCTTTTCTGTTGTTGGTGCAGCACCCAACACACCAGAGGTAGGTGTATTGGTTTGAGTATTGCTTGTCGTAGTCTTGATAGCACTCCTTCTATATTCTCGGGCCCTTGAGGAAAACCTTCTAGTTGTCGTAGCCAATAGTTCTTCCTGCATGAGAGCCAAGGATAACGCAGCATCAACAGTTCTTGGTTTATGCAGTGTTATAGCATTGCTAATGTTGTATTTCAACCCATCAAGAAATTTTTGCACAAAAAATACTTCACCAATCTCCTTGTTATGCACTAGCACCCTATGCTTGGCTTTCTCAAACCTATCAGCATATTCTAGCACATCATTTGTTTGCCTAATAGATAGAAGGTCTCTCATATAATTGGGATAAAGATCCTATCCAAACTTTTGTTCTACAGCCACACGTAACTCAGGCCAATTATCAATGTAATGATGTGCTTCATATGTTTGCAGCCACAACTCAACATTACCAGTAAAATTGATAGTAGCAAAGGGAATCCACACATGAACAGGCACATTGTACATAACAAAATACTTCTCACACTTTTGTCTCCACACTTTTGGGTGATCAACATTAAATCTAGGGAAATCTATCTTAGGCAACTTATACTCTCTAGTTTCATGGTGATTAGGAAACACGGTATGCCTTCTAGCACTGGTCTCAGGAATATCAGTTACCAAACTTGAGATTTTGGGATAATGATGCCCACCCTTGACCAGGGTGGGATGGGTAGTTAGAGACCCCACATCTGCACCCTGGTGATGTGTGTCGACGTGGTGGCCACTAGCCCGCCCCTCTTCCTCGCACGACGGGGCTTGTGGCGGAGCAGCAGAGGTGGCTGCCTCCAACACCTTCATGCGCGATGTGAGATCTTCGATTTCTTTGCTCAACCAGCCAAGAACTTATTAGCGTTGTCGCTCCAAGTGTTGAGGGAGTTCACTGTGGTAGTAAGCTTGAGTTGGCTCGATTGCAGAGCCTTTACCTCGGATATCAGCAGGTCGAGCTTCTCTTCTACGGTTGTCATCCTGAATGTCAACGTAGGTATTCTCACCTTCTTTCCTCATTGTCGGTGTTGTGGAAGCGGTGGTGGCAGCAGAGGAGGTGGTGGTGGTGGTGTTGCTGATCTAGGGATTGAACTGGTGGTGGCGGCTGTGTTTCTGGTTGATGTTGGGGGTGAGTTGGGCGGAAAGGTATCTGGAGGAGGTGCCAGCGTCAATCCCTCGCGAGGACAAGGTCACCACATCTAGGATTTACAGGATCGAAGGTGAATTGGAGGACCCCCCCCCCCTCCCCCCCCCCCCCCCCCCCGATTTGCTCCCGACCGCACACCGCTCCAGCGGGACTCGAGTCACTATGGTCGGAACCTGCTCTAATACCAAATGTCATGACCTAGGAGGGATGGAGGTCGCTAGCGTCGTGCACGACAGAGAGGTCGGCGGCGCCGCCTCGGTAGGAGGAGGAAGAAAGGGAAATTGTGTTTTAGGTTTTTTTCTTCATTACCCCTATTCTCAGTTTCAGCAGTAGACATAGGCTTGCACTGGCCCAACTGGTACATGGGATCGTTGGCCTGGGATCATTGGCCCAACACAGGCACGCAGGCCCCTAACTATTACACAGCCTCAGGCCCATAGTAGTAGAGCTCCTAACAGATTTGAGGATCTTACGATGAGGAAGCGGTGGCGGTCGGTAACTTAGGATGTCTCGCCGTGGATTTTAACCAACGCGAATGCCGGCCGGCGGGTTTTGATCCGCTGTGCTTGAGGTTAGGGCCGTGGGCGGCGGCAGTGGAAAGACGGAAGAGAGGGAGGCAGGGCCGCCGACCGTTGGCACTGTAGGCTGCCTCTTCTGTGCCGCTATAGTGGGTGTGACGGTAGTAGGCTCTCGCACGGACAGGATAGAGCGATGATAGAAATTAGAATTGACCAAAGCAAGAGTATGGAAGAACTACTTCCTCATACAAATTTTCTGAAAAATTCTTGCTATAATGCCATACAAACAAGATCTAAAGCTGTTTCAAAAATTACAAGCCAATCCTAAAAAAAATGGTCGTGTGGATCTTACAAATTAATTTTGCTTTTAGTTTCTGGGATTGTATGTCAAAGAGGTAAACTGAATCATAGAATAGCACTCCCCCGTGAAATAAGATAGATCGGTCATATTCTTATTGTGAAACATGTCCACCTAGATTCGGGTATCCGACTCATGGCAGGTGCTCGCATTCACATGTAATGGATTCGTCAACCTTAATATTAGCTACCTCATATTCTTAATGATATTTATAAGGATAAGATGTGCATGCATGCACTCATATGAGTAGGTTACATGTGTGTGTATGCGAGCGTGTAACTTTGTTTAGGAAAAAAAGAGTAGCGATCCTTTGAAATTTTCGTGCACAAGAAATAGCTTTAGCAATTAATTTGTTTGCAACCAGTGTTTACAAACAAAACATTTTAGTCTATGAACTTCATTATGCAGGCAGCTCGATCCTTCGTTTGTACAAGATGATTAAGGCATCTCCAAAGAGGGAAAACATATGGATTTACATTATTTTAATTCCGTAGAAAAACTTCCTATATAGTCCTTTAGAATAAAAGATTGCACCCTATGAAATTAGGTCGGATTGCTACAAGATGCATGCAACTATCTGAATTTTTTAGGAAAAGTAACATGAGGTAAGACCTCATGAAAATTCTCTCTCTCTCTGAATTCCTGTACTTTTCTCATATGCTCTCGTTGTTTGTTGCAAACAAGAAAGGAAAAAATCCATTTTATTCCCCCTCACCTATCTACTTTGTCCGTTTAACCCCTTAAACAAAATTTTGGCTCACTTTAGTCCTCTGAACTATTTCATTTGGTCCAACCTACCCCTAATTAGATTTCTCTTTTTTTGTTTCTTTGTGTATAAGTTGAATTTTGAGTTCAAATTTTGTGAACAGACACAAAACATGATTCCTTATATTAAAAAATTATACTAAATTTTTTTCTAATTATTTTCATAGGTTAAGAATATTTAATATGGAATTGATCTTAGATATACAAAACTGTACGGAAAGTAATTATGAAAAATTTCTAACGTATTTTTCTAACATGATAAAATCTGAAACTAAAACTCAACTTGTACACAAAGAAATAAAAAAGAAAAATTTGATTAGGGGTTAGATTGAACCAAATGAAATAGTTCGGAGGAGTAAGTGAGTCTAAATTTTATTTAGGGATTAAGTGAAAAAAGTAAATAGGTGAGGGGAGTAAAATGGATTTTTTTCAACATAAAAAAAATTCTATCACTACCGATAATCCGATAGCTAGCCGGCTACAAGTTTAGCAGTTTGGCACGGACAAAAAATAGATCGGTGGTAGAAAAAAAACTATCTTTCCTACCAAATGCAACGGAAACCTGACAGTACATGTAGTTTAAGAGAATGTTTGGATCTTTAGTCCGGACTAAAATTTATATCACATCGACTATTCGGAGACTAGTTAGGAGGACTAAACATTAGCTAATTATAAAACTAAGTATACAAACGAAAGCTAATTCGCGAGACAAATCTATTAAGACTAATTAATCCATCATTAGCACATGTTTACTGTAGCATCACATTGTCAAATCATGGGCTAATTAGGCTTAGGCCCTGTTTGTATACGCTTTTCTTGAACTCGCTTATCTGGCAAGCAAGCTTATCTGATAAGCCTGCTGCTTGGAGAATCTCCTGTCTGAATAAGCAGGGTGTTTGGCAATCCTGATTATTTTGTGTCGATTGTCTGTCCTGGTTGGTAAATTGACCTGAATGCCCCTAAGGCTAATAATAGCTCATTTTTATTGTGAATCTGAGGAGAAGACAATAATTCTAATGCCTTTGGAGTTTGTTAAATAGAAATTATATTACAATAATATAAAATTCATACGATAGATCGGTCTAGTATGGAAACATCCATCATGGGTACAACAACGAATCACGAAACCATAGCGACAGCAATAGCATCACGCAATGCACCCATATCAATGTCATCTCCTAAAGCACCACCACCACCATCTGTGCTAGGTTGGGTTGAATTACCATCATCTTCCTGAAAATCCTCTTCAAAATGCACGTCATGTACGACACTATCTCTGATGAAATTGTGAAGGGCCATACAAGCAACTATAATTTTCGATTTCTTGTTAACCGGATAACTGGGCAAATTCAAGAGAATGCGCCACTTCATCTTTAGAACTCCAAATGATCGCTCAATCACATTTCTAAGGGATGAATGTGCATGATTAAACACTTCTTTCAATCCTACCGGATGTTGACCATGCTGCCATTCAGAAACATGATACCTCTGTCCCTTGTAGGGTGCAAGAAATCCTTTTCTATTAGGATATCCAGAGTCAACAAGATAGTACTTACCTGCATGTTATATTTATATGTTATATCACAATGAGCAAATATTCCCTAAAAAATAAATTGCAACATAACTCGTCCTTACCATCGGGAGGATGTGGAAATTGATCCTTGTATGTGACAAGCGTGTCCAATAATACACGAGTATCATGGACAGAACCAGGCCAACCAGTGACAGCAATTGTGAACCGCATATCAAAGTCACAAACCGCCATGACGTTTTGTGAAGGATACCCATGCCGACCAATATATTTCGGTTGATCAGCTAATGGCACAGTTACGGGTATATGGGTACCATCAATTGCTCCTATGCAATATTTGAAATGAGGCCAAAACCTTGCTTCTTGTAGTTTAGGATGAATAGTAGAAATTGTGGATCCTTAGGCCTCACAATGTCAACAGCTAATCTCATGATAGATTCAAGAATCTCTTCAAATTTTCTACTCACAGTTTCTAATGAGCGATGGAAATTATTCTTGCATTGCCTAAAAGATTGACGTGCACCACAAGCCCATAGAAACATTCCTAGTGCTTCCTTGCTACAAAATTGTCTACTTGATCTCAATCCATAATCTTGCACCAAAGTGTCATGAAGGCTTAAGAAAACTGACCTCCTCATTCTGAACATGTTAAAGCACTCCACTGGATCTTGTAGTTGTAACTCAACCCACTGTATTCCAGTCATCCTTGCTATCGTAGTAGTAATCTTCTTCTTGTTCATACCAGATGATGCCATGTAGTCCAAACCAAGCATTGCCACTATGTAATCATCATCAGTGTTATTAGATTCATCAACATCCATGGTATGAACAGAATCACTGTTGCCTTCACATTCACTAGTTGCACTAGAGGTACTCATGAAAACAAATGCAAGCCTGTCAAAAAGCACTAACCAAGTCATCAGATGAATTTTTATTGTTACAACACAACTAATAGAAGGTTCATAGTCTCACACAGCATACTTAGAAAATTGAAATTATGTCTCACACAACATAAGAGAAATGAAAGATAATGGCACACTAATGCAACACCCTAGTGCTTCTTCCTTATCTCCCAAGCCCTCCTCAGCCAATTCAACCTCCCATTTGGTGTCTTTAATGTAATGAACACATCACGGTTTTCCTTTTTTTGAAGAAGTTGTGTGGCATAGAAGTGTTCATCACTCCCCTCCTCAGCCCCATCCTTAATGACTTGCTCCAACATATTTCCAATCTCATCTCTAACGTGATCAACAACCTGTGAAGTAGCTGAATGTTTACTACTTTGAGCTTTCAACTCATATGCATCGACCAAATGCTTCATGCACTGGTCTCTAAAAGTCTTCTTCTTCTTTCCTTTAGGGGAACTAGGAGCTGGCCTTTTTGAAGCCCTCCGCTCAGAACTGGATGGGGCCTTATGTGCCTCCCTATCATTGGTGCCCTCAACATCAACAACATCATGTTCATCAACATCAACGTTTCCATCACCACTTGGAACATATGAAGTTTCATTTGTAACAATGACCGATTCAAACATGATTCGCATCTGATCCTCATATTCAAGTGGAGCTGTTCTGAACCGGATACAACCTGGCATAGCCTGTAAAATATCATCAAAATAGCATGCTATTATACTCCAACTCAAAATAAACAAACAACGTGTATGTGAACTATATCTCTAGTATTGTTGTTAGTGGGCTCACCTTATTTTGTTCTTCCCACCATTCATCGTCAGCCACAATACAACCAGCAACAGGATCTTTTCCCAATCCGGTTGATCTCAAGTTCAAAGTCTTCCATTGGGTATACATTTTTTTCAATATATCCCACCTATTCTTCATTTGACTCTCACCGTATGGCCTCTTGGTACGCTCATAAAACTTTCTAATAAGGTTTGCATATCCCACCGCATTCAAACATTGCTGCGGCTGATTGAAAGTAAGTACTTCTTCCACACAAATGTCATTGAAAGCTTTCGCGGCAAACAAATCCCATTTTGCCACAATCTTTGATGACTTTTCCATCTAAAATTTGATTACAGTATTGTAGAATTAAATACAAATCTACAAGCTTGTTTACTGACCATACAACCCACAATCTGTCATTTTAGTAATCCATTAAGAAGTGGCACCAATTTTACCTTGCTATTTGTTGGCGGCCTTGCAGTCGTAGCAGCAACAGCTGTCCAGATCCTCTACAGCAACTGCATGCATGCATAAAATTGTTATGAGGTACTCTATAGGGGAAGTAAATGACGTTGCTCAAGATCTCTGTGTACAACTCAGAGGTGTTGTAGTAAACTAGTGTGCTACAGTGAAACTAACTTGGTAATCATGCATGGGAAAAAGGCTCAATCAGAGATGGCTTAATACGATGCTCTTGAATAGTGTATAACTAAAATTGTGTATGGTTTTATATTTCCTCCAATACCTCAATGAACAGACATCCACCACTAAGTGTTGTATGACACTCATTTTGGAGTGGCATGCCAAAAATTCGTGGTGAATAAATGAAGAAATTTACATATAGCCTTGTCATTAGTTGTCCAACAAATTAATTGATCAAACAATTCAATCACTTCCATCCACAAAAAGCCTAAGCAACGCAACAAGATTTACACCTATAAAATGGTACTTCATAGCTACACGTTGGATTTTGGAAAACCTTTCCCTTCAAGCAGCAACCTGAAGCTGAGGTGAATTCCCCTCTCACGAAAATGGCATGCCTCTCATGAAATTTGTTCGGTGGTGGAAGTACTAACTGACAGTAGGTATTCAATACAGAGGGTAATCTTTTCTTACCCTCCCTCAACACTTCAATCCTCACAATGGCAGATGGCGACAGGCGCCTCACGGGCGGCCGACGGCAGGGACCGAGCGCAGCACGGGTGGCCGGCGGCGGGGGCCCAGCGCAGGCGGCACGGGCGGCCGGCGGCGGAGCCGAGCGCAGCACGAGCGGCCGGCGGCGGGGGCCCAGCGCAGGCGACACGGGCGGCTGGCGTTGGGGGCCGAGCGCACCACGGGCGGCCGGCGGCGGGGGCCGAGCAAGGGCGGCACGGGCGGCCGGCGGCGGGATCCGAGCCCGGGCGGCGCCACTGGAGGCGGGGCCCGAGCCCAGGCGGCAGGGGCGTCCAGCGGCGGGGGCCGAGCGCGGGCGGCACGGGCGTCCGGCGGCGGGATCCGAGCCCGGGCGGCGCGGCCGGAGGCGGGGCCCGAGCCCAGGCGGCAGGGGCGTCCGGCGGCGGGAGCCGACCCCAGGCGGCGCGGCCGGAGGCGGGGGCCGAGCCCTGGCAGGGGCAGCCGGCGGCGGGGGCCGAGCCCGGCGGTGGTGATCTGGAAGCGGCCCGAGCGACCCGAGCGGCGGCGGCGGCGGCGGGATCTGAGCGGACGGGAGCGGCGGCGGTTGCGGGAGGCTCGGTGGCGTCGGTGGCTGAGGGTACTGCGGAAAAACGGTTCGCTTGCCCCAGAAGCGTATCCAGAGCCGCGTACGAGATAAGCGGCCTGCTAGTTCTATTCCGGATTTTCAACTAAGCGGCTTACGTGACAAGCGGGAAATAAGCAAGGCGTTTGGGTGGGTTTATCGCTTATTTCCACCAATAAGCGGGAAATAATCGGATACAAATAGGGCCTTAATAGATTCGTCTCGCAAATTAGCCTCCATCTGTGTAATTGGTTTTATAATTAGTCTATATTTAATACTCCTAATTAGTATCTAAATATTCGATGTGACAGAAATTTTAGGAGGTTCTAGGGAACCAAACACCCCCTAAATTCGCCGCCTATCAGAACTGTCAGCTCTCAGCTGATTGATTAGACAAAAGACCTAAAGCACATGCCACCAACCAATGAACAATGTCAAACCCAACCTCAGCAAGTTCTTATTCGCCAACTTCAACTAGGAGAAGGAAACAAGAAACATTCTACAACAAACAAGAACACAGGGGCCCCATGAAACTCTACTTAATTAATTTCCAAAAGCAATCTATCCCCCATCACATTTTGCTGATCTCTTGATGGAAAGCCGAACTCCTTTTCGATGGCAATACAATGCCTCTCATTCTCATATCGCTCTCACTCGAAAAGGTACAAAGGTCATCAAGACAAAGAAGGATTTAGGAGGGGCCAGTAACCTTTGTGTATAAAGTGAGAGAAACCCTACAAAAGGCATGCTAATGTCGCATCTACCAAGATATTGACACATCAACTATAATGTTCTTATAAACTCTACCACACATGAGTATTTCTCTTTCGCTCGAGAGATTTGATAATCAGATGACGTGTGCCTATAAAAAAGTATGCCAACATCGTGTCTGACAAGATGTATCTATAGGTAGAGAACATCCATAATAGTTTAATTTCTAGAGGTTACAAATTATATAGAAAATATAATAATACCTACAATTCTAAATAAATGTAGTATCGCTAGATTTAATGAAACTAGTTTGATGTTGTAGATGTTGGTATTTTTTCTATTAATTTGGTCAAAGTTTAATGAAGGAAAGTGATAGCCGACGCAACAAGAATTGTATTGTTCTCAGAGTTATACATATAAGTACACACGTATAGTTAGAGGGCCGGTTCCTAAGCTAAAGACTCGGTAAGCCTAACAACCTAGAGGAGATCGTGGGGGAGCTTATCCGTGGAGAGCGAGTCCACAGCATTCACGAGAATATCGCTAACACCCGCCGCAGACTCAGCGTCACCGACGCAGAGGCTGGACTTGAACTCCTGAAACAATGATGTAGGTAGACCCTTTGTCGATACACCTGCATATTGGCTTCCTGTTGGAACGTGTAGCACCCTGACGTCACCCCAAAGCCACCTTTTCGCGAACAAAGTGTATGTCCAGCTCAATGTGCTTCGTTCTCTGGTGATGTACTGGATTTGAGGCCATGTAGACAGTGGACACATCGCAGTAGACGATGGTTGCCTTGTGCAGCGGATGACCAAGCTCGGCAAGGAGATGTCGAAGCCAAGAACACTCTGCAACGACATTGGTGACGGCGCGGACCTGGACACAATGGCTTGGCGCTTGGATGACCATGACACCAGTGAACTCCCAAGGAACACGCAATACCCTGGCGTAGAACGACGAGTATCGGGGCAGCCGGCCCAGAGTCCGCATCGGAGTAGGCGACGATGTCGAGTGTTGGTGAAGCGCACAGGTGCAGGCCTTGTCGAGTGGAGCCACGAACATACTGAAGCACTGTCTTGATCAGCGCCATATGACAGTCTCTTGGATCGTGCATGTGCAAGCAGATTTGCTGCACCGCATACGCGATGTCTGGACGGGTCACGGTAAGGTACTGGAGTGCCCCGGCTAAGCTCCTGTAGTTGGATGGATCTGTGAGCTTGACGCCGGATGAGCTGGATAGCTTTGGCTTGGTGTCCACCGGCATTGAGATTGGTTTGCAGTTTGACATTCCGGCACGCTCAAGAAGATCTTCTGCATACTTTGCTTGGCTGAGGAAGAAGCCATTGTCTGAGCGCTGAACGTCGATGCCGAGGAAGAACCGCAGTGGCCCAAGGTCTTTCAACGCAAATTCTTGGTGAAGCTGAGCAATGAGTTGTTGGAGCAGCGACTCGCTTGAGGCCGTCAGCACCATGTCGTCGACGTACAAGAGTAGGTAGGCGACGTCATTACCCCGTCGGAGAACGAACAGGGACGTGTCGGACCTTATGGCGACGAAGCCGGTGGACTGGATGAACGTCGCAAACCTGAGGTACCATGTGCGTGGTGCCTGCTTGAGGCCGTACAAGGACTTGGAGGGGAGACATACTGCATCTAGCTGTTCCGTTGTCGACGAAACCCGCCGGCTGCTGACAGAACACGCGTTCGCCTACCTCCCCATGCAAGAACGTGTTGGACACGTCAAGATGATGAGCCGGCCAGTGGTGTGATGCGATCAGTGTGAGTACGGTCCGAATCATGGCTGGCTTAACCACTGGGCTGAAGGTGTCGCCGAAGTCGAAGCCGGGGCGCTGAGAGAAGCCGTGCATGAGCCAGCGCGCCTTGTAGCGCTCGAGGCTGCCATCTGGGTTCAGTTTTTGCTTGAAGATCCATTTCCCGTTGACGATGTTGGCACCGCGTGGGCGTGGCACGAGCCTCCAGGTACGATTGGTGCGGATGGCGTCGAATTCCGCCTGCATGGTGGCCCGCCAGTTAGGGTCGCGCAGTGCCGCCCGAACAGACGACGGTATGGGAGAGATGGCCATCGCGTCGTGCAAAGCCGCATACCGCGGGTTTGGCTTGAAGACGCCCGCCCGCGCACGAGTGACCATGTGGTCAGGGACGGATCCAAAACGGAGCTGCACCCCGGGCTAAGTTGTTGAATCAGCACCAAAACAATCTAATCTTGCCTCATAAACCTCCTTTTATTAGGCTAAATACCACATATGTTAAAGGGACTACATGGGCTCGCCCCGGGCTGCAGCCCGGGCCCTAGATCCGCCCCTGCATATGGTGTCGAGTGCCACCGTGCTGCTCGATGGAGCCGGTCTCGAGTGAGGCAACTGACGTAGGTGGCGGTGGAGACGGATCGCGCGGTGACGTGTCGTACTGGGGCGCCGTAGTTGAGGGTGTGGGCGCCTGTGGCGGAGACGCGGGCACCAGCTTGTAGAGAAACGACCTTACATCCAGCTACAAAAGTCTCAGTCATTTTTGGACCCGGGACTAAAGCTCCTTTAGTCCCGGGTCCAAAACCCAACTCCGACAGGGGCTTTTTAGTCCCGATCAGTAATATCAACTAGGACTAAAGAGCCACCTTTAGTCCCGGTTGTAATGGCTAGGAACAACGAGGGAATCTGGTAGTGCATTTAGTCCTGGTTGGTAACACCAACCGAGACTAAAGGCCACTCATTTAGTCCCGGTTGATGGTTCCAACCGGGACTAAAGGATGATCTTTAGTCCCGGTTGAAACCAACAACCGGGACTATATCCTCTCTTTTTTTATTCCCCCAATGGACTCTCTCCGCATCGGCCTTTAATTTATCACCCCCACCGGCGGCCTCATCTCTCTCCCTACTACCTTATCCTCTTTTCCAACCCACCACCGGCCTCTCTCTCTTCCTCCACCGCTTCCTCTCCTCCCTCTCCTCCTTTCTCCTCCCTCCACTGTCTGCCGCCAGCGCGTGGCCCTCCCCGGCCGGCCCCCTGGCCGCTGGCATGCAGGGCCTTCCCAGCTCGCCCCCTGGCTGCCGGCTGCCGGCACAAGGGGCCTCCCCGGCCAGCGCCCTGGCCACCGGCGTGCGGGTCCTCCCTGGCCGGGCCCTAGGGCGCTGACCGCCACTGGCGCATGGCCCGCCGGCTGCCACCGGCGCGCGTGCGGGTGAGATCATGAGTGGGGAGCTTTTGGATACGAGAAGCCGGTGATTATTTTGTTTGTGAGTGATTTTGTAGTTTGTGATTTGTTTGTGAATGATTCATTTGCGATTGTGCTTGTGAATCCTCCATGTGTTGTGAATCAAATCGAACTCATGTGTTGTGAATCAGATCTTGTGCAAATTGATTGGTTGTGTGTTCTCACTTGTGTGATGATCATGTGAGATGAGCATATATGTTTCTTGCTTCAATTTGCGAAGTGTTAATTATTTTGATTGTCTCTGTGGTGGAGTTGGAGCTCAAGGAGGTGGTGGAGTTGGAGCTCAAGGAGGTGGTACAGTGGTCAAGGCGGAGCTGGGCGGTGGCACGAGCAGGGATGGAGGCTAGCTTTTTTTATTTTTTTGGAACCTTTCAGTCCCGGTTAATACCAACCGGGACTAAAGAAAGTATTTAGTCCCGGGTGAATAACTCGGGACTAAAGAGGGGGACCTTTAGTCCCGAATGATTAGTCCCGGTTAGTTTTTCGAGAGATATGAGGCTTACCAACCGGGACTAATGCTTGTATTTCCAAGGAGGGACGCAGGCACCAGTGTCGCCTGGGGTGGAGACGCGGGTCACCAGTGTCGAGGACGCGAGCGACGGTGATGGTGTAGATGTCGTGCGGCGCTGGTGCGAGCTCGATGTCGTTGCTAGGGGTGTGCCGGATGCACTACAACGTCCAGATGGTGCTGTCGAGGACGGAGTAAAAGCTTGTGACGACGATGCTGCAGCTTGCCGTGATGTCGAGGGGTCCTAGTGGCGTTGCTATGCTTGAGGTAGCACTGGCGCGTGTCGTGGTACCGATGATGTACAGCCTGGTCCCATCGTGTCCTGCAGAGGGTTAGGATGTGTATCCGGTAGCTCCGTCAACTGTGGGCTGCTCGCGTCATGTTCCGTGGGTGGCGCGAATGGGAATGTGGATTCGTCAAAGACAACATGCCTCGACGTGATGACACGGCGTGTGGATAGGTCCAGGCACCGGTATCTCTTGTGGTCAGGGGAGTAACCAAGGAAGGCGCAGCGAGTAGACTGAGGTGCAAGCTTGTGAGGCATGGTGGAGCTAAGGTTAGGATAGCCCAAACACCCGAAGACGCGTAAGTGTTCGTAAGCCGGTGGCCGGCCGAGGAGGAGTTCATGTGGCGTGACGGACCCTATCAACGTGTGCACGGTTTGCGGTTGAGCAGGTATGTGGCCGTGGACAGAGCTTCCACCCAGAAATGAGGTGGCATGGAGGCTTGGAACAGCAGGGCGCGTGTGCTGTCATTGAGTGTGCGTAGAGCACCTTCGGCCTTCCCATTTTGCTGCGAAGTGTAAGGACAAGAGAGCCGCAAGATTATACCTCGATCGGCGAAGAACAAGCGCAAGGTAGTGTTATCAAACTCTCGGCCGTTGTCAGTTTGGAGAGCGAGGATCGGGCGCTGAAACTGCGTTGTGACAGATGCATGGAAGGACAGTATAGTGGGCAAGACATCAGATTTGTTGCGCAAAGGAAACGTCCAAGCATAGTGGGAGAAATCATCTAGGAGTACCAAATAATATGTATAACCTTAATTAATGGCTACGGGCGATGTCCAAACATCAGCATGCAACAGTTCGAATGGGAAATGTGTAACATAGCAAGTGGCATGGAAAGGTAAATGAGTGTGCTTTCCCAATTGACAAGCATGACAAATGTGAGAAGCAGACTTATTACATGTGAAAGGGAAATTTGATAAGACAAAACTAAGCACGGCGTGACCTGGATGGCCGAGGCGTCGATGCCACAGATCAACAGAGACGGTGTCGGTGATGAGATTATTTTGTGGAGGCAAGCAAAGTGGGTAGAGGTCGCTAGTGCTGTCACATCGGAGAATCACCACCTTGCTGTGTAGATCCTTAATGGAGAAACCAAAGGGGTCAAATTCCACAGAAACAAGATTGTCACATATGAGGGCACGAACAGAGACAAGATTTTTTATAATAGAAGGTGAGTAAAGGACATTCAACAGGGATAGAGATGATGAGGAAGTGGGGATGGTGCTCGTGCCAACCATGGAGATGGGCCCGGTAGCGCCATTGCCAACCACAATGTGGGAGTACGGAGAGGAGGGGTGAGGAGGCCAGAGCATACCAGAGGAGTTGGTCATATGTGAAGAAGCGCCGGTGTTGAAGAACCAGTCGGAGGTGCCGCCGGTGGAAGCAGTGGCAGCATTGTTCAGTGCGGCGAGTAGGGTGCCCTGATCCCATGGGTTTGCCGCGGCTGACGAAGCGGGCGGCGCGCCCGGATTCAAGTTTGAACCATGGGCCGCGTAGGCCTGCTGGGCATTGACTTTGGGCCGGGGCCCAGCAGGCCGGGGCCAGAGCGGCGCCAATTGCTGGGCCAGGCCTGGAACATCCCGGTCCAGGGATTGACGCCCACAGGCGGCTGGAGCGAAGCGGAGGAGGACCCGCTGCCAGCGAAGGGCGCCGGTGAGCCACCGGCCTTCTTCTTCTTTGGCTACTTCGGGCGGGAGCCGCCGGTGTGGAGTTGGAGTCGGATCCGGAGTTTCCGGCGGCAACACCGGCGGCACCCACGGAGTTCACAGAGAACATGGTGTGGGCGGCGGCCATGCGAGCCTCCATCTCCAGGCGATGTTCTTCCAGGAGGAGGAAGGAGCGCGTGTCGGCGAAGGTGGGTGTGATCTTGCCGCTGGTGATGGAGGGGATCGAGGTGCTGAACTTGGGGTTGACGCCACGAATCATGTTGAGGACCCGATCGACCTCACTGATGGTCTTGCCGATGTCACGCAAGTTGTCGGCGAGGATCTTGAGGCGGCTGCAATACTGGGTGATGGACTGGTCGCTTTGCTGCAGGGTGTGGAATTCCACCTCGAGGTAGGCAGCACGAGTGAGGGCGTTGTTGTGGTACTCATCCTTGATGGTGTGCCAGGCTTCAGATGCGGTGTGGGTCGGCGCCATGACGATGTCGAGGAGGCGCTGGCTGATGGTGGCGTAGAGGCAGTTGACGTTGCAGGCATCGATTGCAACTCAGTCCGCATCTCGAAGAAGCAGCTCCACTGGGTGTAGCTCGAGTCCTCGAGGTCGAGGACAACAGGAACGTACGTTCGGATGTTCAGCATCTGGATCGCAGAGGAAGAGATGACGCTGGAGGTGTTGATGGGGCGGTGGAGCCTGTCGAGAAGGGCTCCGATTACCAATCTCCATAATGGAGGAGGAGTCCGCGACCGAGCCGTGGACGGAGCGGTCGGTGGAGGCCATCGCAGAGGCAGCGGAAGGCAACGAAGGAGAACCAGGAGCAAACGGATTCATCCCGTCTGATACCATGAATGAAAGCGATAGCCGACACAACAAGAATTGTGTTGATCTCAGGGTTATACATGTAGTACACACGTGCAGTTAGAGGGCTCGGTAAGCCTACAACCTAGAGGAGATCGTGGAGGAGCTTATCCGTGGAGAGCTGAGTCCACGGCATCCACAAGAATATCGCTAACATTTAACAAATTTGACTTACATAGCTAAAGTGATCTATAATTCTATTTCATAACTTATAAAACTAGGGCCACGTGCACATCAACATTATATTTCTCTGTCCCTCTCTTTCTTTCTTTTTTTCAGAAATGCTCTATGGCCGGTTGTTCGATACTAGTATCTTGCAAGATTTACTCCACATCGTTTTCCATTCTTATTGTTTTTCCATCACACTCTTGTGTTTATTCCTCTTGCTGCACCCCTCCACTTCTTTTTTACTCTATTATGTTGTTCCCAAACAAGGAATCGCCCTGCCCCAGTGGCGAACATATCCGTGGACCACGGTGCAAATCTTCCATGCCTATTTATTTTTCCTATTTTAGTTTTAGAAATTTTCCATTGAAAGATTTTTTTTTCAAGACATGCGTGGATTTTAAACAATACGACAACTATTCAAAATGCACGCTATGGTCTACCCCCTCCATTTTAGAATATAGCTACGTTTAGGTTTTCCAAAGTCAAACTTTTTTAAATTTGACCAACAATATCTTTAAAAATAAATTGTTTTAAATAGAAAAGATTGTTTCACGATAAATCTAGTAACGTCATTTTTATTTTTATGTTATTAGTCTTCATCATTATTTCACTATTTATAGTTAAAATTGAGAGGGTTTGACTTTAAAAAAATCTAAACGTAACTATGTTCTCGGACAGAGGAAGTAGAAACATAGACATAACTTATACCAAATTTATTTGTCGCTAGTTGACCAATTATGCTTGCATTTTCACTAGTTGTCGCGTTTATACTCTCGCACCATGCTTATAACCGTCGTTTTTGGCGCTAGCTGTCGGATAGTTTGTGTACTGCTTCGTAGCTTACGATACTCTCGCTTTAGCTTATAAAGTTTTTTTTTTATCACGGGTTATTGAATTGTGCGTCTTGCTTATTAGCAGCGCCATGCTATCCTAGTGTAAAACTTGTAATTACTCACACATCTAACTTAAAACAATTTTCCTTATCACGTGCTGTGGTTTTTTTTTCATGTTAGTTGTCAGATCATACATGGATAGATATTAGCAGCTCGTGATCCTGTAGCATCAAACTCATATCATCCATGAACCATGATTGGCATACGAACTTTTGAGTTTTGACGCTCGACGCGAAAGTGTTTATCACTTATCCACCATGTTAGCCGCCGAGGTACGGACCCACATGTCGGAACATTTTGCGGTGATGCAGAGGATCCCGGTTCCGGCCGCCGCGCGGTCGAGTAGGATGTTTGTCTGGTGGCCCCAGAGGAGAATGATCCCCTCCACCCAGATGCTCCTCCACCAGTGCCATTGACAAATGGGGCCAGATAGGTGGGGACCGGCTGTCATCTTCCTCGTCTGAACAGATGTCGAGCATGCGTTGTGGAGACTTGCGTGTAGCAGAGCTGGAGGGCTAGACGCTGACACGCGGCTGACCAGTGACTCCCCAACCCATTCACTCGGGCGCGCGGAGAAGTTCGTCAAGGTGGGCCCCAGGGAGCGGCAGGAGTGTACGTAGGATTCACTAGCGCACAACGTGACAGCAAGCGACGAGAGAAGGGAAGCTTCGTAGCCTTGCTTGCATGATGGCATCAAAAAAGATTTCTATGCACTTAAGAAAAGATGAATTTCATCTCAAAAAGGGAAAAATGTAGTTTTGAAAGCTAAAAGAATATGAAGTATAGATGGCACTATAGAATGGATTTTTTTCTCTCCAAGGAACGTCCACCAAGAAGTTGCTGAGTACATGACCACAATATTTAAATAATCTCGTCATGCAACCATACATTGAAGTTGAACATGACGCAGGATTAGCACCCCTTATTCGACTGAGTAATTGACACATATCCATCCCAACACATCCTCTTTTGATTGCTCAAATCGTAGACGGATACTACACTATTAATAGCATTGAATTCAACAGCTGCTAATCCTGTCATATTTGGATCATTAAAGGGCTGCTAGCTATCTTTTTGAGAAGGATGACCGAGCATCTCCAGCAAACTGCTCATCTCCCACTACCAAAATTTATTCTCTCTCCATCGTTACTTTTGCATTTTTGGTGATCAACCCCACGGCAGATTACCAAAAGCCAATCTCCAATACTTCCATCAACACGTGGGGCCCACACATCAGAGCCTTTAGTCATTTTTCTTTTTTCTCCTCCCTGCACCAGTCAAGCCCCCTCTCACGCGGTGGATACCGCCGGCTCCTCCTTTCCATGCCGGCACACGCTCGTGCGTCCCCTTCCCGACGGTGCTCCACACGTACCCCCATAGCTCGCCCCCCTGGCCTCCAAGCTCCGCCCCCTCTTGTAATCGAGGCAGCGGTGCCCCTGCGCTGTCCTCCCCGTGGTGAGCTCGAGGCGGCAGGAGGAAGGGTGCGGCACGGCTCGTTCGAGAGCTCTACAGCCGGCCATGGCACACCAGTGGTGGAGGTAGGCAAACTTGTGGATCCCCTTCCCCCTCTCTCTCATCTGGGTAGGCTCAGGGTGTGCGGTGGCGTTCCTTGACGGCAACTACCATGGCTCCGTAGCCGAGCGACGGCGCCAGGGGAGCGGACATGTCCGTGCGCGCCAAAAATAACCGTCGATAGGGGAGAGTGCAGAGAGGGTTGCTTCTCCCCTACCTCAAGGCGAGAGGAGCTGAGTTTTTGGCAATTGCCAAAAATATTTTGGTATTGGGGAAGTGATTTCTTCAAAATCTTCTAAATGATAGGTTTTTAGTATTGGAAGTGGATATGAGCAATCTGCTGGAGATGCTGCATCTCTGCTACAATATCAATTGGCTGCTAATTTTCTTGAAGGAAATTGGCTGCTAATTTTGACCCAAGCAAATACGCCGCGAACCAACGGGCAGCAGCTCGGCCCGCCACCTCTCCACTGTTTCCCGCGGCCCGTCCCACCGTCCCCTCGCCATCGGACGGCCCGCAGCCGGCTGCCAGGGAAGGGAGGCGTCCGCTCTCGTCTCACTCTCGCCCACTGCGCTGCGCTGGGGCGCTCGCTCCGCGACGCGCCGAAAGGGAAAAAACAGCCGTTACTACCGCGCACCCCTCGCCACTGGGCTGCGCGCGGCGCGGCTACTCCCCCGCCCCCCGCTCCCCCTTCGCGTTTTTCCCACCCCCCACCTCACTCCACGCTCTCGCCCGGGAAACGGACGCCGACGCGCGGCAGCCCTCCCTCGCCGCCTTCCGGAGCCTTCCGCGCCTTCCGTTACTACTCGGCGAGGCCATCATAAGGGGGGCGAGGGCGAGAGGGGGGAGGCGCCCCCGTCGAACCCTAAATCACTCCCCCCCCCCCCCCCCCCCCCCCCCTCCCCAATTCCTCTCCGCTTGGCCGGCGGCGGCGCGGGATAAGGTTGCAGCTGTGCGCGGCCGGGATCCGGCGCGAGCGGCGGCGGGGTTGGGCAGCGAGCGGATTGAGGAGGCAGCTCGTGCGTGCGGGGATATGGAACTGTCGACGGCGGTGGCGCTGGTGGTCGCCGTCGCGCTCATGGCGCTCGGCATGGCGGCGACCGGGTGGCTGCAGCGCGTGGAGGCGCGGCGGTTGGAGGTGCGCCGCCTCGCGTGGCAGGCGGCGGAGGAGGTCGAGATCGCCGAGAGGGAGGAGGCCTACTACTACGGCCAGTACGGTGGCGAGTTCGTGAGCGCGTCCGACGTTCCTGAGGCGCCCCCGCTGTGGGCGGCGCCAGAGGTGGACCCCTCGCCGAAGGAGGCGGTGGTGGAGGATGAAGTGGCGGTGGCGGCCTCCACTCCGCCGGGGAAGGGTGTCTGTGCGATGTGCGCCAGGCCAACGACGCTCCGGTGCAAGCGATGCAAGAGCGTCAAGTACTGGTCAGTGAGCTCCCCTCCCCTGCTCTCGTTTTTATCGTCCGATTCGTGCCGATTATGTTGCTGCATTGCGCGACGGGCGTGTGATTTTTTTCCAATAGGGAGCTGCGATGCCATGGATTTGGTACTTTGTAGGTGTTAGTACTTGGTACAGTGCCGATGGAGTTACAGTGTGAATTGTTTGTTTCCCCCCAATCATTTTTGGTCCCGAGCGTGTCAGGCTAGTGGCTTACCCCCGAGTGCTTATCGTTCCATCAGTTATTTGCTCAACAGGGATTGGTCGGGACCAGCATTGCCTCTGATACTTGTGTTACAGTTTCTTAACATATTGTTTCATCAGTTAATTTGGTTTCTAACTACCCTAGAACTGGCATTGCTTTTGAGCGTGGATGCTGCTTTCAGATAAAAATTACCCTAGAACTGGCATGCATTAGCAGATTTTTTGCTTGATTTGTTGATGTAGCGGTTCTCATATTTTTGGAAGTTAATGTATATTTATGGAATCAAGTTCAACAATTCCGAGTTATTATTTGAAAACTAGTTGCTAGGAAATTGAGATTGCCTTTTGTGTGATTCTCTGTTGCATTGATCTATACTTCAACACTATGGAGTTGCAGAGGATGTACCACAGGGAATTTGAGTTATGCCTAGATAGTTGCATGCCTCATTCATATTAGGCAAATAAAGTATGGAGAGACAATCTTCGATTATGCTGTTAGCTTTTGTTTGGCAAGACATCTGTGTGATTTGGAATTGGAGGGCCCTTTCCTTATATTCTAGCCAACCTCAACTCCCAATTTGTCCAATTATGAGCAATGAAGGACCTTGTTTTCCACTTTTATATCACCTTGCATGCTACTTTAGTTCTCCAACTGCCTGAAATGGAGATGCGAAGCAAATGCATGGGTCCCCAATCTCTTAAAAGTTGCATTTTATTTTTTTAATTTATTTTTCATTATGTGCGTCTTTATTCAAGAAAAGCTTAGGAGCATATCAAATGAGGCATTGATTTTCTCAGGTTACGTTTGTGCTACTATACTCTTGAGGAACAGAATTTCACCCATTGTGTGTTACTATAACTCTATAAGGTGAATCTTAGGTAATTTATGTTCGCAAGTTCCTAATAGCGATTAGTGCATGCACATATAATTCTCATCATTGAACTGTGTTGCTTGTACAAAATAACATTTCCATTGCAAGGTATGTGCTTCACTAGAAATGGAACCTCAAGGGTCTCTTTCAAAATTGTAACACTGAAGATGTACTGCAGATTAATGGCTTGATTTATTGATGTAGCAGATTACACATCTTGGGGTGTCATGCTAGACAGATGGTTTAATCATTGTACATTTATGTGCTTGACATCTTAGCCAATCTGTAAAATGAGGAATTCATATTGCAAAAGGCAGTTACTAGGAATTACCTTTTCTTCTATCTACGTAGCTTTGATCCGTGCTGCATTATGGGGTTGAATAGGATTTAGTATGGGCAATTTCGATATGCAGGTAGTTTCATGTCTGCTTCATATTAGAAAAATGAAAATAACCGAGATAATACCTAAGTATGCTGCCAGCTTTTGTTTGGCAATACATCTATGTGATGTGGAGGGTCCATTCCTTATACTTTAGCCAATGTCAACTACTCAGCTGGCAATATATCAAATGGTGAAGTTGGATCTGTAAGCCCTGTTTGGATCCCCTTTTGGCCTTTTCAATGGAAGACCTCATTTTTTCCACTTTATTACCTTTTCAATGAAATAGAGATGTGAAACAAATACATGGGCTACTAATGTCTTAAGAGTCGCGCTTTTATTTAGTTTTCATTGTATGCATCTTTAATCAAGAAAAATGTAGTTAGGAGCATATGCAATGAAGCATTAGTTTTATCAGGTATAAGTTGAATTTATGTGTTGCTATAAGGTGAAGACAATTACGTTCACAAATTCCTCGATTAGTGCATGCACAAATTATTCTCATCCTTGAGCTGTGTTGCTTTATATTAACAGCATTTCTTATGAAAGCTGTAGCCAAGTACATGGATTTGCAGATGACAATAGCTCTCCAGACCCAGTAGCTCCTGTTCCTGAAACCAACTCTCTGTGACTTAGTCTACAATGTCTTCCGTATCTAGCCATTAAGACTTCTATTTCACAAATCCCATGCATCCCTCTTGTATAATGTAGCATGCATTGTAGGGCATCGGTCCTAAGATCCTTTATTCAAGAGGTGTAACCCCTTATCATGTGTGGAATAAGATGGCTCTATTGTATGAATTGTTTTACTTAAATAACTTACTTCCTTCAGAGGCTGGGATTTCTTTCCATTTTTCTTAAATAAAAGTAACTTCCTTCTTGTTGGTTGCAGCACCTTCAAATGCCAGATAGATCACTGGAGAAAAGGACACAAAGATGAATGTCATACACGAAATCTTGGTGCCAGACAAGATGGTGCACCAGAGAATGTGGTGACTAGAGTAGAGGTTAAGGATATGCCCCCTGATAAGCCATCTAATACAGCAGAGGTCCCTGCAGAATATTCTCAGTTTACTGGGAAGGCAGAATCTGTTGATTGCTCAAGGCTTACAACTTCAAGTAATGCCGCCAAAGTTCATGACACTGCTGTTTGTGAAAAAAATTATCTTACTACTCCTGACCAGCATACTGAGTTGGAGAGTGAACTGGAGCAATCCAACAAGCAAGCTCTTGGTGCAGATAACCATGAAAGTTCTAGAAATTCGCCATGCATGTCAGCTGTTGACAAAGTTTCTTCAGCTCACAGCAGTGCATATTGTTTGTCACATAACCCATCTAAAAGGGGAGATAACTCTCATGGTCTGTGTGCAAGGTCAGAGAGTTCAAGAGTAATGCCAAATAACCCATCAACAGAGAAGAAATATGCCAGACAACAAACAGCTATAAAAGTTGTGAGACATTATGCAACAGAATTGGTAAATAAAACTGGGTACCTCAATTAATCATCACTCCCTCCATTCCAAAATGTATGTCGTTTTAGTTGTCATAAGTCAAACTTCTATATGCTTGGTCAAAGTTAGAGAAGGTTGACTTAGGACAAAACAAAAGCGGCCTACATTTTTGGGGGTTTACCATTTACCGCTATACAATCATATTGCCTGATGATTATCCTATTATCCTAACTTGTCTGTCAGGCACTTTTTCCATACAAACATTTCATCGAGCTCTACAACTTCGAGAAGTTGGAACTGCATCCTTTTGGTCTATGCAACCTTGGCAATAGGTATTTGATTAATGGTTCGGTTATTATTGCATACAGCATTACAGCAACCATGTGCTATATGGTGGTGAACATTCACGTGCTTCTATTAAGCATATCCTGCATGGTTTCATTTGGAGATTGTTAATATCTGTGCATAACTTCTGTAATGTTTCCTTAAATCATGCTGAGAAACTATTTAATTCACTTCTTCCATTAAAGTATGAATGCTAGAATTTATGAACTATGTTTTCTCAAACATAATTAATGAACTATGTTGATGTGTTAATCCATGAGCCGGTCTATTTTATCACTGCTTCATACTGTCATACTTTTCCTATACTTAGTTCATTGATGTGCTTTAAGTATGGACTGAATATGCATTTTATTTTATATAGATTGGGATTAACATCAATACAGATGAGAATAAATAAATGATATAGTACTGTCGGCTCTAAAGTGCACTTAATGCCACTGTTTTCACTTTTCTAGGTTATGATTGATTCTCATTGCATTAGGAATTTAGCCGATTAGCATTTGTATAGCATAAGGTAATGAGATAGTTATTGAACCAGAACACATAAAAAACTGTGGAACATAGTCAACCTAGTGGTGTGTTGAATGCGCTAAATACATAGGATAGTAGACAGGCTAGGCTGTACAGGGTTCTCAACATTAGTCAGTAATACATGAGTTTCCTCGTAAACTGTATCGATATGTATATGGTTTTATGTATTTGATGTTATCTTAATGTAATTTTATTTGTAATAATGAATTCTTTACTATAGCATGGATAATTAGAGTGGAGAAGGTTTACATGATTGAGTATTAATTTTCTTTTGGAAAGGTTCCACATAATTAATTATACAATGATGTTAGTCTCCATTCTACTACTTGTGAATTCTCCAATGCTTGGCAAGCTGTATGGTGCACATTGGCTGCAGTATGAGTGTCATCCTATTGAATCCCAAATCCCTATGGGAGCTAGTAAATCACACTCTACAAATGCAACACCTCATGCACCAATACTAATCAAACTATCCACATAAAATGAGGGGGAAAAGGATTAGGTGTTCAAAATTGATGTGTCAACAATAATTAGTTTAAAGCAAGCATACATAATCACCTAGCTTATTTTTTATCATTGTATGTATGTCTACTTGTCTGTTTCCTTGTTTTGAATGACAATATTTATTACTTCAATGACGAGACACAAGTCCACGCAGCTGCAATAGGCACACTTTATCTTGGTTCCCCCTTGTGTTGATTAAAATTTTGTTGTCCAACAAAAACTTACAAGCGGTGTTTCTTCTCATGAGATTATATACTGTTTGCATTATGTTTAACAAATTATATTGTTTTACCATGTCATATAATAAACATATTATAGTAACCAATGTATTGTTAAACATTTTAGGTCACTTTATTAATTGGAAGTAGTTTGTCGAATCTGAGTGTGGCACTTAGAACTGTTCTCTTTGTCTAACCTCCCTATCTTTGTTTCTTTTGCAGCTGCTATGCAAATGCTGTTCTTCAGTGTTTGGCATTTACCCGACCACTTACAGCGTATCTTTTGGAAGGATATCATTCACGAAATTGTAGTTTACACTCAACTTACATTTTCTGTGTTACATTCTGTATTTCTTCGGTCAATAATGTAGCACTTTTGTATTTTCTAGGTTCTAAAATGGAATGGTGCTTCATGTGTGAGTTGGAAAAAGTCATGACAGAGGGCAAGTGTGGAAAAGCTCCAGTATCGCCTACTGGAATACTATCTCATCTGAATGAGATTGGTACTAGCTTTGGCCAGGGTAGAGAAGAAGATGCTCATGAATTTCTAAGGTGAGATTTTTTCTTCACTTCTTAACTTTCGAGGTCATATAGTCAGCATCCATGTGCATTGAACTAGTGACGGCTGATCAGGTTATGCTCATTATATTGATGATGTTTTGCATAATGTTGATGATTGTATACCTGTTTCTTGAAAACTCATTGATTTGTTGATGTGCTCATGGAAAGTTTACGTTATTACTATGACTAGGCTACTGTTGGGTATTATTCCAACTATTTCTGATGTTTTCCTACTCAATATACTCATGTTACCTTTGAGCAGGAATACTACACACCTATTTATTGATTATCAATATTTTTGGCCATGCATTCATGCAAAACATATCATATCATTGTGACTGAGAATATTATCTAAGGCTATTTTCAAACTAGAGCTAATGTATTCCTTATCAGCATACTTTGTTGCCTTTGGAAAAGGAAAGTCTTCATCTGTTTTCTTCCCTATAATTTAGTCTCTTGACTATCTACAACCTTGGGTAAATTATGAAGCACTGATAAATACCCCATGTCAAAGCTTGCACTTTCTGTTTTTTCTAACTTGCACATTGGCTGAATTAGTTAGTACACTAGTTCGGATGCTAAGAATTATCGCTGTTCTTTCAGATATTTAGATGGACAGTTGAAAACTTAATTGAACACCATATGAAGCATGTTACCATTTACATGCCACAAAATCTAAAAGTCAAATGGACTCTTCTGTTCGCGTTTATAGGAATTGAACCATGGAACTATTTTGTTCTCTAGTCATAACAAAACTGTATCCTAGTTTGTTGGTAGTAAAAACTTGATCCAAAACACCATCCCTAATAATTGGTTTTGTTGAATGTGTCCTCTATAAATTTAGTCAAATCTTGCTACTAGGAATAGTGTTTTCATAAAGGAAAAGGTTCAAATTACTACCCTCAAGTATAGCCAAAGTCCAGATAACCCCCTAAAGTATTATTTGGTTCAATATAACCCCCTAAACTATGCTATTTAGTTCAATTTACCCCTTAATAGTTTGTCTTTTTTGTTTCTCCATACACAAGTTGAATTTCAATTTGAAATTTTGCAGGGTGATTGTGGACACCACAATGTATATCAAAAAATATATTATGAAATTTTCGTCATTATTTTTATATAATTTTGTATCCCAAGAATTAATTTATTATTAAATATCATAACCTATCAAAATAATGATAAAAAAATTTCTAACATGTGTTATGATGTCTGCTATCATCTCCAAAAATTTAATTTAAAACTCCACCTGTGCGTGGATAAATAAAAAAGAAATTGTTTCAGACGATAAATTGAACCAAATGGTATGGTTTAGGTGCTAAATTGAACCAAGAAATAGTTTAAGGGGTTATCCGTACTTTGTCTATACTTGAGGGGAGTAATTTGGACTTTTTCCTTTCATAAAACTGTTCTGAGTGATAATTTTAACAGGTATGCAATTGATACTATGCAATCTGCTAGCGTGAAGGAAGCAAAGAAAAATGGTGTCCATAAGCTAGCTGAAGAATCAACTCTGGTGCAGTTAATATTTGGGGGCTATCTACAATCTAAGGTTTTCTTCATGTAGACCACTCAGCGTTTCCATGCCCTACAGACTTCTAGTGGCAGCATCGGATTTCACAAGAAAATGCATATTTATATTATCTTATAATCGTTTCCTTTTTTCCCCTAGATAATATGCACAAAGTGTCAGGTCAGTTCAGCACAGTCTGAACGTATTTTGGATTTAACTGTTGAAATAGATGGCGATATCAATACCCTTGAAGGTGCACTTCGTCGGTTTACATCATCAGAAGTTTTAGACGGTGATAATAGATACCATTGTAGCAGGTCGGTTCAGATTAACTTTTCACGTTATGGTTTATCTTATCTACATGCTGTGCACTTGCATTTTTATGATGTTGCTTGGATATATCACCTTGCATAGTCAAGGAAACTTGAGCTAAAATGCTGAATCAAGGACCTTAACTTAGCAACTGATCTTCAACTATAGTATTGTCGGTTTCTAAACTTGTAGCAACTTCACTTGTTGTAGGAGTTGAGTTTGGTGATCACTTGCATTACTTAGCATTGCCTATTTGTCTAATCCTTAGCCTAACAATACCTTAGTTGATCCTTCTTTTGCTTCTATGTACCTATCTTCTTGAACTTATGTATTCTCATCAGATGCATGTCATATGAGCGTGCCAAAAAGAAGTTGATGATATCAGAGGCACCAAATATTCTGACAATTGCGCTGAAAAGATATCAGGTACTATTAACTATCTTAGGCTATTTTCTTCACTCTTAGGTACCGTGTTCTATCAAGAATTTTTTTTGTCAATCTGGGTTGATATTTACTGTGTTAGGTTTGCAACAAAATTATATAGCATCATAGTGTTTACATTTAATGCAAATCCTTCTTCTTTGAACAGTCTGGTGTTTATGGCAAGATCAGCAAGGATGTCAAGTTCCCAGAGCACTTGAATTTGTCCCAATTCATGTGTGAAACAGATGATTATAGTCCTGTGTACAGCTTGTATGCTGTGGTTGTCCATCATGATGTTATGAATACTACCATCTCTGGTCATTATGTATGTTATGTGAAGGATCCTCAGGGAAAGTGGCACGAGATGGATGATAGCAAGGTAAATAATATGACTGAACCTGCTTAGTACAGTGTATTACATAGTGGAGGAATTTAAAATGATACCATGTTACAGCATCAATCATTTTTTTCCTTTAGTAATTTCCTTATCTGGCATTGGTTTTTGAATAATCAATGAAAGACTAGACCTTGTATTGGAATCTTGATAGATTATGTGCCACTTGAACTATTTTTCCCAGCTTATTAATAGCCTTTAATGTTGTCTGTAGGTGAAACCTGTTTCTCTCAAAAAGGTCCTGTCAAAATGTGCATACATGCTGCTTTATGCAAGGTAAATACTGTGTTGCTCTCACTTATGACAAACGTAGTTATGCTGTATATTGTCATATTGATTCTGTTGATTATCCTAAACTATGTTGAGTTAACTCAATCAGGTGTTCACCGCGTGTCCCAGACTCTGTAAGAAAAGCAATGATTAATCAAGGTGCCTCACATGCTAAGAAACCCAAGAAGATGGCAGATTCAGAATCAACTCCTTTGGGAGGAGGCAATTATGTGAGCATGCACCAAGGTGGAAACTTGTGCAAGGATCGTGCAGTGCACCATCTCACATACACATCAGAAGCATCCGACGGCTGGTCGTACCCGATACCAGGCTTTAGTCGAAGCGACAGCTCCTCGCTGTTCAGCAACTCTGATGCAGGGTCAAGCAGCACTCTCAGCAGCGATAGCACTAACAGCACCAGGAACTTGGCCAGCATGGAGTATGATTACATATTTGGAGCCTCAGATCATATGCACCCAGTGAGCCCAGCGGTTATACCCGAGGAAGATGAGCTGAGCTACTTGCGGCAAAGGTCTAGCTTCAACCCTTGCTCCTCAGGCCATTACATGGATCAGGGAGGTGAGTTTGCGCAGCAGTACTATCACAGGCTTCAGGTTGGCGGAGGGGTTTTGGAAGAGGGTGGGGAGAAGCCATCCTTCTACACTGACCAAGGTAAACAGAACAGTAGTAGTAATCGTAATCGTAGTTTTAGTAGAAGCTGTAAGATAACAGAACAGCGTAGGTATACAGGTACAGGGGCGGCCTTTTTCTTGGAAGGTCGAGGATTGTCCAAGCATTTTACTGGCAGGGGGGGCCTGGGTTTGTAGAGAAATATTAATTATTTTTTCATTGTATATGATTATTCCATTGCAATTAAAAAAGGGGGGTGGTTCATAAAAGGATGTGCGTGTTGCTTCATGGGCTTAATGATTTGGTACCTGTGGCAAAGTACTCTAACCTGTTTAAGGTGGGCGGAATTCTTTTATTTTTTGCCAAAAAGTTAAGAAAAGGGGAGTAGTGTTTGACTTGTTCTGTGTCTTCACCAAATTTGATGATCCAACCTTGCGCAAAATGGGAGAAAGACATTCAGAGAGCTGTGCCAAAAATACTGTGGTGCACTTTTTGTCAGTATCGTCTTATTTCTCCGTCGTTTTGTAAACGGTTGGATCAAACAAATTTGGCAGGCTCTGAACATGTTGATCACCATCTGCCTCCTCTTTTCTTGAAATTTTGGGTGAAAAAAATCAGTATTTTGCACGGCTTTGCACGGTTCAAGGGATTTGCACTAGATGCCATGGATTAATCACCCCAAGGACTCATATTTCTCTGCTTCCGTCACGACCTTCAATTTAAGAGTTCCGCATGTCTGGAAAGGAAAGAGGACCATCAATGTCAGCCCATCAGTGAAATACTTCACTGGTTTGGGCTGACCGTATCCGGCCTGCTCAACCGTAATGAAGCAGGCCAAAAAAAGTCTTGTGAGGAAGACCTTATTTCTTTCATTTCGATGCATCATGTCACTTCAAAACTCTAACAACCATCTTTCTTATTCTTTCTGTTCTTTTTAGGGTCTGTCTAGGCGTCAGGTGATTGAAAAATTACCTTATGTGTGTCACAGTAACTACAGCCAATCCGATCTTCATCCGACAGATCTATTGAGCCCATGCTCCCGACTTGTTGGCAAGTTATTGCTGGACCTCATGTATGCTAGCCCCATTTGCTGGCTGGACCGCATGTATGCTTCTGTGGACTTTTCTGGGCTGATCTGATTCACATTTCAGGCCGTGTCCTGGCTGGGCTGTTTGTGTCATTTATTTTAGCTGTTTTGAGTTATTTGTGGGCATGTTCAATGCTCGGGGCTGTTTGGTTGGTGTCCCCAAGCTGCCAGGCCAAAATCTGGCTGCAGCCAAACCAGGGCAATGGCTAAAATTTAGCTAAAGATGAGATGTTTGGATTATGGTCATGCCAAAATTCTTGTTTCTAAGTATAGGCCCCGCATGTTAATAATTTTCTTTTACAATAAGATAGAGTCGGTATGGATCTTGATTTATATATTGAATTGCAAGGAGCTTAGGTAGTTCAAATGGTTTAAGAGATATGGTTGCTTTATTTCGTAGTTAAGCAGTATATGTATGGAAGCTCTGCTTGGTTTGTTTCCGAAAATATATGCATGGAAGCTTGCCCCATATAATGGTGCCACATCATTCGTACAAAGCATTAGCAGGCAACTAAATTGGAGCGGGGCAATCTGTGGCCAAAAACTCGCCGTTAGCTCTGTGAAGAAGCCTGGTCATGCCAAAGTTTCTGGGAGCGCCAAATTTTGACTTGGTCATTTAGAGTAAATTGTAAAGACCTAAACACACCCAAGTGACATTTGAGATTCTTCGTAGCACTTAGACTGCATGGGAGAGCCGCTCTCCCTTTGGCAAGGAAAGACTTCCCGTGGAGACCCCTGGACAATACGGCAAGCAAACCAAACCCCTCCGACTGTGCGGGCAAGGAGAGGCTTTATCTTCGGAACCAAATGCGTCCTAATTTTTTTCATCTTCCCGCTACTATGTGACTAAAATATCAGGATCTGATTCTACGTGGACTAAAATTGTGCCACGCGTTGCTACGGGTAACAAAACATTTATATTATAATACACATTGAATTTAACAGGATAATAATAATGTGAAAATAAGTACACCATTTTAATTTTTGTTGTGGGGAAGTTAACTTCGACCGTGAGCGACTTTTTTTAAAAAAAGGATTACCGTGAGCGACTTGACTCGTGATTCTGCCTAGATTTTACGTAGCCTCCTCTTCCAGGCCTGGGCGCTTGGCTAGCTGCCTACAAAACCTGGCCAAGAGATACCTGCGCCGATTTATGGTAAACCGTTGTGTGTGTGGCACACCCAGACCAGACCAGACCAGCCTGTTGAGGTCAGTCAGGGTCAACAAATGCAACTCGAAAGGCCGTGCACTGTGGTGCCAGTCTGCCTGTGACACTGCGACCCTCACTGTGTGCCAGCATGGGCCAGGTCGTGCATAAATGGCCAGGTCGCGCCACGGCCTCCTGGCGAAGCTAGGCTCCTCCAGTCTATACGGCGCGGGTAGGCCTGAGGCATGGGCGCAGACGCCGAGACGCGATAGGCCGGTGGGGGCACGGAAGAGGCCGATAATCTAATTAAATCCCACGGCGCTGGCGCGCTCTCTGCATTGCCGACCGCCCAGATCCCTGGCCGATATCGATCGCGTCCGTCGCCGGTGCCGAGCGCAGGGCCGGCCGGCATTCATGATTGAGGGCCGGACGGTTGCGCTCTGCATGTCAGCGCGTGTCTGTCCGTGCACGGCGGGCCGGCGGACACCTGGCGACCCTGGCGATGATTGCATGCGCGTTCCCAGCCGGGGGCTCCGTCGTGGACTCGTCGTGGTGGCCGGCCGCCCGCGCGCGCCCCGGCCGTCATGATGCCCCGTGCTCCGTTGCTGCCTGCTGGGGCGCTCCGCGCTCGTCGTCGCCTTCGCCGTCGCGCGCGCGTGTATGAGGCCGCAGCGTACGGCGGCGCGGCATCATGAGCGAGGAGCCGTTGCTGCCGTACGGGTCGCGTGTTCATAACTGGAGACGCAAATGGACCATGGCTTGTCCGTCCCAGCGTCCCCCCTGCGGCCCTCCCGCCGTGAGGTATGAATGATGCTCTCGTGGTGACAATCCGAAATCCGGACGAAAGCTTTGCGTGACGCGGTTGGGGGAGGACAGGAGGAGCTTCTTCATCAGTTTTACCTGTGCCGAGGCAAATAATTAACGCGGATGCTACAGCTACAGGAGGACCAGCCGGTCAAAAAGATAACTGTTCATCTGCATAGGATCTGCCACCAGCATGTAAGTTGTTCACACATCTCGTGCTCCCTGCACCATGGTCCACGGACGACGTGTGGGACGGGGCGTCTCAGCCGCGCGCACGCACATGTCAAAATGTTGCGCCGCCAGAACAGCAATTACGCCTGCGTGATTACGGCCGCCGCGCACCGTACCGCGCCTCGGCCGCACAAGGCATGCTGCGTCGAACTTGAAGGCCGTGGGTTATTATCTGGAGCCGTGAACCACGTGGTCCGGCAAGGTACTCTCCCTCCCTCTCCAGATCTGCGGGCTTCGGTATCATACTATCATGTGATTTACTCGAATTGGCTACAGAAACATCGTAGGACTGCTTCGCTCTCCTGAGCTACAAGGGGTACATGGTGTACCTGCGCCAATGCAAGGTGGCCGAGGTGCCGCATGGACACGCATCCTCCAGCCCGAACCGCGAAACGGATCGCCGCCCCCTCCGTCCAGGTCCAGCGTCCGGTGATCCGGCCACACGCTTCGGCGAATCTCCGCGGCGGGTACGTATCTCTTCGGACAGCGGGCCCGGGTGCAACACCCGATGACCCGAAGCGCACGGCAGGTCGGCAGGGCAGTGGGAACAACGGCACGCGTCGAACGGGAGAAGACCATTCCGAAACGCGCGCACGGCCTCGTTCCGTCGCTCGTCGCTCGCACCCCCGCTCCCGTGCCGCTTTGCCCTGGGGATTGGAAGGTTGACGCCGTCGGGCCGAGGCTGCCAGGCGCCCACTGGGCGGTGCGGTGGGTCTCCCACGCCTGCAGTTCGCTTCGCCGACCTGTGAGGCTGTGACCGGGCGGCGAAGCAGGCCCCGTGCGCACCGGCCGGCACGTCGGCGCCAGCGCACGCTGCATGCAATCCGCCAAGAATTTATGGTGGGCTTCTGCTAATCTTACACTGGCCAGTTGATCAGATGTTTATGGTAGTTTTGAATAAAAATCTTAGGGGTGTTTGATCCTGGAGTTTAAAGTTTAGTCCGTGTCACATCGAATATTTGTAGGTTAATTAGAAGGATTAAATATGAGTTAATTATAAAACTAATTACATAGATGGAGACTAAATGGCGAGACGAATCTATTAAGCCTAATTAATCTATCACTAGCAAATGGTTACTGTAGCAGCACATTGCAAATCATGGATTAATTAGGCTTAATAGATTCATCTCGCCGTTTAGCCTCCATCTGTATAATGGGTTTTGTAAACAGTCTATATTTAATACTTCTAATTAGTATCTAAATATTCGATGTGACATGGACTAAAGTTTAGTCCGGAGATCCAAACACCCCCTTAGAGTGAAGTGCATGGCTGGTCCTTAAATCTGTCTCGTTGTGTCACTTAGGTCTTGTACTATCAAAATGCATATCTATATTCTTAAATTTGGGCTCAGGTATCATTTAGGTCCATATACTCTCAACACAGATCTAGCCCTAAACTTAGCTTTGGGTGTCATCTAGGTCCATATACTTTTAGAACCATTGTCATCTCAATTAAACTGCTAAAAGCTTAAGTTTACATAGATATAATTTATTATAGTCAAATAAAGTGAATTTCAGCTCAATGTGTGTGTGGAGAATATTGATTTGCTGAACCCAGAAAGATTAATGATCTTTTACTTTGAAGGTAATATCTTAACTTGCTACGTGCGCATTGCACGCATACTATGTTATTCTTGGAAGATTGTTCAAATTTAAATAACTCCTTGCACTTACTAAACTAAATTTAGGGTCAGGAGCTTATAAGATTATAAGATAGATTATTGATCAAATATTGGGAGAAATTGATGAGGCAATAAAACAAGTCTGGAAATGTGCCAATGAAGGTAATGGCTTGCTTGAAAGCATAAAATTTTGATCTTATCATATTCTATTAGGGGGACGATACTGCATTTCAAGAGTTTGGGGACCTATATGACATCCAAAATCAAGTTTAGGTGGTAAGATCTGCATTTTGAGGGTACAGGGACCTAAATGACACCCGAGCCTAAAGTTTAGGGAGCCAGATATGCATTTTAAGACTACGGGGACTTAAATGACACAGCGAGATAAGTTTAAGGACCGGCCATGCACTTTACTCAAAATCTTATCAGTAAATGATAAATGTTTTGAAAATATATGTGTCAAATTCTAAAAAAGATTGGAAGAAAGTAGATCAAAATTAAAGATTTTTTAAATTTGTTTTCAACGAAAGAGCAACCATTTAGAAAGGAAAAAAACTGAGCAAAACTCTTGAACGAGCAAAACAAAAAAATGAAAAAAAAACTAAAAATCCACATCAATTTGGACAATAGGTTAGAGTATTAACGCTAGTGGCATGGCAGTGTGGAGATGAGTAAAAACAATTAGAAGTGGATTGGAAACAATTGGCAGTGCAGGACCTATGAATAACGTGAAACTCAAATTTGTGAATGGAAATTAGATTGGGAAATTTGGTCGGAGATGACTCTAGAACCGCATTTTACATATGCATTCATACTACAGTAACATATGGGCTGAAATGTAAAGGTGGTAAGGTTACCAGATCTATCCATCCGAGTTTGAGTTCTCGACTGAGAAAGGATGCTTGCTTTTTTTTGGATTTTTTCTAAGATTTAACTAGCGCTATTCTTTCAATGGTAGGCCGTCGAGCGAGTAGTGACTTCGTCAATCTTGAGATCAGTCTTTCGAAGTGGCTCACTGTCGTTATTCTTTTAGTGGTAGGTGACGTGCCCATCGCAATAGATCTATCAGCTCAGTCTTTTGGAGTCACTCATAGGGGTAGTAGGGTTCGAAACAATTGGACTAACTTTTCGTCAATTTCATGATCTACCAACTCAGTCTTTTATAGTTGCTCGTAGAGGTATGGTTGTGTGCGTGTATTCATAAGGCTCCATATAGTGCAAGAGTTCCAACCATTTATTTGAGTGATTTTTTTTATCTTGGAATGCCTGAGTATTTTTTTGCCGATTTTTCTCAACTAACCATGTAGTTTCTTAGTCTAATTGAGATATTTTAAAGATTTATTTATCAAGTGGTCATCGATGATTTTGTTGGTTTGGGTTTCTTATTATCAATTTGTTTGTACCCGGTAGATTATCGAAATTAGTCTATGTACATTCGATTAATTGGCTAAAAACTATACGAAAGAACAACAATCCTTAGAGCATTTTTTTTATGGAACAAGAGGGGTAGGCCCCATACTGGTTATATATTAAAAAGAAATAAGAGTTTTTACAACATAACGAAAACAAAAATAAGGAAAAGGAAAAAAATTACAACACAAACTGAAACCATGAGCTTATCGTCGGATGATATTTTGCCTTTGCCCTGTATATGACTCTAGAGAATTCCTCTCTGAAAATTCCTTTACATCTTTGAATTGTGGCTACTTGATTTTCAAAAAAATTAAGTAGTTTCTTGTTGTCCATATACTCCAGGACATGATGACTATCACCTCCATGAAGAAGGGTTGAGCTAATTGAAGTTTAAAGGATTCCAGAGTTTGATATCCAATCATATTATCATCAACTTGCAGGCCAATCAAATTCCAACAGTGTTTGGAGAAGGGGCAGTATAGAAAAATATGCAAGACCAATTCCTCTATATTATTCTGACACAATACACATGTGTAGCAGGGTAGCTGCATTGATTTCCTCTTAAGCAACTCCCCTTGTATTTAGCATGTCTTTCAGAAGAAGTCAGAAAAAGACTTTGTGCTTTACTTGACAACTGCATTTCCATAGCCATTGATATGCTTGGTGGATTTGCATACGACCCTTCATTATTCTATATGCCTTGCTTGGAATATATGTGCCATTTCCCCATATGTATGTCCAATTATCTTTTGAATTGGCATTATACATTTGATGAACTGAGTTCTGTAATCTGTTGTACTGACTGTAAGCTTCAGTAGAAAGGGAAAGATGAAAGAGAGAATGGAAGGTCGGTACAGATGTTGCCTTATGTAGGGTGATGCCTTTATTCTTTGCAAATGAATGGAGCTCTGGAAAATTAAGCTTAGGAACTGTGCCACACCATAGATCATCCCACAGTGAAATTGATTTGCCATTCCCAGGCTTAGGGATTGCTATTCCTTTGTACTGATCTAATAGCTTTATTGATGTCTCTCCACCAAAAAGATCATTTCTTGTTTATCCTTGGCAACTGACCATTGTAATAGTAATTGTTCCATATTAAGTGAACCCAAGGCAGACCTTCATGGTTTAGGAACTTGTGTAAATTTTTTAGTAACAAAGCTTCATTTTGCACTTTAAGATCAATTACTCACAATCCTCCTTCTTCCTTTGGTAGACAGACCATTGGCCACGCAGCTTTTGGAGGTTTCTTGGCATTTAGATATGATTTTCTCCAGAGAAGATGTTTTCTGTATTTGTCAAGTTGTTGCAACACTGTTTTGTGAAGTTTTATGGAACACATTAGGAAAGTTGGGAAGGAGGATATAATAGAATTCACCAAGGTTAGCTTTTCTTCCTGATCAAGCAAATTAGATGTAATAAGGAGTCTACTCTCACACTTTTTGACTAAAGGCATGAACTCTTTTACTGAAGTTTGGTATTTCCCAATAGAATCCCTAGGTATGTGAATGGCAAAGATCCAATGGCACAGCCTAGAATGTTTGCTAGAGATGTCATTGTTTCTCCTGGAGTATTAATTGGAACTATCATTGATTTATTGAAGTTGACTTTCAAACCTGATGAAATTGCAAAATTTCCTAGAATCTCTTTAAGCAAGTGCAGTTGGGATTCATTGCTTTCCATCACAATAAGTGCGTCATCAGCATATTGAATTACTGGGAAGTCATTACCAGCTCCCATAGGGAGGGGTAGAGAAAGCAAACCATCATTATTTGTCCGATTCAGTAGAGTCTGTAGGAAGTCAGCAGCAAGGACAAAGAGGAGAGGTGATAGGGGATCTCCCTATCTAACTCCTCTTCTACAGCGAAATATTTTCCCAGGTTCTCCATTTAGCAGTATTGAGGATGTCCCTGAGTTAAAGATCATATTCATCCATGATATCCATTTGTGGCCAAATCCCTTGTGCCTCATTATATCTAGCCTGAAGTTATGTTCCACTTTATCAAAAGCCTTCTCAAAGTCCAGTTTAAGAATTAAGAGCTCCTTTCTTGATTGATGGCATAGATGGAGATATTCAAAAGACCAAGCTAAGAAGTCTTGTATGGTTCTTGATTTAATGAAGCCATATTGGTTTGTATGGATGAGGTCCCTTATTTTCAATTGCAGCCTATTTGCAAGGAGCTTTGTGATCAGTTTGATAGTGCAGTTCGACAAGGATATTGGTCTAAAATTTGAGACAGAGGAAGGATTATTTTCTTGGGAATCAGAGTTACATATGATCCATTTATGCTCTAAATGCACAATTCTCCATGATAAAAACTATCAATTAGATTATAGAAGTCTTGACAAATAATGGGCTAGCATTTCTTCAAAAAGTCTGTATTGAAACCATCTGGACCTGGGGATTTATCAGAAGGGAGTTCTTTGATCACATTGCCAATCTCTTCTTTACTGAATGGTTCTTCTAGAGATGAAAGGTCTAAATGTCTTTGAAGGAGGTCATTCAATTGAAAATTGATGTGTGAGAATTCAGATTTACCAAGCCTGTCCTTATATGCTTCCCATAAAAGTTCTACCTTTTTATTATGATCAGTGTGCTGATTTCCATTTGCATCTACTAGAGATGTAATTGCATTCTTTCTAAACTTGATTGTTGCATTTGCATGAAAGAACTTAGTGCTGCCATCACCAAATTTGATTCTTTTAATTAATCCCCTTTGTTTCCAATAGATTCCTGCTGATTCAAAAGTGAGATTAACTTGTTATTCGGCAACTCTCTGAAATTCCATTCATGGACAGCAAAACCAACAAGATCTCTATGTTCCTTTAGGATGTCAAAGAATTCGATGAGAGGCTTTAATTTTGCAATTGATTCTGACAAGCTAGATATTGTAGCCCTCCAAGCTTTAAGAATTCTCCTTAGATTTTTTGAATTTTGCCATTAGAATTTTTGCTACATCTGTTTCATAAACTAGGATATTCTAGCCATGTTGGACAACTGCCAGAAATTGGTCATGTTCCATCCAATCATTCTCAAAATCAAAAATTCTAGCTTTGGGGATTTCTGTGTTGATGGTCACAATACAAGGGACATGGTCAAGAGTTTCCATAGTTAGAGAATGGGGCAAAGTTGCCGGGTAGCTATTTGTCCATGAAACTGATGTGAAGAACCAATCTAACCTTTCAAGGAGTGGAGATTCTTGTTTGTTTGACCAAGTAAATTGTCCACCTTTTAATGGAATTTCCATCAATCCAAGAGCACTTATGGCCTCATTAAACATTAAAATATTATTCACATTTGCTCCTGGCTTATTTTGTCTTCTAATTTTCGTATCAAATTGAAATCACCCACAATAAGCCAGTCAACATCATCTAGCATGGCAATCTGTTTGAATCAATCTATGAAGAGAGCTCGACCTTCATCGGTGCATGGTGCATATACATTTGGTGAGAATCCATGATTCACCAGAGTGAAGAGAAGTGAAGAGCACTGCTTGGGCATATTCATTTTCAAAATCTAGTTCTCCATCAAATTTTGCCCCATTCTAGATTATAATAGAATCCCCTAAAGCCCCACACGATGGCAGAAAAGCAAGCTTATTCAGGTAATGAGGACAAAACTGTTAAGTGAGCTTGCTTAGTCTCTTGCAAACACACAATGTCACAAGATGCTTCACAAATTTTATTTCTAATGGAGTTCCATTTCTTATCAGAGTTACTTACTCTCACATTTCATGAGAGAACCTTCCAGGATCGATAATGTCTGATATTATTCATCGGTGAGGTTAATAGATAAGCATGCCAACATACATAATATGTAGCACATCCACATAATGATTGATGATAAAAAGGTTTGCAACTGCTGATTAAGAGCAACCAATAATCCCACTGCCTTAAGAGGTTCAAAGAAAGATAAAAGTCAAAAGTCCTAGGAAAGTTTCACAGGTAAGACAACCTACAGCTGTAATACAAAAGGCAAGCATTTCTGAACCATTAAAGAAAATAACAAAAGATGAAATTGTGGCCATTACTTCATAAAATTTTTGGTCTTGGCACTTGGTTGCCTTTAGCTCGACTCATCACCCTGTCTGGGCTTCTTAGTCTTGCTGGCATTTGTCCCTTCACTGGATGTGGCAGAGTCATTGGCCTATGGCTTAGAACTTTTCTTAACAGCCTTCTTGGATGTTTTCTTCTTTGCATTGAGAGCTTCATATGAGATCTCATCAGCATTCATTTGGCAGAAAGTAGCACCCAGGCTTTTGATGAGTGATGGAGATACAGTTGGTGATCTATCTGCAGAACAAGCAAGGCAATTTTTCCCTGCACAAGTTTGTTTCTTGAAATCTCTGGCCAGACCTTTGAGCCTTTCACTCCTTCTAACTTTGTCATCATCCACTATTATAACATTAGTGGCAGGGGTTTTCTTTCTTTTCCTTGGAGATGCTTCTTGTGGAGATGTGACCGTTTCTTGTTCTGGGTTGTCACATGTTATCTGAATAGGGGGGTTCTCTACTGGGAGACCGAATTGAATTCTATCTGAATTATGCAAAGTAGATGAAACACATTCCTAGACCTTGGATGCCAGAAACTTTTGGTCCATTCAAAATGTGTTGGTGACAAGAGGAGAGAGGTGAAGAAATCAGCCCATTCAAGAGGGATGCTTGCTTTGGGCAGGCTTCGCATCTGGTTGTCAAAGTGTTTGGCCCAGATTCTAAAAGTGTTTGCTGTTGGCTTTCTCTGAAAAAAAGCATTGTAACCAAGATCAACTGAGAAGCTATCTTGCAGCCTCACCATACCAATCTATATGTTGTCAGCTTGGTTGTTCTCTTGGTTTTCTTCCTGGAAGTTGTTTGGCCATAAATCCTCTTCCATAATTTCTTTAGGGAGAAAAGGTCCAAACTGCTGCTGAATGGGCAGACCCAGAATAAGATTCAGATCCACAGCTGGATTTTCCTCATTAATGTTCATATTGACTGAACTGGCTGAACCTGACAAAGAACCAGAATCAGAAAAGTTAACAGCATCTTGGTGAGGCATCTGGAGAGCATTGGCCAATTGAACACCTGGGTCACCCAAATTATTAAAAGCATCAAGGTTTGCAATTTCTTCGTCATTCAACTCAAGTAAAGGAATAAAACCTTCTTCTACTTCTTGGACCACTTCAACCATATTGTCATCCTGATCAGGCGCAAGGTTCAGATCTAGCATATCATTTTGGGCTTCAAGATTGTTAGCTGCATTCCAATCTGACCAGATGTCAGGAATAGGATTAGGCTGAGGCTAAACTTCTTCCTATTGCCAATGATTTGGGGGACCCTGATCAGGCTGGCCATATCCAAAGAAATCATACATGGTGGATTATTATCATTCATAGGGTGATCATCAGGCTTGGGATCTTCATTAGCTGGCAAACCACCAAGCATAGTATGCTGTAGAATTTCACATTGGATTGTCTAGGATTTCATCTCCATCTGTGAAAATAATAAATTCTAACACATTGGATAGATCCACTACACGCACCTTTAAAATCAGATGATATTTGTGCTTGTTCCTAGGAGATTAAACGAGCAAAATAGCCTATTGCCTCATCAATATCGTCCTGCTCCCAGTTATCGAGATTAAAGCCAAGCAACATAAGCCAACATTCCTTTTCAAACTCAACCGATTTTCAGTTTATACTAACGTTGTGCTTCTTTAAGCCAACATTCCTGATTAAACTCAACCGAATTTCAGTTTCTACTAATGTTGTGCTTCTTCACCGTGATAGAGCCACCAGCAAAATGGTGTGGACTAGTAATGATCAATCTATCCCGATCGTAGGCATACAAACCAAAGCTTGTCCCAGATGGCTAGGTTGAATGTCTCTAATCTCTATTCTCATGTCATCAACAAACAACTCTCGTAAAATAGCCTCATCGCGTGGAACTGTACCTCATACCCGGATATTGGGTCAATGGTGACGATGGCCCAATCTTCATGCATTGGAGGCCTTCGAGGCACCACAGCACGCACCATCCTTTCACGATTCGGGACCCATTGCGGGTTGATGCCACAGGATCCGCCCTTACTCCATCGTTAGAGCATTCGAAGTAAGCACTTGAAAAGTACTCTGCTAGATGCTGGTGGTAGTAGTACGAGCAGCATGAAAAAAAGGAGCGCAGCCATGAAAAGACAAGAGGATTAAAAGGATCACCTCGCTGTCGCTCTCACCAGCAGCGGGCACCGCCTAGTCGCCTACCCGCCCTTGAGGCTTCAGGTTCAGGCTCATCCTGTCCTGTTCCTGCTACTGTGCTCTCTTCTGATCTTCTCTCCCATCGCTTTCTTATCCCGCCCCTTCCAAAGTCCAGAGACCTCTATCGTCGTCGCCGAAGCATCACTTGCGGCTGCCATCGCCCGTGCTCTTGACAACTCTTTCTCTCTCTCGCTGTCGCAGCCGCATCTTTCCAGCTTGTACTACCTGATTGCTAGGTGGTGTCTCTCTTTCTCGCGACCAAGTTCATGTCGCTCGGCAAGAGGGACATGAGCCAGGAGCGCCTGTACCAAGATCGCAAGGACGTGGTGCCCACCCACTTCACTACGCCGCCGCCGCCGCAGCCGCAGCCATCCCACCAGCACCACCATGGCGGCCGTGGTGAGCAGCAGCAGCAGCAGCTGGAGTGCTTCTCGGATGAGGTGGACAGCCGCGGGAGCGCCGAGCTGAAGGCGGAGCCGGCGAGTAGTGGGGCACTGGTGGTGTCCGGTGGCGGCGACGGGGCGAGCATCGAGGTGTCCAAGAAGCGGAGGGGCCGCCCCCCGGGGTCCAAGAACAAGCCGAAGCCGCCGCTGGTGATCACGAGGGAGGCGGAGCCGGCCGCCGCCATGCGCCCCCACGTGATCGAGATCCCCTGCGGCCGCGACGTGGCCGACGCGCTCGCGCGCTTCGCCACGCGGCGGAACCTCGGGATCTGCGTGCTAGCGGGCACGGGCGCCGTCGCCAACGTCTCCCTCCGCCACCCGGCGCCCGGCGGGGGCGTCCCGGGCGGCGCCGCGGCCGCCATCGTCTTCCACGGGCAGTACGAGATCCTGTCCATCTCCGCCACGTTCCTGCCCCCCGCCATGTCCGCCGTGGCGCCGCAGGCCGCCGCCGCCGCCGCGTGCCTCTCCATCTCGCTGGCGGGGCCGCACGGCCAGATCGTCGGCGGCGCCGTGGCGGGCCCGCTCTACGCCGCGTCCACCGTCGTCGTCGTCGCCGCCGCCTTCACCAACCCCACCTTCCACCGCCTCCCCGCGGACGACGACGCGGCGGTGTCCGTCTCCGTCTCGCTCTCCGCCGGCAGCGGGGACCCGGCGGACGAGCACCGCGGCGGCGGCCATCAGCAGCAGCAGCACCACCAGCACCCCGCGGAGCAGCCGCCGCAAGAGCATCGCCCTCACGTCGTCCGACGCCAGCCCGCGCCGCACCTCGCCGCTGCCGCCTCGCAAGCGCAGCCGGTGGATCCGTGCGGCCCTCCGGCCGTTCCCATCTTCGCCTGCCACCCGCAGCCGCAGGACGTGATGTGGCCGCCGCCGGCTCGCGCGCCGCACCCGCCTCCGCCGCCGTACTGATGTGCGCACGCCCTGCCCGGTGATCAATCATTGGTACGCGTCTACCACCGCATTCGCATCGTGTAAGCAGGTTAATGACGTGACAATGCGCGCCCCAGCGCCCGATCTACATTCACCTTAGCTCCTCCTAGGGTTTAACACTCTTTTTCCTCGTCTCGCGATGAGAATCGTTGATCTGCATTGCATGGATGCCTCATCCTAGCAATGCAAGTAGTGTACTTTGTTCTTGTTGCTATCTTTTTTGTGATGTTTATAAACTCTAACCAAATCTGGGATGGCGGGATTAAATTTTCGATTAGTTACAGATTATGCGACTGCTGCCACTATTTTATGGTTCATTCATTCATTTGTGCAAAGATTAGCGCTTACAGTCAGCCAAGGAATAGTACTCATGTGCACAGCAGTCTTCTCCATAGTTGCTGGCCTAACCTTTATAGCCATTCAGACCACCTGCATAGCTAGCTATATCCGGTCAGCTAGGTGCGTGAACCCATTCTCTGGAGGCACAGGCACTGATTGGTGCTTCTCTTCCGTATGGGCCTTCGCCTTCCTTCTGCAATGCCGGCAAAACATGCACTGTGACAAATTATCTAGGTACTGTCGGAACCCGTGGAAATCCCAAAAAAAACCTTTAGATCCATGTATGCCATTGCTAACGATGCTGATTCGGCCGTGCTCTTTGCTAAGGTCACAAATTTCAAAATCACGAATATTGATTATTTGATTACCAGCTCTGTACTGAAGCTGCAGTACTTTCACGCTGTGATTGCATGTAAGGCCTTTTAGTTGCCCAACTTTGGAGATGCAAAATTACTGTACCAGCACTGTAGCACACTATAGCGTTTCGTTTGTATTTGTGAATTATTGTCGAAATATTGACTAATTAGGCTCAAAAGATTCATCTTGCAAAGTACAACAAAATTGTGCAATTAGTTTTTAATTTCATCTACATTTAGTACTCCATGCATGTACCACAAATTTAATGTGATGGAGAATCTTCTTTTTGCATAATGTCAAAGTTGGGAGTTGAGGGTAGCTAAACATGGCCTAAAATTCGAGCTGCACGGCCGGTGCATTGCACCCGGCTCTGGCAGCACGCCGTATACACACTGTGCCGTTGATCTGGCCAAAGCTGTAGGAGTAGGCCAGAGCCCAGAGGCCATAAGCAACGAAGTGACCTGATGTGACAACATGGATGTTGGTAGGCAGCGCCTGCAGGCTCTGGGCACGTTTGCTATTTGCTAGGTCAACGCTGTAACTTTGACCATTACCTTTGCCATCGAGAGGGAAGGATATTTGCTCTTACGGATTGCCAATTGGCATTGACAAGACTGCCTCTAGATGATTTCTGCCTTCCTAATTTAAATAATGGAGTGTAGTTAGAATTTTGATTGCCGCAAAAGATTGGCGCTTTTTGAGAATTTGTGCACGTGGCTCATCAAACAGTGAACCATACAGTGTGTTCACGGGCGGACCTCGAACAAATCTTAAGTAGGGCACCGAGCACACCTTAAAACCACTTGAATTTTGGAGACTTGAACCTGATGAAAATTTGCTAATTACCTTACCATCAATTTTTTTAGTGAAGGCATGTGCCCTCACTCACATCTACATGGGTCCGCCCCTATACTTCCTCCATTTTGGAATATAAGACATCTAAGGATTTAAAATTTATCCTTAAATATAAGACATCCTATGTACATTTAGATCATTGCATATTTAATTCTTCTCAGAATTAACATAATAGGTTTAGATGATTGGTGGATTTGTTGAAGTGCGCTTCTTATTTTTTGCAACTGCTATTAAAACAACCAAGCAGATTGTCAGGGATTATAGAGGTTATGTAATCCTATCTTTCTGGCAAGTCCTTTCAGATTGCTCTTCGGTAGAACAGGTGGAAGCAATAGCTTGCCTTGAGGGTTTGAAACTTACTGCAGAATGGGTAAGGAAGCATGTTATTCTTGAATCGGATTGTGCATCAGTTATAGCTTCCGTTACATCTGAACAAGAGGATATAGATCACATGTAATGCACATAATAAAGAAGATAAAAGCTCGTGTTCCTTTGATAACGGAGGTGGGGTTTAAAAAGATTAAAAGAGGGTGCAATGCAGTAGCTCATGAGTTAGCTCAGTTGGCAAAGAGAACATTACACAATGTTGTTTGGAGAGGTAATGCTCCAACATGTGTAAGCGAGCTACCCGCATTTGAATCTAATCCCGTGATTGATTAATATAAACACCTTTTTCAAAAAAAAACAACAAAGCAACACATCTCCCATGTCATAACTAACTTAGGGGTACATGCATCTTTTACCAGTTCCCCTAATATATCCTAAAAACTCTAATGCCTTACATTTCAGGATAGATGGAGGATGGCTTGAAACTTGTAAGAGGCTAGTGAACCATACGATGCAGAGACAACATTTGTTTCCTCGTTCAGGAAACTACGTTCCAAAAAAATATCACTAGGAATAGGGGTAAATTTTAGCATGTCAAACATACCGCAATAGATAAAAGAACGAGGAAATATTGTACTTCCTCTGTATCCCAGAATATAATTATTTTAGTTTTGTCATACTAAGTTAAAATACTGTTACGATACCAAATTAATATTATTATGTCCATTATGGAATGGATGGACGGTGGCACTGGATTGATGGATAGATGGTGGCACTGGCAGACCTCATGGAGGGAAAATGAGTCGTGACGTCTCGTCGCATGCAAAACATTGTTAGGTGCTACTTTATAATGATTAGATATCCCTGTTGTAAGTACACTTAAATGTGCATCAGTCCTTGATTAAGCTTTTCCAAGCTGTCTGTGGAGAACTTTGTTGTTTTAGCTTACGTATGGACTGCATGTTGGCTCTTCTTTGTTGATCTTGCCCCACCACACTGGATGTTGAGAGGGAGATGGTATGGCCAAAGCCCAAAGGGTGTAGCATTTGGACTGTTTTGGATGGAGTAATTGCCCAAAAAAATTTTTATGTCTTTTAGTCTGTTTGATCCCTCCCAACTTAGTATAAGTTGCAAGAGTTGAAGGAGGCAGCTTAATTTTTTATAAGTTGATTGCTTTGATAGCTGAAAATTTGATTATAAGCTGGTCTGTTTTAAATTAATTAATTGGTGGCTTGAGTTTTTTTAGCAGCTTATCAAGCTTTATAGTGTGGGCTAGAAGCATAGGTGCCTATTTGAGTTCTTTCATGACGGACCAGTGCTCCTGGCTATTTTTTTTAAAAAAAAGATATCGAAGGAAGGAAGGGAAAGAACTTTTACATCCACATGTGCGTCCTTCTCCTTCCCGAAGACAAAATTAGCCGTCCACGTAAGCCTGTTCGCTTCAGCTTATCAGCCACCAAACAGTATTTTTCTCTCACAACAAATCAACCGTTTCAGCTTTTCAACCGGCTTATAAGTTCAGCCGAACAGTCTAGTTCTCCAAATTCTATTGTTGATTTTTTCTAAAGTCGCGATAAAGGGAGTAGGATTCTACCACAGTCACAGGCCACACGGCTAGCTCTTGCGCTCGTTCTCCTGTGCCGGCCGGTGCCTTGCCCATCTTGTCAGACGCAACTCTCGAGGAGCAGATACAAAGCGGGAGGGACGAGGGAGAGAGCGGCCTCCAACTCCAACCTCCATCCTCCTGGACTCCCGGTCCAAAAGTTGGCCTCGCCTTTTGCCTCTACCCTGCCGCCCGGCCGCAAGCCTGGCAGCCTGCAGCCCAAATGACAGAGCGGCCTGCGGCCTGCCTGCCTGCAGCTAGGGCGAGACTGCATGCGAGCTAGCGCGGCCGCAGCGCAGCGGCAGAGGCCGGCCGGACCAGGGGGCCGGAGAGGGAGAGAGGGCTGGGGTCGGGGATGCACGGCGGGGCAGGCCGCGTGGGTATCTTCCTGCTCCTGCTGTACCTGGCTGCGCTGCGCGTAGCCTGTGCCACCCACCATGCATACGAACGCTGCGCCTTTATTTTTCTTGTTTCCTGAGCACCACTAGCTCTAGCTCTTCGTAGCTCTTGCTCCGATCCGGCGCGGCACGCAGCACTGTAGCAGCAGCCTTGTATAGTTGTGTCGCATGATAAGCACTGTTCATGGGTTCATGCCGCATGCCGCCCCACGCCTCGCCCGTGCTTGGGCTAGCTCTAGACTAGTTGTAGCATCAAAGGAAGCATGCACGAGGGACGAGGCTAGCTACAAGTTGCAAGAGGACTAGCCGACGCCCGACGGGGCGTGTCAGCGTGTCTGCGTGTGTATACACTACAGTCCATCTGCCAAGTGTGAACTGTCATGCAAAACTATCCGAATGCGAGAGAGATCGTGGAGGATGGGTTCATGGACTCGGGGGTGGTTTATTTGGAAACTGGAAAGATGATGCGAACATCGCTCTCGGACCGTACGGACAAAGGTGGTTTAGCTCGGTCCTAGCCGCGCGCCGATGAAAACTGGAAAAAGGCTGCGCTTATCTTGCTTGGCCTGAAAAGAAAAGAACCACCACGGAGAGAAATGGGTGCAAGACAGGGAAAGCTTTTTCCTTGCTCGGATTGAGACTGCTGGGAAAGAGATGCGGCGGGCGGATGGTTTCTTTGTTCTCACCCGGCGCGCTTGGAGACGGCCAGAGGCGCCGCAGGAGGTGCATGCGCTCGGCTTTTGTCGCGTGCAGGCTGTGCGGCTGGCGACGCTCCGATCCACGGTCGCCGGCCGTCTCGCGCTTTCCTTTCGTGCGGGCTTTGCTCGGTGGTGCTTGCACTTTAGCGGTGCATGCGGCGGCCGGGGCCCCTGGATCGTATCCCACATCTCAGAGGAAAGTTAAAGCTTGAGACGTCTGAGCTTTCGTGGAGCCGACTAGCTCAATAGCTACAGTACACAGCTTGCCTTTTGTGCCCACTGCGATCCAGCCACCCCTGCCTGCCACACACTGCCATGCATGCCCCGTGCATGGTTTCTCTCCCGTTACAAGTTACAACTTTCAATTCCTGTGGCGCTAGCTAGTCACTGTGTAGCATACGTGAGTGTTGACGACGACCTCTCATCGGAATCCGCTAAGGTCAAAGTGGAGGGTTGATCACAAGTTTTATCACCATTAAATAACATGTCACATAAATAATTTTTCTGACACGGTAAAGTTGAGAAAGGAGAGAAAGTTTTATCATATCTGAGATGATCAGTTTCATCATCATAAAACCTAACTGCATAGTTATCAAGTTCTCAGCCTTGGTAATTGTGCATTGAGAATGGCCTAACTAAGCTTTAACCTGTTCATATAGTAATGTGCCCATTTGTTCGATCATGCAGTAAGGTTTGTGTGTGTACGAGAAGCTTTTCACGCCATTGAAATGGTTTTATTGAGCTGAAAATGTGGATTTGAGTTGTAGGAGTTACCTTTCAGGTTTCCAAGGTTTTGGGAGCATGGATGAATGGTTGGGTTGGGCAGGAGGAAGATACTAGATTGGGTTGGCTGTTACCCATACCCACTGTATGCATAAACGTTACCAAGATCCAGTGACCCTGGCCTCTGGGCATAGAGGAAGGATTGGGTTAGGGCAGCAGGGACACTACCAACCAGCTCTTTGAAATACGTAATTAGAGAATATCTCATCGGCAGCGAGTTTAGTGACAGCTCTCGCACAAATACACGCATATTCAACTCTATAAACGCATGCATGCACATCTTGCCCTATGAACGTTTTCTATGGATTAGTGACAGATCTTAAGATTGTCGTAGAGACGTCATTTAGTATTAAAACAATAATTAGCTAATAATGTGAATACTCATGCAACCGTTGAGTCGAATACTTAAAACTTTACTATACATATTTTTTAACATAGAAACCTAACCAACTAGCTAAGCTTAGTTGTCTTACATTTTTCAGGCATGACCACATACTGTTTGTCCATCCATGAACGGGAAACCATTTGTAAGCATGAACAAGGCCCATTTGCGAATTCAGCAGGTTGGTGGCATTCACAAAGGTGAGCCGCACCGCACGCACCGCACAGGGTCCAGCACACCTAAACCCATTTATGCAGCTTGCGATTGGGCCAGGCCTAATGACTTCCCAAATACTAACGGAGCCCATCAAATCACTGGAGCGCGTAGCCCAACCGTTCCCGTCGCAGTCGGGAGCCGATTGTCAATGCCACATCAGTACCTCCCAGAACCTACTAGACCCTTCCGGTGGGACCCGCGACTCCTCCCAATTTCTGGGGGCACGACCAGTAAAACCCGGCCAGCTCATCCGCCGCTCTGGCGGCCATGTCCGGATCCCGCTCTCGCCGAGCACGGGACAGCTAGGCTCTCCGCCCACGGGGACGTCGAGATCTCCAGGATCCAGCACCGCTCCCGTCACGTGTCCACTCAGGAGGTGTTTGGATATGGTGTTCGGATCCCGGGCTAAATTTTAACCCTTATCACATCAAATTTTTCGACACTAATTAGGAGTATTAAACATAGGCTAATTACAAAATCAATTTCACAACCCCTAGACTAAATCACGAGACAAATCTATTAAGCCTAATTAGTCCATGATTTGACAATATGGTGCTACAGTAAACATTTGCTAATGATGGATTAATTAGGCTTAATAGATTCGTCTCGCGATTTAGCATAGGGGTTCTGCAATTAGTTTTGTAATTAGCTCATGTTTAGTCCTCCTAATTAGCATCCGAATATCTGATGTGACACGGACTAAATTTTAGCTCCAGGATCCAAACATCCCCGGGGTGTTTGGATCCCCGGGCTAAATTTTAGCCCCTGTCACATCGAATGTTTGGACACTAATTAGGAGTATTAAACATAGGCTAATTACAAAACCAATTTCACAACCCCTAGGCTAAATCACGAGACGAATCTATTAAGCCTAATTAGTCCATGATTTGACAATATGATGCTACAGTAAACATTCGCTAATGATGGATTAATTAGGCTTAATAAATTCATCTCGCGATTTAGCCTAGGGGTTCTGCAATTAGTTTTGTAATTAGCTCATGTTTAGTCCTCCTAATTAGCATCCGAATGTCTGATGTGACATAGACTAAACTTTAGCTCCGGGATCCAAACAGTGTTATATCGGATGCTAAACTTTAGCAGTGTTATATCGGATGTTCAGATGCTAATTAGGAGGACTAAACATGAGCTAATTATAAAACTAATTGCATAACCCTGTGCTAATTCGCAAGACGAATCTATTAAACCTAATTAATCCATCATTAGCAAATGGTTACTGTAGCACCACATTGTCAAATCATGGACTAATTAGACTTAATAGATTCGTCTCGCGAATTAGACTCCATCTGTCCAATTAGTTATAATTAACCTATATTTAATACTTCTAATTAGGATCAAAACATCTAATGTGACATGTGCTAAACTTTAGAGTGTATTCCTTCGGTCCCTCCACCGAATTTTGCCCCGGGAGGATGGGCCGGACCGCCGGATAGTGATACTACGCCCGCGTGCGCTGGAGCGAGCGTTCCGGCGACCGCACGGCACGAAGGCTACGCCGCGGACGGCTCCGCTCGAGCGATCGCACCGTGTGGTTCTGCTATCCTGGGGAAGTTCCGTGCCGTTACGGAAGTGTGTTTGCGTAGGTGAAGGGGATAAGCGTGCCACTCGCTGTCCGAGTGTGCAATCCGGAACAGTGCTCTTCAGAGCCAATAGAACACGCTTCTGCCATGGAAGCTGGGAGAGGAACAGACACGTATCCTCTCCTGTGCTTTCCGGGGTGGGGACTCGGGAGGCAGAAGCAGAACCGTGTTCTATGCTTCCGAGGTCCTTGGGATCAGCGGCGCGGCGCCTGGGCCTGGCCGCGGCTTCCACGCGCGCGTGCGCGTCCTCGGCTTCCGCGGCGCGCCCGCTGTGCTGGCCGTCCGACGGCGAGGAAGCCGGGCACGATGGGCCTCCTCCGACGCCGCACGGGCCGGAGCCGGAGGAGCGGCGGCGGCCTCGCCGCGGAGAGCATCGGTGAGCATAGATATTTCCAGCACTTCTGCTCTTTGGGAACACCCGTGCTTTTGCCTTCGCTTGCGTGGCGCCTTTTCCTGTGGCGCTGTGTGCATTGCTGGCTGCGACCATCTTCGTTTCCGCCGTGGAAGAGCACGGCGATCATGCTCCTTGCTCAATGGCGCATCAACTGCGCGCGTTGTTTTCTCTTCTTCTTCTTCTCTCACCTTCTGTCAGGGTAATCTTCATCGAATCATTAGTAGAAGCTCCACGAGTAATTACAAAACGACACGTGCGTATGGGCGCAGACAAGTCCAATCACGCTACTGTGATGGGCAGTCACGCGCCCACGCCAGCAGCGAGTCTTGCGACGCGACACGATAAGGTTCTAGACCACTGATCGATTATTGCGCCCCAAGGAAAAAACAAGGGTCCTTCGTCCCCACCGCAACCACTCCGACAACTTGGGAATCCGACGGCCAGGATCCTGCCACCGCACATCCAATCCAACGGCGGAAACACCATCTGCAGACAGATGCCGCCGCGGCCGCTCGCGCTGAGTCATCGAAGTTTCAGCCCCAAGCAGTTTCAATCACCGTAATTAATTCCTCCTTTCCCTGACAAGAATAATTAAAAAACCCCACCGCTTCGTCCTCGAATCCTCCGCCACATCGCCGTCGTCTCCTCCGCGGCTCCGCCTCCCTGTCTGTCCCCTCCCCACCTCCCCCCCTAAAAGCACCTGCCATTGCCGCACCGCCAAGCTCCCCCTCCTCAAATGCCCGAGACCCCACCGCCGCGACGCGCCCCCACCGTCCTCACATGGCTAACGGCCTCCTCCTCCGCGGCGCCTCCCCGTGCCTCCGCCCCGCCGCCGCGGCGACCGCCGGCTCCTCCGCTGACCCCGTTCGGGGCCATGGCGCGGTGGCGGTGAGCCGCTACTCCTCGCTTGCTTGCCCATTTCTTGAGGTTTCCGGTTCGGTGGGATTCCTTTTTGCTCATCCATGGGTTTTCTGGGTTGCCGCAGATCGGTGATTCGGGGCCGCGCGGTGTTGCTCTGAGGGTGAGAGGATCTAGCCGGTGAGTTGAATCGATTTCATCTGTAATTTCGCTGCATGCGCGATCGGATTCTGGAGCTATTTACGTCTTATTGCTTCGATCGCTTTTGTGGAAGCCTGACCTGAATCTATCTGATCTGGTGTGCAAATTTAGATGTTTGAACTACGCTCTCAGCCTTTTCGGTGCAGCTCCAATTCTCCTAGCTCCTTCTGCTTGTTCAGCTTACTCGATGAACGATTTCTATGTGTTAAGCTAGCCTCATTCTTTAACGTTGGTGCCTCTGTTTCTTCCTATCTGACGGGGGTGGGCTGTGCTGCGGGAGAAAGGAGATCCAAATTTGGGGAATTATATATATCGGGACGTGTACCTTAGTAAAGGACACTATTCTGCAATTTAGATCAACCTTTCACTTTTTTATAATTTGAATTTGAATTTGCTGTGTCAGTGGTACACTCTTGTCATGTGGAAATAGTATGGTGGATGGATGTATTTATATTCCTCTGTGTTGGAGTAATTAACATATTATTAGTGCTTGATAAGCCGATGCTTGGTACAGCTGGACCTGTATCCTATTGTTTAGTGTGCCCACGAGTGATTCCAGTTTAGTAAGCCTACTTTAAACATCTCTTTCACTTAACTGTATATAGTATTATGAACGATTTACTGTTGTTCAGTTGGTACCCTGAATCAGCTGGTGAATTGTAACAGCAGTGCAAAACTGCAAAGATGTTCTCCAAGTAGGAATGCTAACAGAGTAGTAGATCTTTAGCTACCTTTCATCAATTTAATCTTGTATGCTGCATAAGTCTGCATACTGTTAGAAAAACTTATGCGGGATTTTATTAGCTAGGATTTTCTATTTCTTATATGCGGCATAAGCCTGCATACTGTATAAGCATCTTCATGACCCTCATTGTCTAAATTTAATGTGTTTAGGCAGCAAAATATTGAATAAAGTTTTCTTCTACAGGAGAGATTTCTCATTTATCACAATGGCCTCGAGAGATCATTCTGGCTTGACCCGACAACTTCTAGATTTTCAACATGATACAGTAGATGCGGTAGGTGCAGAACATGATCCATTCATGGAGTTGAAAGCAAGGTTCATGGACTTCAAACAGCGAAACTATGTGTAAGTAGATAAGTAGACAATTTACCATTCACCGTCATATTTAACAGTTATTTCTTTTTTGTTTATTGAAACTGCTATATCTGAACTGTGGACAGGGAAAACTTTTCAAATTACCAAAGTCTGGCTGAACAGCAAACACCAAAGGTACATGATAGCGATTTTATAGCAAATCATTTTAATATTGTCATTGCTGAGCCTTATGTGATTATTTTTGGTTTTCTGTTCTCCTTTGCAGTTCATGGTGGTTGCTTGTGCTGACTCCAGGGTCTGCCCTACCGGTATTTTGGGGTTTCAGCCTGGGGAAGCATTTACAGTTCGTAATATAGCAAATTTGGTACCACCATATGAGGTATTACAATTACGCATCTTTAGGATGTGTTTGAACTTTTAAAGCAAAACGTTTCTTTGTGGAAATACTAATGGTAAACCAATATTGCAATACCAGCATGGTGGTTCAGAGACTAGTGCTGCACTAGAGTTTGCTGTCAATACACTCCAGGTACGGATCTATTGGTGTATATATTTAATTACTGATTTGCCTCATTTCTTCCCCCCTTCTTGCTGAAGGAACATAAAAACATAATTGGGATTCTGACACATTTACCTTCATTTGCTCAGGTAGAAAATGTTTTGGTGGTAGGTCACAGCCGATGCGGTGGCATCCAGGCACTAATGAGTATGAAAGATGATTCAACCTCTGGGTAAAAGCTGTAGCCATTTCTGTTACATCTTATTTTGGTCTACTTTTACATGATTCGTCTCTGAATTTCTTCCGTATTCATTGATGCAGAAGCTTTATTAAAAATTGGGTTTCAATTAGTAAGAGCGCAAGGTTAAGCACGAAAGCTGCAGCTGGAAATTTGAGTTTTGAAATGCAGTGCAAACATTGTGAAAAGGTGATTTTTCTGTTATAATGGTGATGCATAATTGTGAGCCTTGAACTTTTACAAAAAAATATGGCCCAATGTAGTGCACAGGATCAATCAATTCCATGGCTTTTACTAGTTCCAACTCATCTCAAGATCTTGCATGCTTATACTGTTATTCCCTGTTGTAGTTTGTATGGATCCTATTATTAGATTTGGATGTCTCATAGTAGTTTTCCAATTCAAATTTATGATAGCAAATATGCTGGCTATCATTTATTCAACCTTTATGATAGCCATCGTGTGATATATAACTAAACACGGTGATGCCTGGTTGTCACCTGAGTTGAGCGCAATCACTCCTGTTGTCTGACATGTATCAGTTTCTTCTTCTTCTTCTTTTTGCAGGAATCTATTAATAGCTCTCTTTTGAACTTGTTAACATACCCATGGATAAAGAAAAGGGTGAATGAAGGTACTCTGAACCTTCATGGAGGCTACTACAACTTTATTGATTGCACATTTGAAAAATGGACATTAGTGTACCGTGAAGGGCTAGAAGGTGGAAGCAAGTATGCTATAAAGAACAGGTCCACTTGGTCTTGACCAATGAAGGCCTTATTTACTTGGGTAAATTTCACTCTGCCTGCTGCAGTTCAGCATGGTTTTGCTTTGCCACTACGTTGTTCATTTCCATTGCACCTTGCTCCATTGTGGTATTGATGTTCCGCAGAAGGTAGTCCCTGTATCAAGAAACTGTTACATAGCTGTTGGCATCATCCATGGTCATGCATGGCACTATGCCACTAGCATGACACGCTTGAACTGTATGTTGTATTGCAGACGCATGCAGATGCATCGGCATTGTGTAGCAGTTATTTGATACAGGGACTCTAATGGAGTGAGGTGCAACACAATGGACAATATGGTAGCAAAGTGAAAGTCTGTCGAGCTGCCGGGGACAAAGTGAATTTTATCCAACTACTTGTATGTTGTTTTCTGATTGAAACCATTAAGGAATTATGAATAAGCTAGAAGATCACTCATACGACGAATGCATGTAATGGTCGCCGCATTTGGCGTCACCGTGTGTAATTGTAACATTTGTACCATGTGTTGTATCATTGTAACTGTGAGGTACAAATATTATACATCATTTGCAACTGTTGGTGTTATCATTTCAATGCTCTCGGATACTTGGTGATGGAGCTCAAAGATTTGCAAAACCAATTGGAATGAGTAGGAATGGAAATTGTGATATTTCACATGTTACAACTAAAAAAAGTAGCAGACATGTCACACAGTCCTTTCCTTTCCCTCCTGTCTCCCATCAGGCCACCCACTCCTACGGTGGCAGTGTCCTACTAAACCCTGGCGAGGTGCGCCGAGAAGCGCTGCCGCTTGTAGCACTCGGCGGCGAGCAGATCCTCCCGGCTGAGCAGCACGGCCCGGAGCGCCGCCTGCAGCGCCGGCCGCGACGACGACGCGCCCTCGCCGACGTCCAGCTCCAGGACGCTCCGCGTCCGTCCGCCGACGGTGGCGATCTCCGCGCGCACCGCCCTCGCGCTGACGGACCGCACGGCGCGGCCGAGCTCGGACATGAGCCCCGGGCGGTCGGCGCAACACACCCACGCCCTGACGCGCCTGGTGGTGGCGGCCCTCTCCCCGGCACCGTGGCAGCAGCAGTGCTGGCCCTCCTCGACGCCGACCTCGTCGCCTTCCCCCGGGACAGCCACGGCCGCTCCCGCCGCCGCGGCGTCCGCCTCGCCCCGCAGCTCCCGCACGTGCCGCACCACCTCCCCCAGCAGCGCCGCCTTGTCCATCTGCATGCATGATTCGTGCGCGCGTACGAAATTAAACCTTGTTCACCACCACGTCGTCGTTGCATATATGCATTCCAAGAACGGCCAGGTCTCAAGAGCAAGGGGCCGGCTTACCCTGGATGCCGCGGGCAGGAGGGTGCGGAGCGTGGCGAGGTGGGCGTTGATGCGCTGCCGCCGCTTCCTCTCCGCCTCGCTGTGGCTCCTGCTCGGCCCGCTGCGCGTCGCCGCCGCTGCCGGCGGCGAGCACTCCGCGTCCATCGCCGCCATGTCCGCTTCGTCGCTCCCGACAGGCACCATCGTGTGCTTGCACCTGTGATGAGCTGTGTTCAAAACGAAAACAGGCGGGAAGCCGAGAGAAGAACTAGTGGATTGATTGCGTATCGTACGTGCAATGCAAAGCGCCACACGATGGCTCTCGTTTGCGTCCGGTCGGGTACCGATCGATCGGACTGTTAAATAAGGGAGGCCCGCGCGGCTGCCGACACGGCCTCGCTGCGAGCCGCGGCGCGGGCGCCGGCACGGCAGCGGCAGCGGCTGTGTTGGCGCGTCGGTCTGCGGCGCGGTCGGGTCCGGAGGAGAAAAGTTGCATGCGGTCTCCGTCGGTTTGACGACTTTCTCGCTGGGAAAAAGGTGATCGCCCGGCAGCGCCGACTGCAGCCGGCTTCACGTCTGTCGCCGAGCCGAGTAAACGACTAACAAGTAAGCTCTCCTAGGCCATGTTTAGTCCCCTCAAAACTCCTAATTTTAACACTATGTAAAAAGAAGATTCCCTATCATATCAAACTTGCGGTATATGTATAGAGTACTAAATATAGGCGAAATCAAAAACTAATTGCACAGTTTTGTTGTACTTTGCGAGACGAATCTTTTGAACCTAATTAGTCAATATTTGGATAATAATTCACAAATACAAACGAAACGCTACAGTGTGCTACAGTGCTATAACAGTAATTTGGCACCTCTAAATTTTGGGCAACTAAACAAGCCGTAGTCTCTGCGCGGTGATCAACCAGTCGGAGTTTTCGCCGTGATCGCTGCTGCGTTTTCACGGGCCTCCCGAGCGTGGTTTGTCGGAGGCACGGCAGTGAAAAAAAAAGGGAGCGTCGGCCGACACGGCGCTGCGCCGCAACAGTCGCTCCTTTTCCTGATCGTGTTACACCATCTGGTACGCCTGTCGGCTCTTGGCACGTATCGGTGTTCTGGTATGCTTATTTTTAGCACCCGTCACATCGAATGTTTAGATACTAATTAGAAGTATTAAATGTAGACTATTTACAAAATCTATTACAAAAGTGGAGGCTAAACGGCGAGACGAATCTGGACCTGTTTAGTTTCACATGCTTATGCATAAACAACTTAAAATAAGTAAATAAGTTGCTTATGAAACCAATCACTCTTGCTTATGGGGTTGCTTATTATAAGCAAATAAGCAACTCTTGGGTTGCTTATGGTTGCTTATAGGGACTATTCAATGCACTTTACACCTCTTACCCTCATTGAATGCCTGGTTGCCCTCCCTCTCTCTCTCAACGATTAGGGGCAAACATGACAATATCCACCTCATTCAATGCTTATAAGCAAGGGTATCCAAACAGCTGAACTAAAAATAAGCAGCTCCAAATAAGCAACTTTAAGTTGCTTATAATAAGCAACTCAAACCAAATAGGCCCTCTATTAAGTCTAATTAGTCAATGATTTGACAATGTGTTGCTACAGTAAATATTTGCTAATGATGGCTTAATTAGGCTTAATAGATTCGTCTCGCCGTTTAGCCTCCACTTAATGTAATGGGTTTGGTAAATAGTCTACGTTTAATATTCCTAATTAGTATCTAAACATTCGATGTGACACGTGCTAAAAATAAGCAAAGGGAACCAAACGCACGTAGACTATTTACAAAACCCATTACATAAGTGGAGGCTAAACGGCGAGACGAATCTATTAAGCCTAGTTAGTCCATGATTTGACAATGTGTTGCTACAGTAAATATTTGCTAATGATGGCTTAATTAGGCTTAATAGATTCGTATCGCCGTTTAGCCTCCACTTTTGTAATAGGTTTTGTAAATAGTCTACGTTTAATACTTCTAATTAGTATCTAAACATTCGATGTGACACGTGCTAAAAATAATCAAAAGTAACTCCTCGCACGATCTCGGCCCTGTGCAAGTCTTGTTTCCTGCCCGATGTATCTTTGTGATTTGCCATCTGTCCATCCATTATATTCGTACGGTGCAGGGTAATTACCACTGCATTTAAGAATCCATCAAGCTAAACGGGAGGAGAATTCACGACTACAAGCTCTGGCAGATGGCCTACCGAGCATACTATATGTTGAGCTCTGCTCCGGCCTGGCTTGCGATGCGTGCGCTCCGAAGGCGAAGCACTACTGCTGCACGGGAACGGGCCCCGTCCAAGAAGAGCACACTGCTAGCTTGGCGTAAATCCCCATTCCCCAACAGTGGTCAAAACTCCTCGAGCTTTCGCCGTTGCTTCCCAAGATCCAGTAAAATGTCGAGGCCGGCTTTTTTCACCCCCGGCCGGCAAAACGGCGAACAAAAGCGGTGGACGACAAGAGATGACCACTCGCTTTGACCGTGTCCTCCATCTCCATGGCCCCCGCCCGGCGCACTGTAACAACGGGCACGCACCCCGCTTTAGGTTACAGAAAGCGGGCGGCCGAGCCGAGTAAGAAAAGCGCGGTGAAAAGGTGCTCGTACACACCACCACGCCACCGCCGGTGCAAACCGCGCATCATGGCGCGCACAGTGGCCTCACTTCTCCGGCCGGCGGTCTTGCTGCCCGGCCGGGGTCCGGGCACGGGCAGGCGTCGACGTGCGCGCATCTCGAGACGGAAACCCGGGCGGGGGCGACCGGCAGGAAGATGACATCGAGCGCGTACGTGAGGGTGGGGGGACACGACCGCCTGGCCTTCAATCCCTTTTGCTCCGCTTCGGGACGGCACGCGGTGTGCAGGCAACAGGCCGGGGGCCGGCGCAGTGTTGCAATCCCTGCTGCCGTCAATGGCGTGCAGTGCAGGGTCCGCTGCCGAGGAGACATCGCGTCATTGCTTGCCCGGTAGGCCGGCCCGGTCGCGGCAGGCATCGATCGCGTCCGTCGGTCGTCGGGGGAAGAAGAGAACAGCAGTGACTCTGGCGACGTCGGGTCCGCCAAGGACGATCTGCGAGTCGTCATCCCACGTAGCTGGGGGGTCCCGGCCGATGATTGATCCTCCTCGGACATGGGCTGCCGGCGAGGGGTTTCGGCATCTCGCAGCAGTTTCACGAGTGCCGCATTCTGAGCGTTCCGGGCAGTTTGGCTTCGGGAGTGTACTGCGCTTAAGCCATCTCAGCGGCAAGCCGGCAAGGTGATGGGTGCGATTTGACAGCAAAATGGGCATGAGCATCGCCAGGAATGCAACGCAACTATGCAAGTTACCGACCTGAACGCCATTGTAAGAAAATAACCAGGTAAGCTCGTGGATTTTGATCCTCAGGGCCTCAATGGACAAATACCCAGGAAAATACATCATCCAATTCTGCTGCACCAACCAAATACTCTGAAATCTCTTACCCAATACGGCGTCACACATTGCTCAGTATATTATCTATTGTTCCGAAGAGTATCCGTGCACCCCTTTTGAACAATTCATGCAATATAGTTTGACACTCCACTAGTCATGCCAACCAATTCTATAGTTTTCTTCCTTGGAAACAAGAAATATCAATAGACGTACTGAAACTTGGAAGAGAGCACTGTTGAGAACACACTTGTTACAGTAGAATCAGTGAGTTCAAGCAGGTAAACAGCAACGTTCTGACTCAATGTTTCTGCACTGCATAAAAAACAAGCACTATAGCATCTGAGTAGCTTGCGTCACTCATCAGCTGGAACTTACCCTTGTTCTTTGTCCTCCTGAGCATAGGTGAACATTTAGATCTGTAACACATTGGTCCCTCACCATCTCGTCATCACCTGAGTCTTTGATACAGCATTTGCTGGATGTTTGAGCATGTGGGTGCAGTGTTTCCTTCATATTTTGGACCAAAAGTTGGGCAAGCATTTCTTGCCGACGAAAACCTTGTAGCCGGTATCATTACTTCATTCAAAGTAATTGAAGTCTTCAGTTCATGAGACTCATAATCAGAATGCTCCACACTGTCCACAGGCTTCCACAGATCATGTCACTCACAAGTTAAATATCTCTGAATAATTTGTCTTCACTAGCTAATTTCTAAGAAGTAAGAACTCATAATAGAGATCAAAAGTGGCTCCTGAATTCAAAGAAAGTGGAAAGGACAACCTTGCACAAACAATTCAATAGAGGAACAAAATATTAAATAATAAAGCATGAAGCCATGAGCTATTGAGCTGTCAGCAAAACATCCTATCAGCAAAGCAAAAATAAATAAATAAAAAGATGATAACAGAGTGGTACAATGGAGAAGATACAATCATGATGTCCTGGTGAAATCATCAGCATGGACATTTAGTCTTTTATCAAAGTTCAGCAGAATTTGATTGCAATAATTCTTATACTACAAGTGAACTAATAAACAGGAGATATTTATTATCATGATGAGAGAAATTAATAACTGTTATAAAACGTAAAAGGAAATATATTTCAATCACATGACATTGCAACAAGGACAGGCAAACTGCAAACTTCTTGTACCAGCAAATTGTCATGAGCAGAATTTACATTAAATGAACAGCACTTTAGACCATTTCAGTTAATGCAGCATTCCATCACAGAGCACAGTTTACAATAGCACCAAACTCAAATGTGCAATAAACAGTATCCAGCCGCATTCACCTATCATTTTAGATCAACTCAGCTGTCTCTAGATCAACAACGGCTGACAGCTAAAGCATAATAGCAAGTAAGGCAATGTGGCAAGAACCAGAGATTAACATTATCTAGAAAAGAAAGAATTCTTCCATCAATAAGATTGCCATGCTCATGAAAGATCCTGCCAATAGAAAGTGATAATTGAACCTGCTTCGGTTGATCTAAATGGCAATGTGATTGAATGCATATCCCAACTAATCAATCTGATCAATGATCATAACCATCCTCTTCATCATTAGCATTCACAATTTCTTCTTATTCTTACTACCCTTGGGGCGACCGCGCTTCTTTGCACCCACCTTCACTCTCATTGGCTTCGCAGGCGGCGTCACAGCTGGTACCTCTACTTCTGGGGCACTAACTGGTGGCACCCCATTCTCAGCATTATCCCGAGTCTTACCTTTCATACCATCGGTGCCTCCAAGCCATGGCGCATTCAGCTGATCTGGTCCCCGTGGCTGTGAATTGGCCATTCTTTCAAAGCCAGGACACCCAGGGAACCCAACGGGGAAGAAACCCCAGGTGCAGTAATACATGTCAGTGCCCGGCACAATAGGTGGTGGCTCGGCCATTGCCTCAGCTACAAATGTCTGGCAGCAGCTACGGCACCGCAGCTTGCGTGTCTCGTATTGGTGGTCGTACTGGTGAATGTGGCAGCAAGCCGAGCACACTGTCCAGAAAGTCGACGAAGGTGCCGCACCTGACAGCACTGCTGGGACCGTTGCGGGGATCGGCGTTTGTGGAGCAGGCGGCAGCGGCAGATTTGGCTGTGTTTGGGAAGCAACCGGTGGTTGCGGAGTAGGCCGTGCAACGGGAGATGGAGCAGCCGGCAGCGGTGCTGACCGTGTTTGGGGAGCAACAGGCCGCCGAGTTGCCCGTGAAGGGGAAGCAACCAGCGGCGGCGTTCGACGCGGAGGGGGAGAAATCGGCGGCGGTGTCGGACGCGGAGGGGGAGAAACAGGCGGCGGTGTCGGCCGCGGAGGGGTAGAAACCGGCGGAGGAGTCGGCCGCGGGGAGGCAGCAGCGACCGGCGGAGTTGGGCGTGGAGAGAAAATAGCCGCCGGTGGAGTTTGGCGTGGAGAGGGAGTAGCTGCCGGTGGAGTTGGCCGTGCAGGCAGAGGTGGCTGCGAGTGCGGCTGCGGTAGATTTGGAGCAGGAGAGTGGTATGCGCGAGCTGCGGCGGCGGTGTGGAGCTCCGCGTCGAGGGCGGATTTAAGAACGGGATCAGAGAGGAAAGCCCAGGCATCGGCGACGAGGCGGGCGGCTTCGGCGAAGGCAAGCGAGCAGGGGCGGTCGGGGCGGGAGCGACTGAGGAGGAAGGAGAGGCGGCGGTAGTGTGAGTGGATGGCCTCCGGGCGGCGCGATGCGGGATTTGCGGGGTCGATGCCGAGGACGCCGTAGGGATCGGGCCGACCGCTGGGGAGGCGGTGGCGCTGGGCTGCCAGGAGGGCGGCGGCGGCGGCGTGGAGGTCGTCGGCGCCCGGGGTGTTGGGATCGGCGGCTAGGGCCTGCGTGGCAAACTGCTTACACCCTTCGAGGTCGCGCGCCACCAGGAGCTTCTCGGCCACGCTCAAGCACTGCTCCGCCTTCCGACGCGAGGCGCCGGTGCCGGACGGATCCATTGGTTGGGTGGAGGGGTGGTGGGCTGGGGTTCCGGTGGATAGATCGGTGGTGGAAGCTGTTGAGTGAGCGTAGCAATGTTGTGAAGTAAACAATCACTGACCTCAGGGAATTCAATGTGGATTTTTTTTAACATGCCATTCAATTAGCGAGTCTTTGGTTTTGAACGGAGTGGGTTGGGTCTACTCCAACCTCTTTTGCCCACTTTTTTAGTCAGGTTCAACCCATCTCATATTTGGTTGATAAGTACCGATCCATCCTAATTTTTGAAAGGGTTGTTGGAATGGGATGTACGCCACTGGAGTCAAGATACAGTAAATAGTGGGACCCACTTGTCATCCTCTTACCTTCTTCCTCATTCTCCCCCGCCAGCCACCAACACCCGGAACTCCTCCTGGCACAGCAGGAACGCCTCCAGCAGGTGCCGGATTCACGCGATGGATAGGAACTCCTCCTCCCCACCGTCGCTGCCGCCGCCACTAGCCCTCAGGTTCGCGAGTTGCGCGGCGACGTGGCCGTGGAACTCCTCGACCTCCGGGTCCACGCCGGGCATCGGCATCGTCACGCCGGCTCGGGACGCGACTACGCTGCTACACGAGAGGAGATGGAGCGGCAGCCCCGGCGCGGTGTCCCCAGTGAGGGAGGCGTGGCCGGGGAGGATGGAGATGACGCGGTGTCCCCGGCGAGGGGGCAGTGCGGAGGCGTGGCCGGGGAGGAGGAGGACGGCGCAGCCCGCACGACGGCACCCTCCCTCCCCTGCCCCCCCAATGCGTGGTGGCCGTGGCCGCGCCGCCCGCTGGCGAGGCTGTTGGGGTGGGGGCGACGCCACGGCCTCTGCCTCCTTGGCGCCGGCCTTCGCCGTGCAGCCTCCCTGGCGTCGGCCTTCTTGTAGCGCCGCCCTTCTCCTCCACCGACGGAATATGATGGAGTGCGTGGGAGTCAACTGGGTCGGGGTGGTCCGCTCGTTTTGGGCGGACCTATCGGGGACGAATCCAACCCATTATATTTTGAACCAAATACCGTGCCAATTAGGTCCGACACAACTCAACCTACTCCAACTCTCAAGCCAAACACACCCTCAACTCTCAAACCAAACACACCCTCGTTAACCAACAGCATTGCATTCGGAGTCTAGGATATCCGCATTGCCAGTGGTGCTTCAGTCTGCCACTCAGCCACTACAGAAACACGGGAAACCTGGCTACCACACTCATGCGCTAGCCTGTTACAATCTCTACTAACAAACACAAATTCAAAAGCAGTAAAACAAAGTTTCAGTTCCTGCATGCGTTGTAGGTGCGGAGAGATCACTGATCTTTGATTCCTACCAGCGCGCCATAGAGAGTGATAAGCTCCTGACAATCTATCTTCAGGATTAATTGACGAACATTAGGCCTTCTTGCAAGCTCCATGCCGTCAATACACACCATCGCCTCCATAGTTAGGGCATCCAAGCAGTTCGCGTACCATTTGGCATATCCAGCAACCATGCCATCGTCGTGGCTACGCAGAACCGCACCTGAAGCACCCGTTAGTGAGTCTGCATAAAAGGCTACATCCGAGTTGCATTTGACCCACCCGAGCCCAGGTTTCTCCCACATTTTCTTCATTCTCGGCTCTGTTGTGACTCTCTCAGGGTGTTTGATTCGCCACAAGTCGTAAGCCGTATCCTTGTCCCATGCAACAACCTTGTTCAGCGGTATTGGCGACCCTCTATGCCGGCGTTCGTTCCTTGCCATCCATAGGGACCACATTCCGCACAAAATGACTGCTGCATCTTCTTTAGGGCACACACTCTGGTGTCCAGCAAATCTCTCGCCCAGGTTACTGGATGCAAATGGGGCAGTTTAACCCCCATAATATCCCTCATAGCTTCCCAGAACCTTCCGGCCATTTTGCACTCCACTAGGACATGAAGGATTGATTCTTCTTCGGCTCCACAAAGCTCACAATTTGCAACTCGCTCAATGTGCCTCCGCTTCAGAATCTGGCGTGCCGGGAGATATTCATGGATGACGCGCCACCAGAAGACTTGCACTTTTGGCAGGACTTTAGCTTTCCACACACGCCTCCACTCATCATCGGACGAACTTGATCCTCGGTCCCCATCCCTTTGCTGATCATGCTTTGAGAGCAACAGCCTGTACGTTGAACGGACTGAATAACAGCCATGTTTTTCCTACGCCCAGGCCCAACAACCCTCAACGACAGCAAGCATCGGCGTGCGTAAGATTGCTTCCGCATCCAAGTGTATACTTGTTCCGAATGAATTCCTCATCCCATTGGCCACTTGCAGTTACTAAATCAGCAACCTTTTCTACATCAAGACCATCAGGGGAGTAAACGGCTGGCCCTCAATACCATTGTCAATCCATTTGTGCTTCAAATGTTTGTTGTAGAGCCATCGCCAACCCTCCGAACCAGGCCCTTTTTCAATACTTCCTGACCAGCAAGGATAGCCCTCCATGTATGGCTCGCATGCCGCTTACGCGTTGCTTCCATAAACTCCTTGTCATGGCAGTATTTTCCTTTCAACACCCTGGAACATAGGGAGTCCGGCCTGACTATCAGCCGCCAACCCTGTTTCCCTAACATGGCAAGGTTAAACAGTGGGAGGTCGCGAAAGCCTATGCCACCTTGCGCCTTTGGCCTCCACAACTCTTCCCATCACTGCCAGTGGATTCGTCTGCTATCCGCAACGCTACCCCACCAGTAGTTTGACACAACCGACCTCATTTTCTTATGTGTCTTTTGGAACTAGGAAGCAGCTCATGGGGTATGTCAGAATCGCCTGCGCTACTGATTTGAGCAGGACTTCTCTTCTTGCATAGCTCAGCTCACGACCACTCCAACCTCCCACCAGGCCCCGCAATCTTCCAGGCATATACTCAAAAGCTTCCTTTGTTAACCTACCCAGAGCGGTTGGAAGGCCAAGATATTTCTCTGCCAATGCTTCCTTTTCAATTTGTAAAGATTCCCGGACCTTTTTCTTCATATCATCGGTGCAATTCTCACTGAAGAAAACTGCCAATTTTTCTTTATTGATCATCTGTCCGGAATCTTGACCATAGGTATTTAGAATTTCTTGCAAGCGATCAGCCCCCCTTTGCGATGCTTCTGTGAATACAATGCAGTCATCATCAAAAAGAAGGTGCAATATCCATGGGGCGTGTATACCCACACAAATTCCCCTAGCAATATGCATTGGACTAACCGATCCCAAGAGACAAGAAAGACCTTCTGCACATAGCAAAAATAAATACGGTGAAATGGGATCACCCTGTCGAATACCTCTTGATGGCCTGAATATCTCTGTAAGCCTGCCATTGACCCTCACTGAGAAAGACACCAAGGACACGCATCTCATGACAGTGTTCACAAAGGTCTCCGCGAAGCCCAACTTCAAGAGGATACATCTCAAATACTCCCATTCCACACGATCACATGCTTTCGCCATATCCAACTTAATTGCACATGCACCATTCTTCCCTTTCTTCCTTTTAAGGTATTGTGTGCATTCATATGTCAATAGGACATTATCTGTAATCAATCTACCATGTACAAAGGCACTCTGTTCTTCTGATATTATTTCATCCAGGAATCCCTTCATCCTATTTGCGAGTACCTTTGAGCAAAGCTTGTATATCACATTGCATAAGGAGATAGGTCAGAATTGTTTAATGTCCTGTGGGTGTTTAACCTTTGGAATCAGGACAGTTATCGTGTGATTAAAACCATCCGGTATCTCTCCTCCATTTAGAAAATCAAGAACATCCCATGTGACACTAGGCCCAATTACCTCCTAGTGAAACTGGTAAAAATCGGCCGTGAAACCATCCGGTCCAGAAGATTTGTTGGGCCCCATCATAAACAAAGCTCTTCTCACCTCATCAGCAGTGAAGGGCCTGGTCAAGTGCTCATTCATCTCTGCAGATACTCGGCCCGGCACGTGCTGCACTGCTTAATTTGGCTCCGAGTTCCACTGGGCCGAGAAGAGGTCCTTATAGAACTCAACAGCAATCTCCTCAATACCATACTGACTGTTGTTAAAGATCCATCCGGAGCTCTCAATGCTAATATTTTATTGCTTTTTGTTCTTTCTCTTGCAATTGCTCGGAAAAAATCAGTGTTCCTATCACCCTCCTTCAACCACGTGACTCGTGATCTCTGTTTCTCCATGCATTTGTCCCTAGAAAGGAGTTCAGCCAACCTAGACATCAGCCTTCTTTCTTGTCTGGATGGTCTTGAGCCAAGCGACCCACCTCCCACCGACTCATGCTCCCTCCGGATTCGGCACAATTCCTTCTTCACCTGACCAAACACCGATTTCTCCCAATCATGTAGAGACCTTTGTAGGTTTTCCAAAGAGCTCTGAAGCTGCTCCATATTGGAGATGTCAGCTCCATTCCCCCAGGAGGTCTCCACCAGGTCCGTATAAGAAGGATCCCGGCACCACATATTTTCATATATGAAACCTCTCCTCCTATTTCTTGCTCTATCCACTCTTGTAAGCAATAAATTACTAGGCAACAATAGTTTGATTCTGTAGTTTGCACATGCAACACCTTCACTTCCGAGAAGAGGTCAACAAAGGACGATGTCACCAAGCTCCTGTCCAAACACACCCTAATATTTTGGTCACCCTGTTGCTGATTATCCCATGTGTATGGTAGGCCAATAAAACCCAGATCAAGGAAGCCACACACTACCACTGCATCTCTAAAACCATCCATCCGATGCTCTGATTTGGGAGCACCTCCAAATTATTCCTATGCTTCCAATGCTTCATTGAAATCGCCAGCGCAGAGCCACGGCCTGGAATTCAACAAGCGTAAGCAATCCCAACTTCAGTAGCGCAGTTCCCTTCTAGCCTCTCCGTAGAAGCCAGGAAATCTTCACAACTCCTCATCCGTGGATGGATTAATCACCATGACATCAATGTGTAGCTTATCATAAGTATGTAGCTTCACACATATGTCGTGAGTCCACAGCATTGCTAATCCTCCCCCTCGGCCATAGCTCCTAACTCCACAACCATTAGGGAAACCAAGTGAGTGCTTTAGGCCATCAACTCTATCGTCAAACAAACGTGTTTCTAAGAGAAACACTAAACCATGGGCGGTGTAGCGGGACTAGGCTACGAAGCTCTCGTACTGCCTCGGGCTGCCCCAAACCCCAGCAGTTCAGGCATAAGATTTTCATTGTGCTCGGCGGGAGCTGCTGTCCGCAGCCGCCGCCGATCGTGCATCAATGGTATTTTCGAACATCCTCTGTTTCTTCAGCAGCTCATCTGCACCCTCCACCTATCCATCCTATGTGCCAGCCAATTGGTTAACTCGTGCGCTTACTATACCCATTGGCACTAGAGCTGACGAGTCCATCGCAAGCAGGTTCAGGTCTGGGGTCATCGAGGAGCTCAACCCCGCACCTTTCGCCTTCCTCTTCCTCGCAATTTTTGGAACATCTCCCTTCTTTGCTTGGAAGAGTTGGCATTTTTTGCTACCATCTACCTGTTCCTTCTCCTTCTCCTTTTGTATAAACTGATCTTGCTCCTTCAATGGAGATGTTACCTCCTCACCCATCTCCTTTCCAGTATCATTGCCAGTGTTCGCTGATTGTCGTTCCCTCGAGCGGCCAGTTGGGGCTCTATATCGATGCCTCGATGAACTGCCACTTCCAAAGGATTCAGCAGCTGCATTGGTAAAACTCTGAAGCTTCTTCTTCCTTTCGTCCGATACACGTAGCATGAGCTCATACAGAAATTTCCTAGAAGTGTCCTGTGGTGCCGTATTCTCACAGTCAAGATCAGAATGCCCCATAAATCTTGTTTCAAAAAAAAAGAATGCCCCATAAATACCACATGAACGACAGAAGAATGGTAGTTTTTCATATTGTGCATCAAACTATTCCGTCGGGTTCGTCTTACTCATCCTCAACAAGGCACCACGCCGAATAGGCTTATCTACCTCAATAGACACCCAAGCTGCTCTCAAGAAAGGGCCACTCACCTTGTCTTTACCATCAACATCCATCTTAATCACATCACCAAGCAGCCTCATGGCATGTTCTCCCTTGTGCTTGTTCATCCACCCCAGAGGCAAATTAAGGATACGTACCCAAATTTCCATCTTATCAAAACATATCTCACATGGCCGGAGTTTATCATCATACTCCCTTAGGATGACTGTGTATTTGCCAACCATCCAGGGCGAACCCGCTAGGACCCTCTCCATATCCTCCTTGCTGCCAAACTCGGCCACAAACAGGTTGTCTCCCTTCTCACCGATCGAGCGGATTTCCAACCCAAAAGGATTTCCCCAGGCTGGTTTCATCGCTCCCTGGATCGTATTTGCATGTAGCGCCAGTGGGGCAATGACTTTCCCCACTACCGCCCACTCCACCATAGCGATGTCTCCTTCCTCTTCAGTCTGCGATCCTTCCTTCCTCCGCCGTTAGTCGCAGTTTCTGCAGTAACTTTGCAACATCCAAGTTCGTCCCATCTTGTTCACATGGCCTTTGATCCCCCGCACTCCCTCTATTTCCTCCTCCAATCGCTGCCATGGTAACAGGTACAGAGAGGTAAAAACAACATCGTGCCTTGTTACGAAACTGATCATAACATGCACAGGGCAATTCCTCACTAGATTCTTAAGCGGCGCTAGAACCTAGTAGAAAATTAGGGTTACAAAGAGATTTGGTCGCCGGCGTCGGGGCGGCTAACCGGCGATATGCGGTGGATGACGACAACTGAGGTGTTGGCACCGTGGCGTGAACGCCGTGGTCAGATGACCGGTGGCGGAAGCAAAGATCTCACCGGAGATGGCTAGACCTAGAACAGGATCGAGATCGCCCACTCGATCACCCTCACAACCGCCTCTAGAAAACGAAGAGCACTTTCCATCAGTTATCTTGCATTTCCATCAGTTATTCTGCAATTCAATGTGGATTTAGGATTACACATTGAAGCACATAACCTTTTTTTTGGAACATTATTATTAAAATAAATCTTTTTGGAACATAATACTTTGTCTCTAGGACACATGATTTTGTGCACAATAAATTCCACTAGTTGTTTTGGATTACGGACACTGCCAAAACAAAACATGAATTTGTATGCGGCACTTAGCTCTCTATTGGAAAAACTCTTTTCCAACCTAGGAGGAAAGAGCATCTTCAAAGAGGACCAAAATATGCGGCTCCCACACATCAGCCTCGCATATGCTTTTGCCCTCTCTTATGCTCCGTCGTTGTCTCAGCATCAACACTCATAGAAGCAAGCTGCGGAGCAAAAGCCATCCCATGGTGATTGGTGAGGTCAGCAAGAGGTGCAACCTTGGTGGTGAGCTGGTGGCAAGGAAGGAGAATGGCACTCGCTACTGTCCACTTGCCCTCTCTACTCAAAGAAGAAGTGGACAAAGCAGTACACAGATGAGATGTAGCAACTAAGAGGATGCGATGGTGGTGCAAATATTCTAATTTGCAAAGGAAGAAAGGGCAATGAGAGAATGGAGGAGCAAAAGCACTGGTTGAGCTCCTTAGAGGTCTGACGTGTCGACACGTGGGTCGCCAAGCACGAGCATGGAACTTAGCCTTGCAGTCCCACACGTGGAGGAGAAGCATTAAGACACAAGTGTCTATTCACTACCATTTCATGCTTGCAAAGATTAAAATAAAGGGTGCAGTGTGTTGTGGCCAAAGCCATATTTTTATGGTGTATAGAAGACCAAATATGAACAATGGGGACAAAACCACGTCTATTGGATATCCTAGGGACAAAATTCCTTTGAAAATGGTGGGGCCATCCCTTGTCTTCTCATCCTGTTCCTTCTGCATGCAATATCATCCTTTCTGTTCTCATCTTGTTCCAACCTTGCCATGGATCTGAGGTAGTAGTAGTGGTGTTTATTAATATGTTGCCATTTTATTCCTTCTTTATCTCCTGCATATTGCTCACTATACATGTGTCTAACGAAGATACAATGATTGGTTGTTGAAGGTCAAGATGGTTTTTTTTTGTTGGCAACAAGGTTGGGGGGGGGGAGCTTTTTTATAGGACCGAGAGATCGTTCCACTAAGTCCTAGTTTATATTTTTTTTAGCCATATAGTTTAGGAGATTGCAGTTCAAATACGGCTCTCTTGTTTTGACAAGTTCGTGAATAGTTATAAATCTATTCCAATTTTGTCCACCTTAGAGGCCGAACCAGCTATCTCAACAAGTACCAAAGTTGTAGAGCTGTTTTTAGGTTTTTATATTGGTAACATAATTTTTGGTTGGATACCAATCCATATATAAGTTTCTCAACTAGATTGTTACTTTTGTTGTCACATTTAGCACTCAAGGTTTCTACAATGATTAAACCATTCTACTAATTTTTACTGCTAAGATACATAGAACAAATGTTGTTGAGAATATAATGTTCTATGATCTGGCGAAGTTTCATAATTTTTGGATGAGTGGTTTAGTACATATCAATATTTTACCTATGGATATGCCTGAATTCAATAAATATTCTATAATTTAAATTGCATTGAAGATTAGGATTGTTTAGGTTCTAAATAAAAACAGTGTGATTGGAAAAAGTTGTATAGGCTTATTCTGTGGATTTTCAAAATGTATTCATTTTTCACCATTGCTATTGTAGATTAATAGATACAAAAAAGAGAAGCATTACTACTTTTATTGGAATAATACGAGTTGTGATGATTTAGTCTTTCTTACAAAAAAGAGAAGCATATGATTTGGAAACATATACCATGTACAAGAACTTACATGCATTAACAGTAGCAAGTTGTGTGCAAATATAAGACTAAAGTATTCACATGAGTAGCTATAATGAAGTTTATGAGGAAATTTCTTTTGCTACTCTCATACTTCATGGTTCTTACATAGAGGACAAAGCTAGATGTTTACTTTAAGCTATGAGCAAAAACTTCTGTAGTTCAACTATATGCTTTTGGGTGTCTAAATTATTTTTAATAGAACTTACTCTTGAAAACAAAATGTAGGAAAGTATGCTTGTAATCAAATAGTTTATATACAAAATGGAGGTGACAAATGGCAAATTCAATTCAAACAACTTTGATGTGCATTACAGTTCCAACTTATTTAGAGACCATGTGACATCTTTAGTGCATGCATGTTTAGTGAAAACACCATTAGTTTATTTAGATTTTTTGTGAGTAAATTTATTAGAGATCTCATGGAAACTTTAGTGTATGCACGTTCAATGGAAACATCAATGAAGGTTTGCTATTAGTAGGGATTTTACACATAATATGTTAGTAAATATGAGTTTCACGTGTAACTTAGGTATGAAACATCGATGGAGGTTTGATAGTAGAAATTTTACACACAACTTGCAACAAATATTACATTTACACATAACTTGCAACAAATATTACATATAACATGTTATAAATATAAGTTCCACATGTGACTTGCTAATATCATTACATACAATTTTTTTAGTATATATTTTTTTTTCCCAAACAGAGTTTGGTTATTTCATCCCGCTGCAACAACCTTGTCCACAAGGTTCTTCCATTGTTGTAGCTATGCTAGCCAGCCACTTGTGGGTACCGCCCCTCAGGTGTCCACACCTATGCAATTCAGTATCATTTCCTGGATGATCTGGCATCAGCATTAAGTGGAATGATTATCAAAGTAAGAAGAAAAGAAAATAGAAGGGGTTATGGTGGTGTCATCCTCACCTTTAGGGAGTAATCAAGCAGCAATCAAGATGTAGCAGAACGATGAAAGCTGGCTCCTTAGAAGACCTGGCAAAACAAGAAAGATTGAGTACTTACCACAAGTATTCAGAAAGTATCTTAGCGTTGAAAAGTTAATGATATCAAGGGTAAATCAAGGAAAGGCTAGGGTTTATTTGTAGAAGGTATTCTGTATGCAAAGTGTAACACCGTTTGGGCTTTTAAAGGGAAGGTTGTTTTAATAATAATGTTGTTTTGGCCCTGGAGGGGGAAACAAAGCCTCCCCTACCAGTTCTCATATTTTAATGATCCTGCTTATTTCAGAAGTACAGGCATCCGCCCCTTGTACTCTATTTTTAAAAGGGTGAGACTAATCTAAGAGAGCTTTGACCATGTGAGTTCATGATTGAGAACCTAAGCTATTCGAATAGATTGATTCACTCTACAGAGCTCTTTCACTTTACCCATGCGATCGGGTAGCCCATACTAAGGCCTTTGGCGGTACTACCCTACGAGAACCATAGCCACCAGCGTCCATCTCTGGATGACATCCTCTAACTCCATCCATGGATAGTATACTGGGGCCTAAATAGGGGCCATACAACGTCCACTTAGGGACATTCCTAGGAAAAGATGCATCATAACATGATATTTAACAGGTCCTCCGGACCTCAACCAGTGACCTATGCTGGTCGGACCTGGGACTATGCGAAGGTCCTGCTCCAGTCTATCTGTTGCCTACCGTGGCCCCTTGGGAAGATTTGCTAGACTCTGTGGTGGGGTGTGAATCAAGTCCTCACATAAATAGGCACTCCCGAAGGCTGTACCTTTTTAGCACATATGGTTGCACATATCCACTGGAAAGACTGCTCAATGAATCGTTCCTTATATGATCGAGATAACCTTGGATAGGAGCTCCTCATGAGGCTATCCAACATACCTCGCATCCCTCCTTAGCTGGTTGCTAGTCAAGTTTTATAGTTCCTTTACTTTACCAAAACTCACACCTGACGCATAAAATTGGAAACAGAAAATATGGGGTCTACTTACATAGGCTTGCTTTTAGGGATATGCCTAACCATATATTTTAAATGGGTTATGAACTATACAATATCATATTATTATCTTGATTGATTTTAGTATTGTAATAGATGGGTTAAAAGCATGATCAAGGGCTTAGTGTTAAGACTTGCCTTGCTTGTTGGGCGAGGATCCAAAATCCTTACAACGGAAATCTAACTCTAGGGTGGAACACGATCCTCTCGGAGAGAGCTTAAGTTACTATTTAAACAGAAGAACAAATATGTAATCAATCACCAATATAAAATAATCCAAAGCTCATTAAAAGGAATTCAAAAAGGGTTATGAAGGGTATTGGGTTATAGGATAGGATTAAGATAGCTTTCCCTAAGTTTCTTGTGATTTCCTATATTCCATGTGATTTTCCTATATTTTATGTGGGTTTCTTGATGTGAGTGCATGGGTTAGGGGATGACTTGGTGGTGGTTTTCATACTATGGGGTTTGGGTATGTGCTAAGGATTTCCTAGGCTTCTTGGAATAATTTGGGAATTTGGCATGATTTCTAGTATAAAGAAAATAGGATTTCTATAGGTTTATTTAGGTGGCGTTTTAGTTTTGGGGGTTTATGACATGAGTTTCTGAGATGTGAACTCATGAATATGTTTAGAATATATTCTAGTATTTTTGGGAATTTATTAGGAATACAAAAGTTGAAACATTTATGGGAGTTTCCGATTGGCTGAAAAGTGTTTTATTTGGTTATATACATTAATAAAGTGTAAAAGGAGATTGGATGGTTCTAATATGTTTGTGAATTTATCTAATATTTTTGGAAATTTTGGTGAAAATTTTGGGTAAAAGGAATAGGCACAATAGTATTTGGGGTACTCTCAGCCGCGTGTACCTAGCGCTTTCCTGTAGTTTGTGAGGCTGACAGGTGTGGATCAGGTCAACGGGTCAGCGGGGCTGTGGCGGAGGGTGACTGGGTTCATGGACTCGTGGATCGAGGCGCTGGTGTGAGAGCGGTCCACTGGACCATGTGTACGAAGGGGTGGGAGGCTGACGAGGCGCTGGCGTGGACGGGAAGCTAGGCGTGCGTGCTACTGGCGTATGGAGGTGGTGCGGACGTGGCTGCAACCTGGGCGCCACGTGGATGTGCCACCCAAGATGGGCGCTGAGGCGCAGCGGCAGAGCAGAGAACTCGTCGGAGCTCTTGCCGCCAGTTGCTACTGGGCGAGGCTCGGGGTGCAGAGTGTCCCTATGGGTTCGGGGTGTCATGGCAGAGCGATTAGGTTAGGTGTTGGGGTGGATTACGTTCCACGGAGGCCGGCGCGGCTTGCCAGAGTGGGGCGGCGGCGTGGGGGAAAGGAAGGCGTAGCTGGAGGGGGTGGAGGGCTTGAGTGAGGACTCAGGCAGCATCACGGGGATATCTAGCGTGCCTCTGTGGGCAGCGCGGCAGCTGGAACTAGCCGACGGTGAGCGGCAGGGATGGGGTTGAGTGGCGGCAGCGAGCGAGTGCGGAGCGGCCGACTGAACGAGGCTGCAGCGTTGGGGAGGGAGAGGAGGCTACGAGTGCGCGTCGCACATCAGCTTCAACCCGTCCCAGCACCTAGGGGTTAGGGCACGGCGGCTGGTGGAGGCGGCGAGCTCGATTCCTACTCGAGGGAAGGGAACTGTGGCGAGGAGCGATGGTGAGGTGAGGAAGCGGTGGCGAGGGCCTATTTATAGCCCGTGGAGGGCTCGGGGAGGAGCTTGAGCTCGCGGATAAGGGCGGGGGCAGAGAGGATATGATCGAGCGGCAGGCCATGGTGGGCGGCGCTCTGGCGCACTGCCATGGCACCCTAGCGTGTGCGTAGAGGGCAGGGGAGATGACAATGGGCGGAGTTATGGGCGTGGGGAGGTGTCCTGACACCATGAGGAGGTAGAGTGGGTGCTGGTACAGCATATCCGTCCTTGTGGCCATGGGTCACGGTGTGAATCACCGACGAGGCCACATCGCCTCACGAGGGCATATAGAGGCAGGTGGAAGGTAGGGAAGGAGTTCCGGCTTGGGGTGAGAGGTCAGGGCAACGTGGCATGGCGTGGCGTGGCAGCTCCACCGCTCCAGTGCACGGCTCAGGATTATGGGAGAGTGGACGGAGTGGCGGATTGGGACATTGGCCGGCTTGGCGTGCGAGGGGGGATGGATGGGGTGCGGCGTGAGAGAGAAGGAGAGGGGAGGGAGGATGACGATGACAGAGGTGGGTTGGGCCGGCTGGGCTAGGTGAACTGTTGGGCTACCTCGCGCAAGTGCGTGTGAGGGTGGGCCAAGGTGCCTCGCGCGAATGTTTACTTTTTGTTTGAATAGTTTTTAGTTTGGTTTGAGTCTTAAATTTGAAAGGATTGTTTAAGAGCTTTGGATCTTTTCTAGACTCTAGAGCACTCAAATGCACACTCATGTGGTATTCGTGGATGAAATAATGTTGAATAATATGAAGAAGAGAAGATTAATTTTATGTTGGTTTAGAAAAATTTAAAAATATCCTCATTTTTAAATGCTTTTGAATTTAGGGATGTTACACCGTGTAGCTGCAAGAATCTGTACCGAGCTCACCCATATATGCAACTCTTATCATAAAGAATATAAATGTGCAAATGAAATTGAATATGAACAAAATATGAGAGATTGGTGATGCAAAGTAATTTAAAAAACTAGTACAATAAATTAGCTATATTTCTTGTTTGACATCACTATCCACACTTTTAGTTAAAGTCGCTTGGTACATTACTGTGGCAGAACCGTCCAAATTAAATCAGCTTAAGTGCACTAACCTTCATCTTAAAGATTAATCCGGTCAACACGCACTTAAAACGGCATAATCTGACTGTCTGTCGGGTCAATCCCGATTAAACCACTGAATATCTCGATCAAAACATACACCACAAGTCTCACACGATGTAGAGCTCAGATAATACAAACATTCCAAAGTTTACACAAATTAAGGTACAACACTTAGTCTTTACAAGCCAAGTTCAAATACAAGACTGATACAGAGCTTTGAAATGCATAGCGGAAATAAAACTTAAAGTTAAAATAAAGGTAAGCTAGACGGATAGCTACAAAGGATGACGAACAAAGGACAACACATTGTCGGTGTTTTATACCCAGCAACCTACCAAGGGGTATCCTGAGGTAGTAGATTGGTTGGTGGGGGATCGCCGGACCTGGAACTCGAAGGTAAAAGTGAGGACACAAGACACAGATTTATACAGGTTCGGACCCACAAAGTAGCGTAATACCCTACATCATATTTGGGGTGTTGTTTGGTGTTGAGAATTTTGGTCCTCTGTTGTGGTTCTATGAGGTCTTGGCCTACCGATCTAGGGACTCCTGCCCTCCTTTATATACTCAGGGGTGGGATTGCTAGTCGGTTACAAGGTATGAGTCCTAGTAGGATTATACGGGAATCCTATTAGGAGTCCGTCTTCTTCCTTCCTTACGGGTACTAGGGATCTATCCCCGACAAGCCCCCGAGCGCTTTGTAGTCGAATGTAATAGTCTTTGAGTACTTTTCAGATCCTCGCCAATTAGTTTTAGTGCTCCTTGAGTACTTAGTATGGTTGAATCTTCAAAGTTCCTTAAAGTTGCCATGAGGTTCTGTTGTGCTCAAGCCCTTGATTGTCTTGATTTTGTAATCTTCATTGTGATACGAAGGGCGGCGAAAGTCGCACTCCATATGGAGTAGCCCCCAAGCCTCAGATTGAATCAAATAATTAGGCTGAGGGTCAATAAAATCTTGAATCTTCTTCTTTCATCTTGAAAAAATCAACTGTTGGGTGTAGCTTATTAGCCTCTGAGCCTTGGAATGATTAAATAATCAATTCAAGGATCTTTAGTCTTCAAGCAAGTCATCTTTCGAGTAGTCATTTGGCGTCCAACTCCTGAGTTTATGCGCTAGGTGAGCCGTAGGATCCACGTCGAGTAGTTATTTGGCACTTTGCCCCCAAGCTTGGAAGCTAACTGAGCCATTGAAGATATTTCGAGTAGTAATTGGCGCTTAGGCCCCGAGCCTGGGAGCCATTGGAGGTACGCTGAGCATCCTGGATAGTCGTTGCCGAAGCTTGACCTGCAAAAAGAGATGCATACATTATGTAGCATATTGTAGAATTTGGAACTACTGAAATTTATTCAGTGATGAATGCAATGTAAATGTTGTGTGTCATGATCTTATTTCGGCCATATTTCTCCCGAGTAGTTAGCCTATTACATTTAGCCTCTCAGTCCCTGTTTAGCCATTGCCACTACGTGTGAGATCTTTGTCTTGTGTACACATACTAGCACTGCTGCTACGGAGATCTTTGTCTCGCGTCCTAGCGTTTAGGCATGATAGAAGATCCAAGACTTTCACAAATTAAGGCGTGTTCTGCTCGAGGAGATTAGTGATCGCTAAGAGAAGGTATTTTAAAATAAGTAGTCAGCATTGTGACAAAAAAACTACGCGATTGCGCGTAAAGTAGTCATTGAGACTTTTCTGCCTTTTGGCGAGGAAAGCGCGTGTTGCCGCGCATAGGTTTTGTGCCTCACTAGGGTGTAGCTGCTGTGAGCCTCCAGCACTCAGTGCACCAAACTTGTGGCTGTAGCCTCCGAAATTCGGTGTACCAAGCCTGTTGGCGGAGCTTTCGGAACTCAGTGCACAAAACCCATAGCTATAGCCTCCGTAATTCGGTGTACCAAGCCCATGGCTGTCGGTTAACATGCCCCAGGAATAATTAGCAAAGTGTAGCTCTGGAGGGTAATTTTCATCAAGAGGTGTACACAAATAACTAGTCGGCGCGTTGCCCTGCATGCGAAAAACAAGCCAAAATTTTTATATAAAATAATTAAAAAAGTGACTTAGCTTGATTCGTGCACGATTGTCGATGAAACCGTGTGGACGATTGTTGATGAAGCCAACTAGTCGGAGTCGATTTTCACTAGTTGTTGATCACGTGTAACTCGCCCTCGACTAGTTTTCTAGTCGAGATGAGTAGTCGAAGCAGTCCGTCCTCGACTAGTTTTTTAGTCGAGATGAGTAGTTGAAGTAGACCGTCCTCGACTAGTTTTCTAGTCGAGACGAGTAGTCGAAGTAGACCGTCCTCGACTAGTTTTCTAGTTGAGACGAGTAGTCGAAGTAGTCGTCGACGACTTGATTATTTGCCTCAATCTGCGCGTGACTTGATCGACGAGCTGTATGCAGTAGCTTATGGTGAAAACCGACTCGGTCTTCAATTGGAACGCGGAGCGCATCAATTCTGTCTCGACGTAAATTTGTCTGCTTGGAACTCTGACTCGGCACCTTGCTTCTTGTCGAGTAGATTGGTCTTGATGATGAGGTCCTTCAAGCTCGCCCGATGATCTCGACGATCACCCCTACCTGGCGCGCCAGATGTCGGTGTTTTTTACCCGGCAACCTACCGAGAGGTATCCCGAGGTATTAGATTGGTTGGTGGGGGATTGCCGAACCTGGAACTCGAAGGTAAAAGCGAGAACACAAGACACGGATTTATACTGGTTCGGGCCACCAGAGTAGCGTAATACCCTACGTCCTGTTTGGGGTGTTGTATATTGCGCCCTGCGCTTGGGTGTTGTTTGGTGTTGAGGATTTGGTCCTCTGTTGTGGTTCTATGAGATTTTGGCCTACCGATCAAGGGACCCCTGCCCTCCTTTATATATTCACGGGCGGGATTACTAGTCGGTTACAAGGTAGGAGTCCTAGTAGGATTACAGGGTATGAGTCCTAGTATGATTACAGGAAAATCCTAATGGGAGTCCGTCTTCTTTCTTCCTTGCAGTATTGGGGATCTATCCCCGACACACATCGAGCCCACCAATGTGCCATCAAAGCGAAGCAACTCCACCTGAAATAGGGTCACAACAACAACCCTGAGTATATTAATACTCAGTAAGTCTTACTCGACTATGGTATATACTTACTCGACTCCTAATATGCAAGGCTATTTGGTTTGCTGGGTTTCTTTTGCCAAAAAGAGCTTACTACAAGTGCATCCTTACTTTCAATATTTTGGCTCAGGATTAACATGTAATAAATACCATCTAGGTTTGCATGAGTAAGCTAGAGTAAGCATGATATAGTATTAATCAACAATAAGTATCGAAACTTGTATCAACATCATCATTATCATTCCACTTATTTACTAACGATGCGGCACAGTGATCAAGAGGTATTCGTAACCGAGAAGTGCGGTGATCCGGACCGATTTTCATCCTGTAGGAGATACCTAACAACACGGCACGTACGAAGGTCATACGTGGCAACGGTTCCCATCTTCGCCCCAAATATCTGATCCGTGTCTGCCAAACTCAGGTGAGAGTCCCCAACGCGCTACCCCAGGTTGCAGGCCTTTGGGTCCCGTGGGCAACTACAAACCCTCCACAGTTCAAATTTCCGACGCGAGTCAAGTACTAGGTTTTACTGGGTTCCCTATACCACTATGTGATTAGTACGTTCAAAACTTGATCAAGGAGCCAACAACGAATCGGCCTTAATCAACATAGGCGGGGACACCAAGTACCATTCCTCATATCCTCATCGTTCATAAGACCAACATAATTCCCCACCCGGTCTCCATTTTTTCCTTTCTCATGTGATTCATTCTCAATTAACCTTGGCATAAGTATCAAAAGGTCCTATATCTCGTGAGTGAGAGGAAATCACTCGACTTCTACCAAGTTCTATTCAGCATGGCAAAGCTAACAACCTACACATACTAGTATATAAACCAGGGAACCTATGGATCATGCATCTAAGGTTTCAATCAACTCCTAGAAATTTAATGCACAATAATTAGATAAATAACCATTGCATACTGAAAATAGGGGTTATGCTCCGGGGATTGCCTTGCAGCTCAAAGGGGTTAGCAGTTTCTTGGCCTTAGATCGGCTCGACTTGCTCTTCTTCCTGGGCTTCGTGCTGCGGCTCCTCTGCTACGAGCTGGTACACCACGTTCTCGGAATCTACATGAATGACATGTTGCAATGAAAGTGAGCATGAATGCTTAACATTTAGAAACATCAGTCATTTACTGGGTAGGTGCATAAAAGAACTACAATAAGAAACATTATGCAAGATGATGATTAGTTCTGAAAATATTTTTAGTCTGAAGTACTTACTTTACTCTAAAATTAATTTATTAATTACACACAAGACATGTGATGCTTTTCATGAAAGGAGCACGAAGTGAATTAGCATAAGTAACATGACAAGTTTAAACTGGGCTACAACCAGCAAGTAACATTTTAACTTGATTTTCTACTGTTATTATAAATTTTAGAAACAACTAAGGTAATTAAGTTATATTAATTTCCTAAGCATTTTAATACAAAGGTAAGCCACAAATAAGGTGAAATTAAGTAAGGACATGCATAAACATCCAAAAACAGAGTATACTGTTCTAAAGTGTCAATTTTATCAACTAAACCGAGCCTGGAATTTTTGGTCATTTTAACCACATTTCAAATGGCATTTTCCTTAAATGCAAAACTTATGTGAGACAAGATAAAATGCATGCAAATATGAATACAGCTCTTATGATCATGAAATGATGCGAAACTGATGAATGACATGTAAAGTATTTTTGAACCAAGTTTCATAATTTTTCCCTGTTAGGATTATTTTTAACAGTTTAAATGCTACAACACAGAAAATAAACCATAACAAATTCTAGATATGTTTTCTGGTCACTCGACCTTTACTGAGATACAAACATACCAAACCTAAGCTAATGTGAATTTTTCATAATTTTAGGAGCAGTAATTGTTTTAAAATATTTAAACATTATTAAACAAACACCTAATTTTAGCAGGGGCAAAATGGTCATTTTACTTGCATTAATATTTTTATTGTGTAGAAATAATTTTTAAAAGAGCAAAAAAAATGGTTTTGCATTTTTACCATGTTGCTACAGTTTACTACGCATTTTCCAAGTTATCAGCCGAATTAAATCAATTCCAGAAAACCTAAAACTCGAAATCGCCCCTTAATCCGTTTTCACAGACACCAACTTACCTAAGAGCTACACAGTCACTGACGCGTGGGACCATGAGTCAACTTGACTTTGGCCGGTTGAAGGCCATGGCGGCCGGCCGTTTGACCGGCGGGTACTCGCCGGCGGCGAGGATTCCGGCGACGGGGCTAGCACTTACACATCCAGAATACGAGGTTCATCTATAAACCTACCTGAACCTGCCGAAATACGACTGGAGCGGGCTGGCGGCGAGCGGTGGCGGACGGGACAGGCGGCGGCGGCTGCTCTGGCGGCTACGGCGGCGTCCGAGGTGAGGAGACGGGCGCGCGGGCACCGTTGGGTCCCAAGGAGCTCACCTGTGTTCTTTGTTCGGGCGGAGAGTGTCGAAGTTGGGTCGGCGACGGTGAGGTGCCGGCGGCGGCGGGAGGACCACGGGCGGCCACAGAAACCGAGATTCCCGGCGGTGGGGTGGGCGGAGCACGACGGGAAGTGGCGGAGGTTGGACCTGTGAGGGTGGAGGAGCTTCGGGTGCGAGCGATTGGAGGGAGATGGCCGGGACGCGGAGGTATCGGCCGGCGGCCTAGCTGTGTTCGTGGATTAGAATGGGGAAGCAGAAAGAAGAAGAACAGGGGAGGTTGGGGGACGCCGGTTTAAGGGCCTGGGCGCATGAATGAGGACGGCAAGGCGTCCAGGAGCGTGATCCGCCCGCGGCGGGTTGATCTGCTCGGGCATTGGCGACGGGGACGGTCGCCGGAGGACGACGGCCGCGTGACGACGTTGTTCTGAGCTGGTCGGGGCGATGGGCGGGTTATCTGAACCGAGTTCAGTGTTTTGGCCGGCAAAACTAACAATTTTAGCTCAAATTTTCTCCAGATTCTACATTACAACGTTGCAATCGGCCAAAGTAGAAAGGGTAGCTGGATTCTAGTCCTACAATATTTGTAAAGTCTCATAGATGTTTTGATGAAAGGATTGGGAGATAAAATTTAGTCAGATGGGGGAAAACATGATAAAATTTAGTCAAAGATGGGAGGGAAAACATGCGCTCGGAGGAGAAATTCAGAGTCCTGCAGTTGCAAGGTGTTGTTCACTTGGCCGACTTTGGCTCAGGTTTTTGGGAGTTCAAACATTTGAATATTTAAAAGGAATCACCTCCACTGTAAAGTATGAACATAAGACTACAAAACCTAGCTCATGTGGTTGTAAGGTTATTACGCAAAAACTAAGGATTCGGGGCTTCAAACATTGAAGAAATCACTGCTAGAAACGGGGAGGGACAGATTTTTCAATGAAGGTTGGAAACAGCAGTTTGACCAGATTTTGACTCTAATTTTGAACAACTAAAACACAGCTTCACACCTCAAGATCATACTCATTAGAAACTAGATAGAGAGAACTACAAGTTTTATTTTTACAGAAGATTGAGTGTTGTTGACGCCAGATTTCGACACGAGTAAAATCGGCGTTAGAAGAGGAAGAAATTAGGAGATGCGGCGAGATACAAGGGCGACGATTGGAAATCGGCCGATTGGTGCTGCAGTCAAGGATCGGTTGGTTGGTGCTACAGTCAAGGATCGGTTGATTGGTGCTACAGTCAATGATCGGCCAATTGATGCTACAGTCGAGGATCGGCTGATTGATCCTTCAAGTTCCGCCTCGCCCGACTCCTGAGGTTTGGGATCGGACGCGCCCGACCCTCCAAGGGAGGATCTCCGCCTCGCCCGACCCCTGAGGTTTGGTATCGGACGCGCCCGACCCTCCAAAGGAGGATCTCCGCCTCGTCCGACCTTAGTTTCCAGGGTCGGAGTGAGTCTGAGCCCTCGACATGTGGGTCCTGATCAGTTACCCCTTGCCAAAGAGGTGATCGGCCGATTAGGAGGTTGGAATAGTTGGGCCGATGTGGGCTTAAAAAGGATTATGAAGATGAAGAGGGAATCAGCCCATGAAGCGCGTGATAATCGACCTAGTACGAATCGTACTTGTAAATATTCGTTTTCTGTTTAAATTTAGGGATAGAGTTCTAGTCGGATAAGAAGTCGTTTGTACGGGGCTATAAATAGCCACCTTTGTAGATCTGTAATCATCATCAACTCAATACAACAAACTACTATTTCCTCGTACTTACTTTCAAGCAGGCGACTTCGCCAAAACTTTTTCTCCTTTTTCACGAGTTCGTACGGGTTGGCGGGGCTGCATCAACTTGACCTCCGGCCGATCTTGTAAGTTCCGCTTATCGAGTAAATTTTAAGCTTTAACTTCAGGCGCATCGCTGTCGTTTCGTTTAGATTTATTCATCAGTTATCGATATTTACTAGAATTCTAGGTGTTACCTGTTGTTCTAGTTTTATCACCAGTTATCCAGCTAGGAATCGGTAAATTCGGCTTTTCTTGTACCTCATTGTTTAATCTATTTATTTCATGCATGGCCGATTAGATCTGTTCCTAGTGTTGCTACTGTAGCGTTGTTTAGATTACTCTAGCAGTTTTCTTTATAAAAGTTGCCTGGTAATCGGTTGCATCATAGCCGATTTCTTTATTACGGCAAATCGGCCGATTCGCTGATAAGCTTTCTCGAGATCGGAACCTTAGCCGATCGCAACCTCTGGGAACTAACACGTTTCTTTCCTTGCCAATCAACAGGTCAGATTGGCTGGCACGCCGCGCGAACCGCACTAGGGCGATCACCCGAACAGGAGGTAAGCAGATTCTCCCGGGTCGTGTGTCCGACGCTGGGAATTCGATCAGCCGATTTCTAGCGCCAACACACTTTTGGCACGCCCGGTGGGACGAATACAACCGCCACCATGTCGAAAGCTGCTGAAGTCTCCGAAGATAACGTCATCGAAGTGACAGAGGCAGATCTCAGAGACGACCAGAGGGAAGAACTAGAGAGGCAGACGGCATACTACCGGAAGACATGTCTGCAGTCCTTCAGTCGCACCAGGAGCGGGGAGACTATCAAAAAGGCTCCGTTTCCAACTCCCCGCCAGATCACAATCACCGAGGACTCGGACAAGATGTCCGAGATGGTTCAACAATCCGTCTATCAAGCTTTTATCGATCAATCCCCGGTGCTTTCTAATACGGTATACAATGCCGTCATCAGCTCCTTGGCTAGCGGTGTATCTCAAGGGTACCAGGGGCCGGCATATGCTCCGCCGATTACGACTCCGAACAAGAATATACCTTATTCGGCTTCTCAGCCGACCCAAATTCCGGTTGGGGTTTCTGGCGCGTACTCATCATCGATCCCTATGGGGTTTAGTGGCACGCAACACCTCCGGCCACGTCCCATTCAGTTGTCCTCCGCGCAGTTTTCTCCGTTTAATCCAGCTGCTTGGGGGCACCATCAGTGACGGCCGTCCAGGATCAACCAGCCAACCATGGAAGTCCCCAACTCCAGGCGTCTTTCCAGGCGGCCGCTCGACCAACCATGCCGCAGTACCAGCCTGTCGCACCAGAGATGAGCAGAGCAGCAGAATCAACGGAAGTACTCCGGGGCGTCGCGCCGCTCGTACTATATGACAAAACAAGCGGCTCATTCAAACAGCCAACCCTGACTACGCAGCTGGCTATGACACATCAAACGCCACACGCTTTCACTCAACATCAAGTCATCCCGCCGCCAATATACCAGCACGTACCAGTTCCTCAGCCGACGGTTTACCAGCAACAGCCGGACTGGTCGGCACGTATAGCAGAGGTGATTCAGGAACAATTCGGCTTGAAACCGAAGGTGCAGACCTACACATACAGGACACTGTACCCGCCTACATACGACTTACTGCCGTTTCCCCATCGGTATAAAGTTCCTGATTTCACCAAGTTTTCGGGGCTGGACGACACCTCAACCGCGGAACACGTGAACAGATTCATCATCCAATGCGGGGAAGCAGCGGCGCAGGATGCTCTACGGGTGCGCCTTTTCTCGTTATCCCTGTCTGGGTCGGCGTTCCAGTGGTTCACCACCTTACCGCCCAACTCGATAATTACATGGGCCGATCTGGAAAGGCAATTTCATAAATACTTCTACGCCGGAATACATGAAATGAAGTTGTCCGATTTAACCAGCCTCATACAGAGAAGCGACGAGCCAATTTCCTCATATGTGCAAAGGTTTCAGGAGATCAGGAACAAATGCTATTCTCTAGCCCTGACTGATGCACAGTTGACCGATATAGCCTTCCAAGGCCTCCTACCTCATATCAAAGAGAAATACGCCTCACAGGAGTTTGAGAGCTTAAGCCAAATCGTCCACCGATTATCTGGTCAAGAAGTACGTCCTTTCGATCCACGGAGGAACTTTCAGAAGAAGGTGGCATTCTTAAAAGAGGTTGAAAACGAGGAAGACACAGAAATCGGTCTTGCAGAATGGGTTAAAGGGAAAAAGCCGATATCGTGTCCGTTCGGAAAGAAGGAGCCGGAAACGTTCGGATTCGACACATCAAAGGCCGATAAAATCTTCAACCTACTCCTCCAGGAAGGACAGATCAAGCTCTCACCGTATCATACGATTCCTTCTGCCGAACAGCTGAAAAAGATAAAATATTGCAAGTGGCATAACGCTACTTCCCATGATACAAACGAATGCAAAATCTTCCGGCAGCAGATACAGTCGGCCATCGAGCAAGGCAGACTTAAATTTGAAGTTCCAACAAAATCGGCCAAGCCGATGAAGATCGACCAGCACCCCTTCCCCACCAACATGGTTGACACGGGGAGGAATGCGCTCCAAACCAAGGTGCTGACGTCTGAATCGGCTAAGCAAAGCGGCGCTGTGGACCCCAGGAATCAAGCAACACCCGAAGACGTCAAAGGAAAACGACGGATGGAAGATGATGACGACGGGAGGGGAGAACCACGAAGGCCCATTACTTCCCAATTTCTGCTCAATAAGTATCGGCGGCAGCATGCACACTCAAGATCCAGGGAAGAAGCAATGCGGCGACATGAAGATCACTGGTGATGTCCGTTCTTCATTCACTGTTGGGAAAGCAACCTCAGGTTGCCTTCGGCCGATAATTGCCCCGAGTGCAACGGCCCGTATCATAACAATCGGCCGTTCAGCAGGTCTCGCTCCAGAGATGGGAAATCAGAGCCGATCAGCAGGAACTGGCGCGACCAAGACGACCGGCGCCCTCCAGTACGTGATCGGCTGGGGGGCAGAAGTGACCGGTATGACCGGTCGGAAGGCAGGCGCAATGATGGGCTGGGGGGCAGATTTGATCGACATGACCGGCCAGAAAACAAGGTCAGCGTCCACAGTCGACTTGAAAAAATGTCCGATGCTCGGGTGTTAGACGAGAACCCTTTAGGACGCGAACCAGAATGGGAACGTGCTAGACCACGAACCAAACCGGTGAACCCCAGATGGTGCCCCGATGGATTAACCAAGTCTCAAAAACGGAGAATCCAACGTCTCCGCCAGTGGGAACAACAGGAGGAAGAGCAAGGGCATACGGCAGGCAAGAAGAACGGCAGGTCTCAGGTATGGCACCCCAAAAGAAACGACAGAGGAGGCGACGAATCGGCAGCCGACATCGACATGGTTTTCATACTGCCGATGGAATTCATGACTCCTGCCGACCAACAGGACATCTTGGCAATGGAAGAGCAGATGGTGCAATTGGCTTTGGAGCCAATGACAGCCACATTCGAGAAGCCCGAAGAAGACAAACGGCAACACCTGAAAGCGTTGTTTCTTAAAGGGCATGTCAACGGCCGACCCATCACCAGATTACTGGTAGACGGAGGGGCTGCAGTCAACATCATGCCGTACGCCATGTTCCGGAAGCTAGGGAAGAGCGATGATGACCTGACCAAGACAGATATGATGCTCAAGGACTTCGAGGGCAACGTATCCCCCGCTCGCGGCGCTCTCTGCGTCGACCTCGCCATCGGCAGTAAGACCCTTCCTACTACTTTCTTTATCATTAATGGCAAGGGGTCCTACAACATGCTACTCGGCCGAGATTGGATACATGCAAATTGCTGTATCCCATCTACAATGCATCAATGCCTCGTACAATGGGTCGGCGACAACATCGAGGTGGTCACCGCCGATTCCGCATGCAGCATCGCGGCAGCCGACACGCAGCAGTGGAGCTGCGAAACCGTCAAGTGCATATCCGGGAGAGTATGGGATACTGACTTCTTGAAGGTGTCCGATTTTGGCCTACAGCCGATCCGAGCAGTCGGCTCTGAAGACTCAAACTAAAATGGATCAGTTCGCCCGAGAAGATGGGAAGCTGGGACATGGGTTCACGTCGGCCGATTCATTAGAAATGATAGACTTAGGTGATGGCACCAAACCAAGGCCGACATATATTAGTGCAAATTTAGATCTGGAATACAAATGTAAACTGACAAGTTTGTTAAGAGAATTTAAGGATTGCTTTGCTTGGGAATATCATGAGATGCCCGGATTAGACCGATCTATCATTGAGCATCGGTTACCCATAAAGCCAGGGTATCGGCCGTATCAACAGCCTGCACGGCGGTGCAATCCTAAAATCCTACCAGACATAAAGGCCGAAATAACGCGGCTAATCGAAGAAAAATTTATTCGGCAATGCCGTTATGCCGAATGGATCTCCAACATTGTACCAGTATACAAGAAGAACGGAAAGCTACGCGTATGCGTCGATTTCAGGAACCTCAATCAGGCCACACCAATGGACGGATACCCCATGCCGACGGCTAATGTGCTGATAGATGCCGCCGCAGGACACAAGGTTGTTAGTTTCATGGATGGAAACGCTGGGTACAATCAGATACTTATGGCCGAAGAAGACATATCCAAAATGGCCTTCAGATGCCCGGGTCACCTTGGTTTATTCGAGTGGGTGGTAATGACTTTTGGCTTGAAAAACGCCGGCGCTACGTATCAGAGAGTCATGAACTACATATTTCACAAACTTATCGGCATATTAGTAGAAATCTACATCGACGACGTCGTAGTCAAGTCAAAAGGACACCAGGAGCATCTGGCCGATTTACGACAAGTATTGGAATGCACTAAGAAACATGGGCTGAAGATGAACCCGAATAAGTGCGCCTTCGGCGTATCCGCCGAACAATTCTTAGGATTCATGGTGCACGAGCGGGGAATAAAGATCAATCAGAAGACCATAGCGGCCATCAACAAAGTCGTGGCCCCGCAGAATAAAACTGAGTTGCAATCTCTAATCGGCAAGGAATTCATATGGGGGGAAGAGCAACGCGAGGCATTGGAAGATATCAAGCAGTACTTGGTCTCACCACCGGTATTGGTCCCTCTTCAAACTGGTAAGCCGTTTAAACTATATTTATCAGCTGATGAACGAGCTATTGGGTCGGCTCTGGTCCAGGAGTTCGAGGGAAAGGAACGGGTAATTTATTATGTCAGTAGAAGACTTCTGGACGCCGAAACAAGGTATCCTCCAGTGGAGCGGTTGTGCCTATGCCTTTACTTCCCATGTACCAAACTCAGGCACTATTTGCTATCAGCGGAATGTGTGGTCGTATGCAAGGACGACGTGGTAAAATACATGCTGTCACTGCCGATTTTGAAAGGACGGATCGGAAAATGGATCTTGGCTTTGTCAGAGTTTGACCTTCGATATGAATCGGCAAAAGCCGTTAAGGGTCAGGTCATGGCCGATTTCGTTGCCCAGCACTGCGGGCCAGAGGCTACCTTCGTAGAACCAGTACCTTGGACCTTATACTTTGATGGATCATCATGTGGGGCCGGATCAGGAATCGGCATCGTCCTCATATCGCCTCGGGGGGCAAGCTATGATTTCTCTCTGCCGATAGAAGTATCCGCCACTAACAATCAAGCAGAGTACCGAGCTGTACTGAAGGGATTACAATTGCTAAGGGAAGTCAAAGCTGATTCCGTCGAAATTTTGGGGATTCCATGCTTATCGTGGATCAGTTAACAGGGAAGTCCAAGTGCAAGGACGATGTGTTGAGGATTTATTACGAAGATTGCCTGCTGCTTCTGAAAGAATTCAAGTCAGTAGTTATCGAGCACATCCCAAGGAATCACAACGAGGATGCCAACAAGCTCGCCCAACACGCATCTGGGTATCGGCCGATTCAAGGCGCCATGGCTCTAGAGCTCGCGGCTAATGACTGGCGAAAGGAGATTGCCGATTACCTGAAAGATCCATCTAAGAAAGTGGATCGGCGGGTACGTTTTCATGCTACCAAATACGTGTTACTGGAAGATGACTTGTTCTACCGAACAATTGATGGCGTCCTACTCAAGTGTCTAGGAATGGAGGAGGCCAAGACTCTGATGGGAGAAATCCATGAAGGAGTGTGTGGAGCCCACCAGTCGGCACATAAGATGAAATGGATGATTAGGAATAATGGGTATTATTGGCCGACGATCCTCGAAGATTGCTTCAAATATTATAAAGGATGCCAGGATTGTCAGAAATACGGGAATGTCCAACGTGCGCCCGCATCGGCCATGAATCCCATTATCAAACTATGGCCGTTCAGAGGTTGGGGAATAGACCTCATCGGTCAAATTTATCCTTCGTCAAGCAAAGGGCACAAGTTCATTCTAGTGGCCACTGATTATTTCACCAAATGGGTGGAGGCAATTTCGTTAAGGGCCGTAACATCGGCTGCTATGGTTGACTTCGTAAGAGACCATATCGTCTACCGTTTTGGCATTCCCCAGACTATCACAACTGATCAATGGACGATGTTTACATCAGGAGAATTCGAGGAGTTCACGGCCGATATGGGAATCAAATTGTTAAACTCCTCTCCGTATTATGCCCAAGCTAACGGCCAGGCCGAATCCTCCAACAAAGGGATAATTAAGTTAATCAAGAGGAAGATAGAGGAACAGCCGAAAAATGGCATTTATGTCTGACTGAAGCTCTATGGGCATACAGGATGGCTTGCCATGGGGCCACCAAGATGTCCCCTTATCAGTTGGTGTACGGTCACGAGGCGGTACTACCATGGGAATTGAGGGCAGGGTCGAGACGCATTTCACTCCAGGACCAGTTAGCGGCCGACGATTACTCCTCACTCATGAAAAGGGAACTTGATGACTTGGCTGGCCAACGATTGAGAGCTTTGATAAGCATCGAAGAAAACAAGAAGAAAGTGGCCAGGTGGTAGATAAGAAGGTCAAAGTCAAACAATTCTCTCCGGGGGACCTGGTATGGAAATTAGTGTTGCCGATCGGGTCGAAAGATCCTAAATTCGGTAAGTGGTCCCCTACGTGGGAAGGGCCATATAAAATCGGCAGATGTGCTCCGGGAAATGCTTATATTCTGGAAACGATCAAAGGGGAAGAGTTTACTAGGGCGCTGAATGGAAGATACTTGAAAAGGTACTACCCTAGTATATGGGTCGGAGCATAAGGATCAACCACGATGAACAACACACAGCCGATACAAAAGGAATCGTCTAGAGGAAAAACGTAATCGTCCAAATCGGCCGATATATTTTATTCGGTACGGACGGTGGGTTACACGGCCGACACGGTACAAGTCGCCCTTAGAACAAAAAATAATTAATCACGCTTTTTCTTAAGCTTTCTCTCACCCCGACCTAGTTCTATCAGAAGACGGATGTACTGTTCTTCTATCTCTTTCATCGCAGCCTCCGCTTCGACTTGACGGGGGAGAGGGTGATTCCGGTCCATTGCCGGGCGTGATGTTCCTGCTGCTGCGTCTTCAAGAACGATTTGATGAGGAGGCAGATGACTTCTGTCGGCTTGAGGTCGCCGGTGGTCGTTGCCGTCTAGAAAGTCCCAGATCCGTCGGACGTCAGCAGGGACGTGCTCTTGGAGTTCGTCGCGATGAGCCCTGATTAAGTCCTTGTCTTCTTGCGACAGCGGTTCGTCGGAGTGCACGAGTCCGATGGCTCGTTCGAGTTCAAGGCTAAGGCGCCGGGGCTGCGGAAAACAACAATATACGTATAGCCGCCTAAAAGGTGATTCCCTTCAGAAGAGTTAAACTAAGAAAGAAAATGAAGGCAAATCTTTTACCTGATTAATAGAGGAAGAGGTAGAGGATGAAGAAGACATGACTGAAAGATGCACCGGCGAAAACAAGTCGGGCAAGACGAAGCCGAACTAGACGGGTACTCTCGGAACGGGGACCTAGGCCGGCGTTTATAAGAAAGAAAGGCGTGGATGTTTGGAAAGACGCGTCCCATCGGAAGTGAAAAAGGTAATAAATAAGGGGGAGCCGCGAAGGACGGTCAAAGGGGTTATTAATGTTCGTACAAGAATTGCCAGTACTTTTACAGGTCACCCAGAAGGGCGTTAATAGCTGCGATCGCTCGGCGCCGGATCTGATCGGCAGAGTTCAGGACCCGTTGGTCATCCTCTGCCGATCCAGGGACTTCTGACATGTGGCGGTGGAGTTTGAGGGCTTCGTGAGCCAGGTGCTGCCTCTCCCGTTTCAGATCGGCGATGACGGAAGGAAGTTCCTGAAGCCTCTTCTCTTCGGCATCTATTGCTTTGGTCACCTGCTCCATCTCCTTGGCAAGCTCTGCTCTTCGTCGCTTGAGGAGATCTATCGTGCCGACGATCCCCGGACGAGAGTCTTCCAGAAAGTGAATCCGTTGATGCACCTCTTGAGCTTGACACTTGTACGTGTCTTCTTCCTCACGAGTCTTTGTCAACTTGGCGCGGTCGGCCATATGGCGCAGGGCCCTAAAGACCGGAATCCTCATTGACTCGATATACGCGGCCGGTGCCAAGGCCTCTTCCGCTTCTTCTGGTACTCGCCCGCTGACGTCACCAAAAAGTTGCCGAATCGGCGAGGCGTCTTCTACCAATCAGCCGATGTCCTCTTGAAGAAGGGATCGGATGCTTGCGAGTTTGGCACGAACGTCATCAGGGACGGAGCTCAAAGTGACCTGGCGAGAGGCGACTTCCTCGTCATCGGAGAGTGCGACCGCAAACGAGAAAAGGTTGTTGTTGGGGGTATCCTGTTCCTGGAAATAGTAAGTCAAGAGGAAAAACAAATCAGCCGATGGTGATGGCAAATCGGTCGATTAAGGGTGGGAAGTCTCTTACCTCCTTGAAACGGATTTCTTCAAACTGCGTTTGAGAGGCCGTTATCCTCGATTCAGGGGCTGGTACCATTGGTTCGACAGAAGAAGAAGACTCCACAATGATTGGTGCTTTGCTCGGGTTAGCTTCCCGAAAGATGACCATTGGTTGATTAGGTGGGGCGCTTAGCGTGCCGGTGACCTGTGTCAAAAGATTGAATAAGAACATGATCCAAATACTAGGAGAATCGGTTGAAGAGTAGTATACCTCGGTAGATGAAAGCGTTGGCGTGTCGATGACCGATTGGGTTGCTGCCGATTGTTGTGGGTCCACAGAGGTGATTTGTGCCGTCTGAAATAAGATGAGTCAGTATGGAGATGGTAATCGGTAGGACCGGACAACAAGTTTACCTGCACGGCCTCCACCAGTAATGATGCAGCAGCCGCCCCAGCTTGCGTGACGACTTGAGTATCTACTTCTCCAGCGGCTGGAAGGGGCAATGCGGCCGAAGTTTCTGCCGATGTGATCATAGGAGGGTCAGCCGATTCTATACGAGCTCGTACTCGGCGACTGGTCTTCTTGGTAACTCTCTTCTGCGCCTGCTTCGATCGGCCGGCCATCACATCCACGGAAGGGGCATCGTAGCCGATAAGGGGGAAGATGGTGTATGGATGATGGTCCTCTATCGGCCGGCCACTCCGACTGCGTGTTGGAGGAACGCGGTTTTCAGACTGAAGCAACAGCAAGATGTTAGTGTACGTATTTAACCGCATTAATAAAGGAATGAAAATCGGCTAGGGAAAAAATACCTCGGCGTTCGGATCGATGTTGGCTGGATCCAGGAGATTGCAGTATGTCGATGCGGAGGTGCAGAACAGGTACTGTTTCCATTCGGCCCACCATAGCTTGAATGGTTGGACAGCAAAGGGGGCTACTATCCAGTCATTCAGGTCTATGGTACTGGAGTCTGGTATCCGATCTCGCAGCCGACTACAGTCAAGACCCTTGGTGAGCTCATCTCTGAACTTTGCTCGGCCGACGAAGTATGCCTGAATCGGCAGTTGACCCATGCAAAATTGCCGTGCTGCAACGGAGGGGTTGTAGAATTCATATGTAGGAGCATCCTTTCCCGAGAAGAAGTTGGCCGGTAAGATTCCCGGTTTAATCAGTTCATCTGTGAGATCTTCGTCGAATCGGCCGGTAGTTGAGTCGAAGCAAGAAGGGAGTTCAAAGATTGGGTCATCTCTCCGATAAGGGAACCAGACGGTTGGTTGCATCTTCATTAAAGCCGTTATAAAAACACCGGAAGTATTCGGCCACCCTGGTAGCAGAATACGAACAACCGGAGAAGGTCGATGCCGCTTCGCCGAAAGATGTACACCGGCGTCGGACAGTGGGATCCTCTACCGATTCGATGCTGGGGAACGTCATGTGTTCCACTCGCTGCTGAGAAATCTTGCTCATGTACAGGTTTAGCCATAGGTTAATGAACCACCAGGGTCCACCTGGGTTTCCAATCGGCTCCCCTTGGGATAGCTTGATGCCGATTTGATGAAGCATGTGGTAGGCTGCTCCCAGTAAGTGCTTTCCAAGAGGAACAGAAGTCCCTATCGATAATGCTTCGGCCAGAGCTTGGGTATTGGTAGATGGACCAGCTGCTCTCCCACAGAAGAAGTGCTTCTCCAGCCACATCATCAGGAAGGCCGTGTGCTCTCTATTCTCGACAGATCCGGCCCTTTTGTTGCATCTGATGAAACCTTTCCACCCGCCGATTCCCCTTGTGTCCAGCCGATGTGATGTTGCGGCTATAAGGCGGAAAGGGTTGTCCGGGGAAGAAATGTCCAAGCCGGTCAGCAAGACTACATCGGCCAATGTAGGGGTCATGGGTCCGTGTCCAAACAGGAATGCGTTGAGAGCATCGGACCAGAAGTAAGAAGCTGCCATCACTAACGGCTCATTCCGTTCCATTTGGGACAAGGATAGATCGATGCATTGGCCAATTTTGAGCTCGTCCCATTGGACCTTCTTGGAGGCGGCTATCCGCTGGTACCATTCCCTCCAACCGGGAGTTTCGTTCGGCCAAGACCTAAATGTACCCAACCAGTGATCTAGGTCCATAGTTGATTGTTTGAAGGGGATCCTATGGGTTTCCAAATTGATTAAGTCGGTTGGATCTGGGTTTCCCATGGGCCCAAGGCAGATAAGGCCGGGGTTTTCTGTAAGACGAATGGTGATGCGATGCCTAACCGCCTAAAAAGGAAAAGGGGGTGCGAGGGTAAGAAATAGATCTAAAGTAAATGCATTACTGATAAGGGAAAGTTTCGGTAATGACCTCCGGGATGAAGCTCCTCGTAATCGGTGGAGTCGCCGGTGCAGCTGCAGACGATGAAGCTGCCAATGGGATCTCGGATGAAGCTTCAACTTTCGCCGATGGAGCTCCTCCTTCCGTCAATGGAGCCACCGCTGTAGCTACTGGAACCTCCGCCAAAGGCACCATTTCTGGAGCTTCGCGCGTTGGTGAAGTACCTGAAGGTGCCGCCATTGGAGAATTAGAGGACTAAGGAAAGTGTTGGAGAGAGAAGAAAGCCTGTGCGCTGAGGAAGAAGGACGTGAGCTCGTAAGGGAAGTACGGGATGTGCTGATATTTAAAGGAGGTCTGAGAAGGGGTAAAAGTGGAATTTTTACCACGCCGGCGTTTCGAGTTTTTCGGGAGTAGTGGTTGTCGTGGGCGCCCGTTTCGAAAAAATTGCAATCATCAGGTTGGAGACCGCGAAACGGAAGGGTGTTTTCATTGCGTCTGTTTCGGATGAGAAGTTGAAAAGAATTTCGAAGTAAAGTCTATGTTTTACTCCGAAACTGGGGGGCATGTGTTGACGCCAGATTTCGACACGAGTAAAATCGGCGTTAGAAGAGGAAGAAATTAGGAGATGCGGCAAGATACAAGGGCGACGATTGGAAATCGGCCGATTGGTGCTGCAGTCAAGGATCGGTTGGTTGGTGCTACAGTCAAGGATCGGTTGATTGGTGCTACAGTCAAGGATCGGCCAATTGATGCTACAGTCGAGGATCGGCCGATTGATCCTTGAAGTTCCGCCTCGCCCGACCCCTGAGGTTTGGGATCGGACGCGCCAGACCCTCCAAAGGAGGATCTCCGCCTCGTCCGACCTTAGTTTCAAGGGTCGGAGTGAGTCTGAGCCCTCGACATGTGGGTCCTGATCGGTTACCCCTTGCCAAAGAGGTGATCGGCCGATTAGGAGGTTGGAATAGTTGGGCCGATGTGGGCTTAAAAAGGATTATGAAGATGAAGAGGGAATCAGCCCATGAAGCGTGTGATAATCGACCTAGTACGAATCGTACTTGTAAATATTCGTTTTCTGTTTAAATTTAGGGATAGAGTTCTAGTCGGATAAGAAGTCGTTTGTACGGGGCTATAAATAGCCACCTTTGTAGATCTGTAATCATCATCAACTCAATACAACAAACTACTATTTCCTCGTACTTACTTTCAAGCAGGCGACTTCGCCAAAACTTTTTCTCCTTTTTCACGAGTTCGTACGGGTTGGCGGGGCTGCATCAACTTGACCTCCGGCCGATCTTGTAAGTTCCGCTTATCGAGTAAATTTTAAGCTTTAACTTCAGGCGCATCGCTGTCGTTTCGTTTAGATTTATTCATCAGTTATCGATATTTACTAGAATTCTAGGTGTTACCTGTTGTTCTAGTTTTATCACCAGTTATCCAGCTAGGAATCGGTAAATTCGGCTTTTCTTGTACCTCGTTGTTTAATCTATTTATTTCATGCATAGCTGATTAGATCTGTTCCTAGTGTTGCTACTGTAGCGTTGTTTAGATTACTCTAGCAGTTTTCTTTATAAACGTTGCCTGGTAATCGGTTGCATCATAGCCGATTTCTTTATTACGGCAAATCGGCCGATTCGCTGATAAGCTTTCTCGAGATCGGAACCTTAGCCGATCGCAACCTCTGGGAACTGACACGTTTCTTTCCTTGCCAATCAACAGGTCAGATTGGCTGGCACGCCGCGCGAACCGCACCAGGGCGATCACCCGAACAGGAGCTAAGCAGATTCTCCCGGGTCGTGTGTCCGACGCTGGGAATTCGATCAGCCGATTTTTAGCGCCAACAAGTGTTTAGGCAAAACGAATTTTAAGCCTCACTCAAACATAGCTACTCTAAAAATTTTCAACACTTGGGAATTTTGATTCAAACAACTTGTGAATTTCATATTTGAGTTGGTTTGAACTTGCAAACTTGTTCATGATTCAATTTTGGTTCATTTGATTTTTTTAAAGCAATGTTTGGGCATAAATTTCATATTTTTCACATTTATGCTTTTTCTTAACATTTAATTAGAAATTTAGCATAAACCTTCATTTGAAAAGCCATTTAAAAGAACTTTCAACTAATCATTATTTAAAGCAATTATGCATGCATGATTAATGCTAATGACATGTTATGCTCAAGATTAGCAATGGTGCACATGATTAACACCTGAGGTGTTACAGATATATGAGACCCCAGCCCGTGGGCCAAGTTGGGCCGGGCCGGGCCAGATTCACGGTTACTACCGTGCTTGGGTACTGTTCATCGCGGAACACTGTAGCGCCGGGAATAGGGGGAGGGGAGCTGAACCAGCTTAAATAGCTGCTGGGAAGCTAGTTAACTCCAGATCGATCCTCGCGCAGGATGAAAATGTAAGAGGATTAATTAGTAGGTGTGAACCATTCGATATGAAGAATGAGCATTAGCTATTATCCCAGGCTAGATCGTTACAATAACGCACTTCTGCCTTTCGACCCAGGTGAGTAAAGCAAAATATACGGATGCTAGCATTAGCTCACATAGAGAGAAAATAGCAAGCGTGTCAGTCCACCCACGTGGAGACACGTCATTGGACGAGAGCATGTGACGCACGCATCTTCTTGTAAAATTTACCCAAGAAATGATGGGCAGGAGAGGTGTTAGGCCAGCTGGATGTCGAGGGGTGCCCAGCAAGGGGCGAAGCCAGAACTAATGTTGAGGGGCCAAAGTGTAGTAAAGAGGTAATTAGAGTAGCTAAATTTAACTTTTTTTCTTGATTTATATGGTGAAAATTTGTGTTCAACAGTGAAGTGTCATTGGTAGAGAAAGAAGCATTAGTCCTGGTTTGGAAACCTTATAGATTTCGGTTCGGCGCATGAGATTCAAATCCGCGACCTCAAGCCTCACGCATAGCTTACTTACCATCTCACCTACACAACACATCTGACTAAGTAGGGGATGCAATCCTTTTTGTGGTAACTCTTGGGGGATTAAAGGTGTCTCCACGAACTACGAAATTTAGATCCAAGACTAAAGCCTTTTTAATCCCGAGTCTGAGATTTTTGTTGAGGATGGAAGATCATTGTGTGTGTGTGTGTGTGGGAGGGGGGTTGCCTTGGCTCCCCTCTGCCCTTGCTGGGGCGTGCACCTAGGCAGGTATAAAGGGCTACTCTTATTGATAACGCGTGCTAATATAACGTAGGTGGATCAATCGCAGAAGGACGATGTGAGCCGCTTGCCAACTGAAACACTCCAAGAGAAAGACTTATGATGCATTGGATTACGTATAACAAGAGAAACTTGAAACATATAAATTCATTCTTATCAAACGAAGTATCCAAATTGAATAACAAAATTGTACCACTGTGTTTATTACAACAAGATTTACAAAATGAGAGCACGTATGGGTATATTTGGATGGTTTTCCAAATGGAATTTTTTTTATGAAGCTAGAACAATTTCAGGCTTCATGGTGAAATTGTTTCGGCTTCAAAATAGAATGTTCCACGAAAATTTCATTCAAGCATAATCAGTAATGATTATAATAATGTAATGGTGTAATTGAAATTTAATGTAGATACCTGCTATGGTTTTTCTTTGTATTGAATGTTCTTTCCGTCGAGGCCCAAGCGGTACCAGTAGCAAAGCCCCTGTGTGAGGTTGTGATATATTTGGTGGCCCGTGGATGGGAAAATAAGGCCAGTTGGGCTGCGTCAGCCCAGCGATTGCGCTTGGGCCACATGTTGGGGCAAGTGGGCAACTAAGTGCTCCACGGATTTCATTCTGCAGAGTAACATGTCCTCTCTGCCTGATCTCAGAATCCATCTCGTTGCAACTTGCAAGTTCATTCATGCTCTTAAAGAAAGAGAAAAAACCTAATAAAAGGAGAAAATCCCCTCAAGACAGATCATTGTGGTTGTGGCCCAACATGAACTACATATTTTCCTGTGTATAGGTTGCCCATCTTGATCGAAAGGAGGAGCAGCCCCACTGAATATGAATCATCTTAATTTCCCAGGACCAGATGCTGTCCAAGGGGCATGCATTGGCCATGCTGTGTTGATGCTGCAGCTGATCCATTGCTCTTCCATCACTGCTGGTATGAGTTCAGCCATCCTCACTTGCTGTCATGACAGCTACTTGTTGCTCCACAGCGGTCGGCAAACAGTAGATTGCGAAAGTTCATTCCACAGTGAAGCATTCGATCGAACTACAGGAACAGGTGTCGGAGATTTTAGTTTTGCACTCTTCCTCTCTCGATCGAATCTCTGGAGAACCTGCTTTACTCTTTATCCACATGGCATTAAAAAGTAAGGATCATAGTGGGAGATTGTACTCCAAGTAGACCTATCGCTTCCAGAAAGTTGCCGTTAGTTGAGAAGTCCTTTCACACAACGATGTTCTGATGAGACTTTTTCATTTTTGCACACGTACTTAGGGGGTGTTTGGATACTAGGTGCTAAACTCTAGCAGTGTCACATCGGATGTTCGGATGCTAATTAGGAGGACTAAATATGAACTAATTATAAAACTAATTGCAGAACCCTGTGCTAATTCGCGAGACGAATATTAAGCCTAATTAATCCATCATTAGCAAATGGTTACTGTAGCACCACATTGTCAAATCATTGACTAATTAGGCTTAATAGATTCATCTCGCGAATTAAACTCCATCTGTGCGATTAGTTTTGTAATTAGCCTATATTTAATACTTCTAATTAGCATCAAATATCCGATGTGACAGGTGCTAAATTTTAGTGAGGTGTATCCAAACACCCCCTTAAAGCTGTAACATGCATGCCAGTTCTGACCCTTCAAGGAGAGATGGCAGCCATCACATTAGTGGCAAAAATCAAGAAAGAAGTGGGAGCGTGGAAAATAACAGGAGCAAAGTACTTAGCGTTATTTTCATCTAAAGCGTTATTTTTAGCTAAAGAGTAATTGTATAATAGTGTATACCTAACCAGTTAGCCGACTGTAACCCTCTTCTCTATCAATGAAATAAGCACAGTCTCGTGCCCATTCGTTAAAAAAAAAAAGTTCTGAGCCTTCGTGCATGCGTGGTACTTACCTACTTGGGCTGGGAATTCGGTAGTCCGGTTGACAAATTCTTCAGATTCGCTCACCTCAAGGGGACAAGCATCGTCGTGGCGTCGCAGTTTTGGGCGACAGAAACGGTAAGATAACGAGGCACAAAAGGACTCAAAACGTTGGGCTGGTGCGGCAGAATCACTTGCCTTTCTAAATTCTAACCCATTCTCCTGAACGAGGTGCTCATAAGATTCGTGAGCATATAATTTTTTTTCATCCATTGTCTTACATTCAAAGGGAACAAATGAATGGCGCTTTCAACAAATTTGACATACTAGTGGTAAATACTCCTGAAAACTCCATACTCCTGTGTATATGCATACGGGATAGAAATTACACACCATTTTGTGATATGATTTATATATGTTGAACAGTTGAAGATAAAACCAGCAAAGAATCTACCTCATTGTATTCTTTTTCGAGAACACGCGAAGCATGAGCATCCTTAATTTCTTTGTAGATAAAGAAAATATACTTTGTATTCATCAATGAAGCATCACTCTTGAGTCTTGACATAGTATAATACTAGCTTCTGCAATTCTTGTGAAAATTTTTATTGTCCAAAGGCAGCCTAGCCTTCATGCCAAGCATAAAAGGTTTTGAAGGGAAGTGCTGCTCCAGACTTGATACCACTGTGCCTAGCTACCAGATTCCACATGCATCACTTAAAGAGGAATTATTGTGGTACTAGTACGTACTAACGTACATGACCCATGACGTGTTGACAACGCACACCCTAAACACTTCCGTATCCCATCCACAACAATCATAGAGCAAAAATCACAATATTGGAATGGTTCATTTCTTTTTTCTGAAAATAAGAGGAAGCACTTCGTAAAATTATAAAAAGTTCCTAAAAAGATCCTATTAATCCGCTGCAACAATCCATGCCCGGAGTTTGATCCCACGATTCAGAAAATCAGTTATCTAACATGGAGATATACATATACATCATCTAGATTACAAACTATAGTACTATACACACCTTCAATCTATTGACAGTTTCATAGAACACCTCTGTGCTGTGCAATAGGGAGTGTGTGTACATGTTCAGATTCACGAAGTGAAGTGAAAACAATACAGTATGCCCTATGTGTACGTAGCAGCAATAACATGGTTTGCTCATTTCATCCTTACTAGGAAAATGCTCAGCTCCGGCGCGCCGCCACCTCCAGCACCACCGTCGCCGGCGTTGCCACCCTCCTCGGGGTTGATCATGTAGAAGGCCTCCGAGTCCTTGGACCCGACTACGCGCTCGACGCGGGCGCGCACGTACGTGAGCTCGCCGTCGGGCCCCGCGGGAACGCCGCCCTCCTTCTCGGGCGCCGCCGGGAGCACGCCAGCGCCCATGGACACGCCGCGCAGCAGGCGCAGAACGTGGCGCTCGTCATCGGAGGCCTCCTTCCTCCGGATGGCGTACCCGGCCTTGCGGCCGTTGCAGTAGACGGCCCAGACGTACTCCTCCACGAGCCGGCGGCGCGCGCTGCGGGTGTCGCTCTCCAGCGCCAGCTTCACCACCCCGGACGAGATCTCCCGGTGCAGTGCGCTCGTCAGCATGGGCAGCTCGATCAGGAACAGCGGCGGCGCGCGGGTGTCCTCGTGGATGGCCAGGCTCACGCGCCCGCGCCGGTGCCCGAACAGCGTCACCGTCGTGGCGTGGTCGGCCAGGAGCGCCCGGTTGTGCTTGCCGAGCAGCGCCACCATCTTGCACCCGGAGGATAGCATGGGCATGAGCTTGAACATCTTGAAGATCCCGCCGCCGCCGCCACCGCCTCCTCCGCTGTCCGAGATCTTCGTCCGGCGTCCATTGGTGGACGGCCGGAGCAGCGCGCGGAAGGAGGGGCCGTCCATGAAAGACGGCATTTTTGGGAGTGAGTTCGAGTTGGTGCAGTGCAGCGCGGTGTTACTTTTCTCTGAAGCAAAGGGGGCTCTCGTGAGGATATATAGCCATACGAGTCTACGACAGGGAGAGGCGGGAAGGAAGTTGGAAGGTCGTTGTTAGGCTGTTCATTGACTATTGGAGTCTTACCGATGCCCATGTTTTGCTTGCTTGGATTCTTGTACGTTGGATCTGAGTGGAACCCTCAAGTCGGATAACGGCGGATGATGACAATGTTGATCGTGTAAGCCAAAAATTTTAGGTTTCTGATAAATAGTGCAGATTATGTGTATAGTACTATAATAAGAGGGCAATGCAATGTTTTGTGATATTTTTTGGGCATAGGTGTGGGATTTTGTTAGAATTTGATCATATTTTTTGAGCTTCAACCGAATCTTGAGGTTGATAATGCCAAAGTTCGCATTTGTCACACTTCATTTCTTCCCCATCTGCGCAAACATATATATAATAATTAAGGGCTGAAGGTGAATGGTTTCGTAATTAAGGGTTGAAAAAACTGAACTCTGCCCATGCATAGTTGAGGATTTAAACCCCATATATGAATTATTTAGTTAAACTTTCCACTTCCATCAAGGTTCTATCGACAAGGACATTCCGGATCATGGCAGGCCGATAGGATCGATGGTGATATGCACGATGGGCTAGTTGGGGTGGTGCAGAATGGAGGAAGAGCATGGTTGCTTTTCTCGTTCGGCATTCGGCAAGTGTCCTTCCCTTCATCCATTTGCCCTGAAAGTTGCCATCGTGGGCTCTGTTCGCGTTTCACCTCGTCTCAGACGTAGGGGGATTTTTCACAGGTGCGTGTGCACACAAGACTTATTATCCCTGTCATTTATTTGCATCTATCTGGATTCGTGCTGCAAGGGGTAGGTAGAAAAATAATAACGTGTGAGAAAACTCAATTGTTACAAAGAATATCATGAAAGATAGAGATGGCTGAGAAAAGTCGGGTTGGATGTGGTTATGCTTTTCCCCATCTCAAACAGCACTAGCTAGATAGATGCCACTTGAACCTTCATTTCTCTCATCCTCTTGCATATCAGAAACTGCATATGCTTTATGCTTATATATCCCAATCCATGAAGCTGTCAATCAGTTCGCCTTACATATGTCCGTCTAGTAGGAGTAAGCGATATGGCCTGCCTGTACGATCAGGATTAAGGACCACAAAAATTGGAGATCAATCAGAGGTGTGCATGCAATGTACACAGGGATACATTTCCTGCACGTACAATGATTTCCTTGTTTCCTTGCTAGCGATAGATCGTCGAGGCACCTCGTTTCCTTTTCCAAGCCGGCGTGTGATGAGTCTTTTCTTCCGTATAGTGAAGCTGCGGCAGCCGAATTATTTGGGTGCGGCCGTGGGTTTGTGGGTGTGCATGCCGCGTGCACATGGCGTGTTGGGATGATCGATGATATGGACGGATGCATAGCGCCGGCGTGGGTGCAGGCGCACGTTGCTTCGGGCTGTCAGTTAGTTAAGGTAGGTGCAGCTCGTGTCCGATCGTGCATCAGTTGGGCAGAGATCGATCAACCAGCCGGCGAAGTGCGTATTCGTGCACCGATTGCCTTTGTCTGTGCTGTTCAACCTATGTAGTTTAATTGGATCACGTGTGAGCTAATCCGGCCTGGATGATCTAAAATGGAGGTACTGAGGCAGCAAAGCATATATACTGATCAGTTATCTTGGGCACTTGCCATCACCTCATCTTTTTCTTAGATCGATCTTCTTCTTCACGTGTTTTTGCTACTGATGAGTAGTGACCGCACGAACACATAGGAAAATTAAGCTATATCTTTATTACTGTGAAAAAAAATAAGGCGCGGGTAAGTAGTACGAGGTTTGGAAAAGGAGTTGAAGTCTGAATCTGAACCTAATCGAACTACGCACTATCATATACTGTGTCCCAGCAATAATCAAAAGCAACCCCAGATAGATCCAGCGGTGTTCTTGTACTGCCTACCTATAGCTAGGTGACTAGGTCCCCACTGAGATACATAGCGTAGCTTTGGTAAATGCACATGATCGAGCTATCGATCATCTCTTGCTACGAGCTGCGGCAAGCCAGCAACTAGTGGCCACTCTGCAACTGGAACTGAATAACATCAACAGTAGTAGCCTGTAGCCAGCAGCATATCAGTCGGTGCCTGGTAAGTGTGATAAATGTAGCTCATTCTTCAGAAAGACAGAAACCAACCGCATGCAGTTCGACCGTGTTACGGCAAGCCATAGTATACCTACGTTAGGCTACCCCAACAATATAGGCTGGCAATGGCGCACAACAGGTTTCCGATGAAAACGCATCGGAGATGAGCAAAGTGTTGACGCTTGACAGGGAAAGATCCATGTTTGGTGAGGGGGAAGAAAGCGACGGGTCACATCAAAGCAAAACTGGAGCCGAGTCGACGAACGAACGATCGATTATTCACGAGCTGCTGTGCTCACTCGTTGCTAGGATCGCAGCTGGTCCACGTCCATCTACTCCATCATCATCCGTGGCAAAAGCGGGCGCGGCCATGTGACGCTGCGTGTGCCTGCTCCTTCCTCCAAGGGCCTGGGTCCCTGTGCGTGCATATGCTCGTGTCCTTCCGGCCGGCGCATCTGCATCTGCATCCCTCGCCAGCTCGCCGCCGCCCGGCCCCCACGCGTGAATCGATCGAACTGCCTCCCGGTCTTCTTTTAGGTAGTGATTGGAATACGGAGGCAGCTAGTCAAGCTTGTCTAATGCAATGCAATCCGTGTTTGGTTGTTTGGTCAGTCTAAACCAGCTAGCATAAAATTGTGTTTACAAGTCATAGGTGAAATTACCGTCCTATTTCCCCCTCTCTTCTCCACCACCTCCAGCCAACCCTCCTCCTCACCGCTAGCCACACCCTCCACTCCCCTGCATGCTCCTCTCTCTCCTAATGCCTCCACCTACTACTGCTCTACTCCCCTCGCCGCAGGTACCTGCGAAGTAGTGCCACCACTCCCTCCTCTCCCCATGCTGTAAGGTGAAAGATGATGAGCTTAATCGAGCTTGTTGACTTCCAAATCAGGCTCACCACCATCCGATTTCAGCTAGTGAACTTCCAAATTGAGGTCACCACAGTCTAATTTGAGCTCCTCCGTGGCAAGAATAGCAGACAGCAACGAGCGAAGGAGTACTACAGGATTGCGACGAGCTCACAGAGTCACGACAGCGGGTCTTCTTGTGCGGCGGGCGATGGCGCGAGAACATCCGGATCCACGACAAGCAGCCGTCATGGCACCTGCACGCGAACACCGTCGAAGAAGCCGGGCTAGCGCGCCGTCACCAGCGCCATCGATACGGAAGGGGCAAAGTCCGCGGTGCTTAGATCCGGCAGTGAATCAAGGTCCGACCGGCCGCACGGGATGGGGGAGGTCGGCCGCTGCGGGCTTGGCGTGGAGGTGGCGATGCGGGGCGGTGGAGGAGGTGCCCAACGCAGGAGGTGAGTGGATGTGCAGGTTCGAGCTAGATGAAGTCCGGCTTCACGGATGTGACTTCCTCTCTCGTTTCCAGCTAGCTAGACTAAGAGGACCATGGTGCATAAGTTGGACCTGGCTAGGGGGCTTATGCACCCAACCAATCAGACCTAAAGGAGTGGAGTTTGGTTGGGGCTTATCTTCCTATCCAGCCCCATTATTCCGGACTGGGACACGTACGGGTTCGGCGAGATGCTGTGTTAGCTTGCCCCAGCTAGCCTCGCAACACTACGGTTCTGCAGGCTATCTAGCCCGGCCCCCGGCGCGATCGCTAGCTATCTCTTGCCGGCCGGACCGGACACCGCATGCGAGTCGGGCTTGTAGTGTCGTACGTCCTCGGTCCTCCCCCGCTAGGGGAAAAAAAGCTCGTTGGAATTTTGCATGTCGTACGTGGCATGCCCCATTCCCATCCCGTCGTCGACTAGTTAAAAGCAAGCTTGGGGACCGGCCGATGCCTTCCGTTGCATTGCGTGCATCCATGCCAAACACTTATTGGAATAGCAGTGGGCACATCGGCAACTGGGGGCCTGGGCCCTAGGCCAGCACTGGACTGAGTCGGTGCTTCCTGGAGCCTTGGAGCCTTCCTATTCTTTAGCAGAAATTAATACGAAAATACTCCTACTAGCCCACAACGGCTTGCGCGCGCCGGTACTAGCTATCGCCATTCAGACGGGCTTTGTGATTCGGTTTGGTCAACGCCCGCCGTTTCCAGTGTTGTTTCCTGTGCTCATTCCTGCCTTCGCTGTATTCCCAGCTGAGCTCCCTTTCATTCCAAAGAGCGTCTCCTGCCTTTCTTCACCACCGCTCTCGTGTCGCCCGCCCCCGCCCCCGTGCCCTCGCTGGAGCCGCTCAGCCCGGCCGTCCTCAACGCGCCCTCGCTGGAGCAGCTCGCCCCAACCGTCCTCAACGCGACCTCGCCATAGCAGCTCCTCTCTACGGACTGGCAAGTCCGGCTTCTGCCCATCTTCTTCTTCTCTGTTCAGTTCACCAAAGATGCGTAGATCTGGTATGCTGTCGATTTTTGTGTGTTTTTTCGTTGATTTTTTGTTTGTTCATGCTTCTATCTTCTTCTTTGGAGACTCATGGATCCGGCGCGCGTATTCTTGAATCGATGGTATATTGCTAGCATGTGGTTCTCCATTTAGGTCGATTTGTTTCGTTCTTCCTCGTTCTTTGTCCGGTCCACATCGACTCCGTCTAGATGGTGTCAGCCCAAAATGATCTTTTCCATTAACCACAGCAACAAAGGTAGCTTGGGTATATATTTATAGCCAATCTTGGGTAGGTGGCTTACAAGCTAAACAAAGCATCTAAATAGCATCTAAAGTAGTAATTGGGATAAGGTGGCACGAACCACCCATGGATACAAGTGCTCACAGGCACTAAGTGCACATAGGCACTACTAATACATTATTCTACCACCATTAGGACTTAACTCTTATATTCTCAAGTTTGGTTCGGAGTTCTTGGAACTTGATTCTTCTTGAGTGTTGATGTAGTTGCCTTGATGCTCCCGTCCTCCAAGCAGCCGCTTCATGAAAGATAGGGTTCTTCGTCGGGGCTTGAGCGGACTTACTATCCGCATCCATCTGCATCGCAGCGCACCAAACCGCGTGTCCCTCAGCTTCAGCGAAAGAGCGAGACTCGGCGTCATCGCACGTTAGGTGAAGCACAACCTCGCGGTTGTGAGGCACCCATCCCGACACCGGCTGGTCGCTGAGAATATCCGCCATGGTGTGGTACCACAGTGGCTCGCCATCGTGGTACGCATCGATGCGGTCCTCGTCGTGAGGGAGCGGAGTGGTGAACTCCACCGAGCGGGGCTCATCGTTAGCTGGTGTCGATGAAGCTGTGCTCGGAGGAGTGTCTGTTGACGCTGGAGTGTGTGGCGTGGCCGGCTGTGGTGGTGGCGGTGGAGATCGCCGCACCCGGAGGAGTACTCGCCGAAGTCAGTGGAGGACTCATCGGCGTCGGTGTAGAGCTCGCCATAGTTGGTGGAGACCCGCGGACTGGGGTACACACGCTCGGTGAAGAAGAGCTGCCCACTCCCCTAGCTCCCATAAGTGGACGTAGTCATTGTACGTCAAAGTCAAGCCGCCGTCCACCATCTTGCCCCGCACCATCTCCTTGGTGCCGAGCTGTGCCACTTCCGCGTAGAGGACGTAGAGGTTGTTATTCCCCCTATCCACCTTGGCGAGGAGGCAGCGGTGTCGATCCCAAATGCAGAGCACTCCGCTGTCGATCTCCACGCGTGACCCGTTCTCATCCGGATGCCCGAGGCTGATGATCGAGTTCCTCAGCGCGGGAATGTAGTAGACACCGGTGAGGAGCCAGTGCTAGCCAGTCCTGGCGACGAGGATGACGGAGTCGACGCCCTTGATCTCCATGGCCGAAGAGTCGCCGAACTTGATGGAGCCACGCACGTCGACGTTCAAGTCGGAGACGTACTCTCGGTACCCGGTCATGTGGTGTGTGGCACCACTGTCCAGGAACCAGCCATCGATCTTGTCATCGCTAGTACCGTCAGCGAGGGAGACGTGTGCGTGCGACTTGTCGAGGTGGAGGAGAGCTGTCGCGGCCGGTGCCGCGGGAAAAAGCTCGATGGTACCGTGAGCAAGGAACAGAGCTGACTCCTCCTCCTCCATAGCCTGCGCAATGTGGGCCTAGTCGTGCCTCGGCTGATAGCACTCCCTAGCCCAATGGCTAGTCCTGACACAATTGTGGTAGGTGTCATCTCGTGCGGCCTCGCGCTTGCCAGTTGCGGCACCCTCAGCGCCTCCTCACGCCTTGCGTGGCTTGCCGCGCTTGCGACCGCTTGTCGAGGAAGAAGACTCCCCCTTCTTTCGCTCCTTTTGACGAGTGAGCCACCTCTCCTCAGTGAGGTGGAGCTGACCACCGATGGTGACCTCCCTGCTAGAAGAAGGCTCATCACGGTCGTTGACTGCCTTGAGCCGCCCTATCAGCTCCTCGATAGACAACGCTGAGAGGTCGAGCAGCGTCTCGATGGAGATGGCGAGCTGCGAGTACTTCTTCGGAATGACGCGCAGAAACTTCACAACAGCTTTCTCCTCGTTGATCTCATCATCATCGTACTGCTCCAGCCGCTGCATCAGGCTGGAGAGGCGGAGGGTGAAGTCGTCGATGTCCTTGTCCGGCTTGAAAGCCAGAAGATCCCACTCCTGCCGAAGCTTCTGCAAAGTGAACTTGCGGGTGCGGTCGCTGCCAACTTGGGATGCGTCCCAAGCGGCATTGGTGGTCCTCTTCCCTGTGAGGTTCGCCTCCATCTCCATCGGGACCATGGCGAGCAACGCCTTGAGCGCTCGCCGGTCCTCGTGGCTGTCGATGTCGCCGTATGGGATCGCGTCCCACATCTGCTGCACTTGGAGCTTCACCTTCATCACCGAACTCCATTCGATGTAGTTGGTCTTCATCGACATTGGCCACTGCATGCTGCCGATGGACTCCCGGATGATGGTCTTAACGATCCTCGGGGATGTGGAGTCGAGGTCGAAGTCGTAGTCAGAGTCGTGCTTGGCGTCCTCGCCTCGATGCGGGTCTTGGACCCACCGATCCACATCTGCGTTGCCGCATCCTATGGTTTGGGATGGCTACCCTGCGCGCGTGCCTCAGCTCCTCCTCGTCGCGTCGCGCCATCTCATACGTCACCTCCGCCTCCTCGCGTAGCCGGTCTGCCTCTAGACGCTGCTAGGTAGCAACCGCTGTTGCCGCCTGTGCCTCCTTGTTGGCGAGGCAGGCTGCCTCGGCTGCGCGCGCTGCCTGAGCCGCAGCCGCCTGTTGCCACTTGGCGTCGCGCACCGCCGCCGGTCCTCTCACCATGCGGCTCCCACCCACCGCTCCTCCTCCTCCTCGCACGCCGCAGCCGCACGTCGTGCTTGGCCTCGCTCCGCTGCTGCCTCCTCCTCAGCCGCCATGCACTGCTCCTCCTCCTCAGCCGTGGCCCTGCGATGTCGCGCACTCGAAGTAATCGAGCTGCTGGAGGAGGAGACCCGCGATGAGGTCTTGGAGCTGGCCGGGAGCGCCGGCACCTCGCCGGCCGGCGGTGGCGCGCCAACCACCAGAGCCACGACATCTACGGGGCCCGCGCTGCTCACTCCCACTGGCCGTCTAGAGCCCCTGGAGCCTGCCATGGGAGTTGTTTGTGCGCAGCTGCTCTGCTGCCGCCGCCGCTGCCTGCACGCGTGGTGCCGCCACCCGTCGCCCGAGCGCCGATTCACCGCCGCTGCACCCGATTCGCTGCCTCCCGCGTCAGATCTACGCGGAGGGAGGGAAGAGGGGCAGGCCGCTGGCCGGATCTGGCCGAGGAGGGTCGCGCCACTGCTGGGGTGGGCCCGTGCCACACTGACTAGGGTTTCGGCCGGGTGAGGGGCTGGAGCATGGGTCAAAGGAGAGAGAGGGGTAGGTGGGAAAGATTTAGGCTCTAAATACCAATTGTTGGCTCAAAATGATATTTTCCATTAACCACAGCCACAAAGGCAGCTTGGGGTACATATGTACAAGGTGGCTTACAAGTTGAGCAAAGCATCTAAAAAGCATCTAAACATCTAAAGAGCATCTAAAGCAGTAATTGGTGATAAGGTGCACGTAGGCACGAACCACCCAGGATACAAGTGCACACAAGCACTACTAATACATTATTCTATCACCATCAGGACTTAACTCTAACAGATGGCTCACCAGAGTCGTTTGTTCTTCTATTGCACAGGTCGATTTTCATTCTTTTGCAAGTAGAGCTGCAGAACAATCGTCCATTAATTCTGTTCGATGCATTTTAAGATTGAAGTTTCAGGAATTCAGTTATTTTTTTCATTTCGGTACATGTTTTGATCACATAAGCTTGACCTTAACCCTGTTTCAGAAAATCATTTTAAGATTTCCAGTTTCAGACAACCATGTAAGTTGCTAACTCTTTTCATCCTCTCTAATTGTTAGATAGGTAAGCTATGGATATGGGAGGATACATTTAATAAGTACGTTGAAGTCATGAACCGTCAGTTACACTGATGGAGAAGTAAAGTAACTGCAAATACAAATAGCTTCTCTGGAGGCTGAACCGCTGAAGTATTCTAGGGTCTCTCGGATGGACAGATGCATTCATCAAGAAGATGTTGCCGCAAACCACAGGCATACTAGATTCTATAAGTTTTTGTTACTTTTCCTATGCTCAATTTGGGTTGTGGAAGTGCTTGTTTCGGGCTGACGACTTGATGTTAATCTCAGCCTGTAATTAATTTGATAGCAATTACTCTTCAGTTTTGACAACCAATTTAATGCACTAATATAATTCTTGATACAATCTTCAATCCATACTACTCCCATGTTTTCGATGATTTGGTGACCAAACAGGGCTAGAAAGGACTATCACAAATTATTGCTACATCAGCAGCTAAGGTGTTCCTTGAGCTAGGAGCTAGGAGGTGTTTAACTGAGGTGTTCCTTGAGCTAGGAGCTAGGAGGTGTTTAACTGAGGTGTTCCTTGAATTATTCCACCATTTATATTGTATGATCTAGCTAGGGACTTTTCAGCTTCTATGCTAGTTGTCAAATGTCTAGGCACTTTCTGTTGTACCAATGGTTTGGATTAGTTTCGAACACTATTGATGCAGTACTCCAGTTATGGAATCTGCCTTGCCAGCCTGTGACCGATCATGGGAGTTCCAGTTGCATTTCGTTACTATACGTAGCTAGCAAAATGTCCCTTAGCAGCAGTAGCACTACCTTAAATGTCCTGGTAGTACTACTTGAAAAGTTGAAATGTTCAAAACGAATAAACGATGGCACCACATGACGAATCTATGGATGGTAGTGAAGACAAAATTGACTAACAAAAGTTCCGTGACATCATTTTGTGTCCAGAGTTTCGGTTGGGACATTTTGTTTACCACACTTCATAAAAGGTACTGAAATTTCCGGTTGGGTCATTTCACTTCTAGTATTGTATGGGCAGGTGTAAGAGGAAATAAGAAAACTAGTATGCATTGGGAATGTAACAGCTAACAGGTTTCTTGGCATGGGCAGCAGTGCACAGCTCAGTGCTGTGGGGGTTTAAAATTGCATCATACTCAATCGAGTACAACGTTTCGTACTCCATTGAATCGTTTCAGTTAGTTGTGCCATGTGTCAGGTGCCCAGGCTGCAGGCCTGCAGCTCTAGCCCATGCCTGTTTGGCTTCACGAAAAGAGGTGTGGCCGCGTGGGGAGTCTGCAGCTCAATCTGAATGTTGCAAACAATGGTCAGATAAGCTAGTTCCTACGTAGATGTTATTCATCCAAGTGAAATTTTGGATAATTTAGCTAGTTGCAATGGTCACATCCAGGGAACTGAGTTGGATATATTCCACTAACTGAAGGGACGTAATGAATTTGTCACCCTGGACATGAGGCGAGTCCTATTGAGCAGTTCTCACCTCAAGGAACACCTCCTAGCTACAGCTTGCCATACTATGTCCTATCCATGCTACCATGAGGAGAGATGAGTTCAATATTCTCCTCTTCCTTTGTCTTGGTCCATAGTAAGGATATAGTTTCACTACTATGAAATGAAATGAAATGTACTGCTCCCTTCATCCCAAATTGTAAGTCGTTTTAACTTTTCTAGGTTTATAGATATTATTATGCACTAGACATACACTACATACACTATATCTGGATGCACAATAATAGCTATGAACTAAAAAGTTAAAACGACCTACAATTTGGAACGGAGGGAGTCCTTCGCTGCACCACCAGGAAACAGGCCAACAACTTATTGCAGAAGTAGGGTGTAACCAGGATATGTGGTAACTTCTTTTAACATTTAAACCACTACCTTCCAAAATGCTTTGTCAAAAAGTTCGGTACCTTTCAGTTGATACATTCCAAAAAGTATGGTACATTTGCACATTTTATTGAACATCAACACAAATACTACAATGTGCTAGAAAAAAAAATGTAGTAATTCTTCAATCAAAAAATGTAAAAATACAGCCACCAAACTAGTGAATGAGTGAGCACGCGCATGGTGCGAGCGGGGGAGGCGGCGGAGGCCAGGACGGGAGCTCGTATCGTGGGCAATCAGGAGAGAACGATTCCCAGCACGGAAGACGGAACGCTATCGGGAACCGTTCGCTAGTAAATCTCATCAACATTTCTGCTACCTTCAGTAAAGCCTTCTTATAAGGATAGTTTCTCTTCAACCAAACACAAATGAAGAGATGGGGAAAACAGATGGAAATAACAAAGCATAAATTGTATCCAACATGATGCATCCTTTTTTTTCTACAGTTAGCATGATGCATCCTCGATATTCACAAATTAGTCTGCACAGAAAAGGAGAACAGAAGAATAACATCAGTTTCTTATGTTGTGCTGAGGAACTATCAATGATAATTTACTGCCACGCACAATTAGAGGTGCAAGTCATGTGCATACTTGAAATGCATATTTTTCTCTACATCATAATAGTAAGACGCACTGGCAACCGAGATAAACAAATCAAGTCCTAGCTAACTTCAGTTCAAAAGACTAATATATCGATACTACTTATTTTGAGCACCAAGATATAATTGCACACTAATGTTTTTGAACATCAATAGACTAAAACTACTACTACTATGAAATCTGTAAGAGCATGTGCAGCATCAAAACAAGTAACAGAGTAAGATATTGTTTATTTGTAGTTGCTCCAAACATTTGCACAAATGACTGCAGATTAGGGAAAAGTTTTTTTTTTTGTTATGTCCAACTAATGCAGGTGTATTATAAGTAAAACAAAAGGCATCACAAATATTCGTTAGATGCATTATAAAGCAAGTAGAACTGTCAATTTTTAGTTCATTGCTTCTCGTTTCTTGCCAAACTTATAGGACTTGAGAATGATATTGAAAAACATGCACCTAGCAACATGGAGTTATATCATATATTCGTTGCCAGTTGAAGTTGCATTATATAAAAAATAGCAGTAGTCGTTGCAGTATTCGTTACTTGCCAGTTGCATTATATAAAAAGTAGCATTATAGAAAGAGAACCATGTCGTATTTCTTAGTAGTACTTCATAGTAAGGATATAGTCTCACTACTTATCCAAGTAGCAGTAGTGCAGTACTAGTGCTTCGGTAGTAGTAGTGCAGTACTAAGATAAGCATAAGTAGCTAGCACTGTAGTACTTAGCCCAAGCACTGTAGCACTAAGATAAGCGTAAGTAGTTAGCATTGATAATTATTCACAGGAAACAAATGTACAAATACATGACAAGTATTTAGATATAAATGGCATGGCATGGTTGATGCGCCAATTACAAACTTATATAATACATTTGCGGTCTAATCATATTTGGCATGTACCACACAACAACTCAAATAGCTTTTAAGAGAATAACAGGAAAAATACATACAAGTGTTTTTGCAAGCAAAAATATGAACATGAGATAGATTAGACTATCAAGAGCTAATGTAAAAAACGGCTTAAGCTATACAAACACGGCTTAAGAACAACGCAGAAGGTCAGGTCATTTGTTTAGGCAAAATTTAAGTTTCATGTCTTACAATTTAGCTTGACAAAAACTTAATGCACCTTTCTCTTCAAGTGATATGGCAAATAAGATGAGTGGACATGTACTTGCATACAAAAAGAGGGATGCTGAAACAGTTGAGGTGTTTGATAGACCTTCTGATTAACAATCGTGAAACTGTGACATCCAACAAAAATAAGGAGTATTTTTCACAACTGGATCGATGATGCAGAACAACAATCACTACGGGACACAGGAAAATTGCCGAGTGTCGGGGGCACTCGGCGAAGGACAAAAAACACTCGGCGAAACGTTTGCCGAGTGTAACACTCGGCAAACGGCACACGGCAAAAATACACTCGGCAAAGTTAACTTTGCCGAGTGTTTTATGTCGGGCACTCGGCGAACCTTTCGCCGAGTGCCCAAAAAACACTCGGCAAACATATTTTTTGAAAAAATAAAAAAACCAAAACGCCGGCCGCCACCACCACCAGCCTCCACCACCGGCACCACTGCCGACTACCACCACGGGCCTCCACCACCGCCACCCGCCACCACGCTGCCTCGCCACGGCCGCCACCCACCACGCAGCCTCACCACGGCCGCCGCCCACCACGCCGCCACATCCGCCGAGGAGAAGGGGAGGGGCGGGCCGCGCGTCGCTGGGGAGAAGGGGAGGGGGCGCCCGACCACCCACCGCCACCCGCCGAGGAGAAGGGGAGGGGGCCACCCGCCGCCACGCCACCTATCGTCGAGTTGATCCGGCCGTGAGGGGAGGGGATCCGGCCGGGAGGGGAGGAGCCGCCGTCGGATCTGGCCTGGAGGGGAGGTGCCACCGCCGCATCCGACCTGGAGGGGAGAGGCGCCGGAGATAAGGGGAGGGGGCGGCCGCCGGGGGAGGGAGGGCCGCCTCCCATCCTCACCCAGATCTGGCCCCCGCCGCTCGGATCTAGCTCGTCCGCCGGGGGAGGGAGGGCCGCCTCCCATCCTCGCCCGGATCTGGCCCCCGCCGGGGGAGAAGGGGAGAAGGGAGGCGGCGTCCGGCGGGAGGGAAGGGGCGGCGTGAGGGGAGGGGGGGCGGCATGAGGGGAGGCACGGGGGGGGGGGGGGCGTAGGGGTGTCTTGAGGGGGGCGGTGTGAGGGGAGGCGGGCCTGGTACGGGAAAAAATCACCGAGTGTCCTATGTGGACACTCGGTAAAGGGTTTCTTTGCCGCGTGTCTAACCTAGAACACTCGGCAAAAAAAAATTTAAAAAAAAATAAAAAAATCCAACAGTTTCAAAAAAATACCAAATTTTCACATGAAACAATATATGTTCTCTACTGACTATACAAAAAGTTTTGTAGTCAAACCAAACTCGACCGTCACTTTGACTCTAAATCTTATCGAATCCTTCTCAAAGTTACTATTCTTCTTCTGAGATGCTTCGGTTTGTAATCATCGTACATGATGAAATGTGCAAAACCTTCTCAATTTTTTTCCACAGCCTCCACGTATTATATCATCACATCATGACAAATCTCATGATTTTCAGACTTTGCTTATTTTTTTCTACAATTTAAAAATACTACTGCCACACGTTCATAGTTGTGTTTCCTGAACAAGATGTTCGAAATTTCTTTTCATTTCATGGGTCACGTCTCAAATTGGGCCAAATACTATGAATATCATTTTTCTACTCATTTTGTTCCATAATTTGAATCACTTGCAGTTCAAATTTGACTTATAACAAAAATTTCCTTGAAATGCAATTAATTAAATAAATATAGCAAATAAATCCAAAAATATACCAAATTTTAACATGGAGGACCACATGTTGTATGTGGGGAGTAGAAAAAATTTCAAGGTGAAAAGAGGAAAATAAAATATTTTTTTGCCAAGTGTCAAAAAAACACTCGGCAAACCCCCTCTTTGCCGAGTGTTTTTTTTGACACTCGGCAAAGAGGGGGGTTTGCCGAGTGTTTTTTTTTTTGACCAATTTGCCGAGTGTTTTGTCTTTACCGAGTGTTTTTATCTTGGCACTCGGCAAAGAGCTTGTTTGCCGAGTGTTCAAAAAAAACACTCGGTAAAGAAAAAACACTCGGCAATTTTTAGCTTTCCGTAGTGAATGGAACGACTATTTTCACAACTGTGTCATCCAAAAAAGAAAGATAACTGCTAAAAAGAAATGGGATGTCCCATAGACTTAAACACACAAACGGGATGGTTGTTCAGCTAGTAGCCTAGTACTAAACGAGCTTGTTCAGCTAGTCTATCTGAAACAATGAATAGATATTCAAGATACAAAGTGGTAGCTCGAAATATCATAGGCAACATTCGACTTGTACTTTATATAGTTGAACAAATACGTTTCAAGAGATGCATATCGGTGGAACTGAGAAATAATACCTTCTTTAAATCCAAACGCAGGCACTGGATTGGCACTAGGTGTCCTATCTCCTGCCGCAGCAAACGGTGGGAAGGACGCACGGAGATTTGTGGATGAACTAGCCGCCCAGGGATCAATTTTTTTTAGCGGTGTTTGGATGCGAGGTCCTAAACTTTAGGAGGGTCACATCGGATGTTCGGACGCTAATTAGGAGGACTAAACATGAGCTAATTATAAAACTAACTGCAGAACCCCTATACTAATTCGCGAGATGAATTTATTAAGCCTAATTAATCCATCATTAGCAAATGGTTACTGTAGCACCATATTGTCAAATCATGGATTAATTAGGTTTAATAGATTCATCTCGCGAATTAGACTCCATCTATGTAATTAGTTTTGTAATTAGATTATATTTAATACTCCTAATTAGTATCCAAACATCCGATATGACAGGTACTAAAGTTTAGGGGTGTATATCCAAACACCCCCTTAAGAACGACGCACAAGATAGTGCGTGTTTCATTGATATAGCAGAAAAATATAAGGCTACAGAGGTCATATGCAAGAAAAGGAAAAGAAAGAAATTAAAAAGACTCGCTCGGTTGGATTGAGACATCAACGCGGGTAACCACTCGACTCAAAAAACCGCTACACCCGACCGGTTGGATTGGGACGTCAACGCGGCCTCCCCACTCCACACACCATGGCAGCACCCACCAACATTCACGCTCACGTATTTGCCAAAACCTTAAGGTGGCCCTATGATGATAGGAAACCGATAGAAGCAGACTGCACCGCACCGAGAAGGCCACCGCCATGCAGGACCCTTCGCTATAGTACCGCTGCAGCACCACACTCCACTTGATGGAGTGATACCACCGAATCCGGACCTCTCGCAGGCTGCCTCGCAGTCGCCACCATGATAACACAAGCGCGGGGGTCTCGCCACATCCGCTGTTGGACTCCACCTCCCGCCCAGGGATCCATTGGAGCTAGGATTGATAGCTCAGACCTAGAGTTAACGGAGAAATGGAGATAGATGGATGAAGAACCGGTGGGAGATCTATAGCTGTCATCTCCGTTGGAGGTAGGACGGAGAGCTCGCACCTCGCGTCAATGGGGAGAGATGCTGGAGGTAGAGCAGCGGTCGATCTACGTGTCAGCTCCTCCATTGGGGAGCTGAAGGAGAGCTCCCAGAACTCGTCAATGGAGAGAGACGGGGGAGGAAGAGTGTCGTACAGTCACAGGAAATAGAGTGGCGGCGACTGGGGGCACTCGTGAATGGGTTTAGGGTTGGAATTTTCATTCCCGCTCACGCTCACATTTCCCCTGCAAGTTTTTGATTCCCACAGTATTGTGGTCCCACGAATCTTTCAGGCCCTGTTTAGTTCCTTTAGGGACTAAACTAAACTTTAGTCCCCCCTTATTTACTGGACTAAAGTTTAGTCCCCCTTGTTTGGTTCTAGTGACTAACAGTCATTAAGGATATTGAACGAAGATAAAACTAAAACTAATCAATGCCTCCTGCTGCCCTTTCTTCTGCCCCCGACACCCAGCGCTGCCGCCATGCCTTGCCGCTGGCCTTCGGGGCAAGGCGCGGTAGTAGGGTGGGCGGGCGGGCGGGAGCGGAGCGGTGGCGGGTGGGTGGGTGGCCGGGGGTGGCACCGGGTAGGCGGGCGGGAGCGGGAGCGGCAGTGGGCAAGCGGGAGCGGCCGGCGGGTCGGGAGCAACGGCGGGCTGGAGCGGTGAGCGGGTGGCCGGGGGCGGCGGGGGTCGACGGCGGGGCGGGTGCCGGGGAGGACGGGGGCCGGCGGCGGGGTGGGTGCAAAGGTGGATTGGATCGGGAGTAAGGTTGAAAATGGACAGGTAAATTCCCATCCCGACCCATCCCGTTTTCCACATTTTACCCATTCGTTTTCGTTTTTCCGGAAAAATCCGGGTCCGGGATGGATCACGAGTCGACGAGTTGCAGAAGCAGGACGAAAACGGGTGAGGCTCCATCCCGCTCGGATTCTTGAGATCCCGTATTTGATCGGGATGGACCTAGATTTAACCCGAATTTAACCCGGATATTCGGTCCATGAACTAAAAACAGCCCAACAGCTCAACAACTAACCCTAACCTTATCCTTCAGAGTCACCGCTCACCGCCCCACCCCCACTCGCGCCGCCACCCCTTCTCCTCAGTCCGACTCCCGCAATCCCGCTGAGGCACCACGCTACCACCCCTTCTCCTCCACCGCCACGCCACCGAAGGTACCCCCCGCGCCGCTCCTGACCCTCGCCACCCGGCCCCGATCGCCCGCGCGCTCTGCGTCACCCTCCGCCCTCGCCCACTACGCCTGCCCGGCGGCCGTCTTGCGCCCACATCGGCACCGACACGCCGTCTCCCCGCCTCCCCGGTCTCCGCTAGCCTCAGCTGCTGGCCCGAGCGTAGCGCCCACCCTCGGGACCACCGACTAAGCTGCGAGCTGGCTTGTAGTGCCTAGGATGAGGACGAGGAGGCGGCATCATCCAGTGCCCGTGGTGGTGGGGCGCGGTCGGACTGGCCTGGGGCCTCGGCTGCGGCGGAGGCGAGGACCGGGGAAGGGTCAAGGGCGCACGAGACCGGGCCGGGTGCGAGGCGGCGGCCAGCGGGGGACGACGGGCTGAGCAGGCAGCGACGAGTAAGCAAGTCACAAGACGATGCCTTTCGCTGTTCACCCGCGGGGATGGCTTAGTTGATTTTCGCGTGGGGCGGTGGCGTTTTGACAGGAGGCAGGACCAGGACGCAGGCGGCGTGGCCTGGGGTGCAGCGGTCAGGTCGTCGGGAAGGCCATCCGCGACACAGCAGGTCTTCTAACTTGTTGCCTGAATGCCTGAATGGAGTGGTGGGCATCCGCGAGACCGCGACACAGCTGGTCTTTGGACTTGTTGCCTGAATGCCTGGTGTTGTGGCCTGTTGCTGTTGGCTGTTGCCTGTTGCACTGCATAGGCACAACAGCACGCCAGCACACGCGCAGCAACAGGCAACAGTATGGCAACAACAGTCTGTGTGTCCCGATTAAAATTTCCTGTTCCCGTCCGTTTCCGTCAAGTTTCCAGCTGTATTGATTCGTTTCCGTACACCCGTATAACCTGCTCCCATTTCCGCTCCCGGCTGTCCCGCTCCCGACGATGAAGTGTGGGAGCGGACACGGGAGAAAGGTTTTCCCGATCGTTTCCGTCCGTTTTAATCACTAATCGGGAGGGGTGGGGGGAGGGACGGGGCATTAATGTCTAAAGTCTCCTTTAGTCCCTTTTAGCAACCTCTTAGGGACTAAAGGGTTAAACTTTAGGGACTAAAGTTTAGCAACTTTTACTCACCCTGTTTAGCAGTTTAAGGATTAAAAAGTACTAAACTTTAGTCCGCAAGCGTCCAAACCAAACACCCCCTTTGAAGAGGTGCCGTTCACACGATAGAACGGGCGCGCGCATTCGGTTGTGGAGAAACCGCGTTGGAAATTAATACCTTTCGAAACAAGATAGAATCATTGTTAATTGTAGCTCACAGGCGATCGATGAGCCAAAAATGAAGTGATGTTGTGTGTTCGCTGAAGTGCTCGATCGGCCGTGAAACACGTCCAGATGATTTGATTCTTCGTCGCGCAGTTCTGGAGACAGGGACACGCGCCCTTCCTGTTGATTTGTTTGCATCATCGGGGTCGATCCTTCCTGTTGGGCCGAACTTCTCTTCCTCCAAAGCAAACGTACAGAAATCATATTAGGCCCAGTGCCGCCGCGAGGCGGCAAACAACAGAAATCATATTAGGCCCGGTCCAATCGCCTGCTCCCATCTCTAGTACTACTAGGCCGCCGGCTCCACTCTGCGCAAGCACGACGACTGCGACTCCACGAGCGAGGAAAATAAAGAGAAGCACGCGCGACAAGGATGTGGTGCGCCGGCACGGGCGGTGAATCGGACAATCGGTCATGGGTGGTAAGGCGAGGGAGACTCGTAACCGGAGGCACGCGGCGGACGAGGCGGACCTTGCCGGCACCGATGCGGGCATGCGGCGCACGGTATGTCGGCATGATCTGCCGCTGGCAAAGAATGCCACTCAAATCGTTTCAAAAACAAATCATGCTTATGAAAAACGGGACTTGCTAGCGTCCGGACGTCCGGCAGGAGCAACTTCCATTGGACGCATGTATCACCATCCGTTTTAAATCTGACGGCTACAGTAGTACCATAATAAATACCACTAATTATCCGACATTCCATTGCAACATCGAAACAAAATAGCTGCAACATCGAAAATCTATGGTTGCAACATGAAAAAGATGCAAAAAAATAGCTCAATGTAAACATAATATTCGTAAGGAAAAATTCCCACTGCAACATTGAACACATGTTTCATGCAACATTTCCAAAAAATCATCATATGTTGAGTTGGGGTTGAGCTCGTACGGGAAGAAATATTGCAACATGAAAAATTGACAGATGAAACAATAAAAGACAACTATTGCAACATTGAAACATCTTAGAAAATCAATCATGCAACATCAGACGATACGTTCATCCGCAACACCCGTGTGCATCTACAGCACTTGCAACATCCAAGAATCCATACTGCAACATCGTAAGATACCTATTGCAACATGGCCGCCTCCTGATCCTTCCCCGCTCGGATCTCGCCGGGGTCGGGGAGAGGGCCACCGGATCCGGGGGCGTTGGGCGCTCCGGTTGGTTGAGGATGCCGGAGTGGGGGGAGGGGCGCCGCCAGGGTGGGGGACGAGGTTCCCGGAGTGGAAGAGCGCGCCGCCACCGAGGTGGACGAGGAAGACGCCGTGGTGGGGAGCGCGCCGCCGTTGGGGTGGGGGACGAGGCCACCGGGGTGCGGAACGAGCCTGCCGGGGTTGGGGAGAGTGCCGTCGCTGGGATGGATGAGGAATACGTCGGGATGGAAGGTTGAAGAAGAAAAGGGATGGGGAAGAAAAAAACGGCCCGCCGGGATGGATGAGGAATACGTCGGGATAGAAAGTTGAAGAAGAAAAGAGATGGGGAAGAAAAAACAGTAGAAACAGATAAGGAACGGAACGGTGGGGAGCGTCCGACCGTCCAGACGTCCTGACCATAGCGTTTCCGTCTGGAAAAACACTACACCTGAAGCACAGGCAGGTAGAAGTAGAACGCTGCGGCGCACAGCAAGCACAGGCTCAAATCTATGGACGGTCTACTGAAATTACCATCTATTGCATTGTTGATTGATCACCTAGGTAGCTACGCTGCTAGAGCTAACAATGGGCAGTACAAAGCGACACGATCCCGATTAATTGCCAGGCTCCTTTTTTCCCCCTTTCGTTCGAAGACAGGAGGAGGGATCTAATCTGCCGCTGGACCGATAGATCCACAGTTGTTCTTCCACGATTCCATCCTTACAGGAACACACATAACCCTCCATGTCCCCGCTTTCCTCTTTCCAAAAAGCAAAAGGTCATTGCTGCACGGGACAGCGCGCCTCTAGCCTCAACTCGCGGGGGGGGGGGGGGGGGGGGGGGGGGGGGGGGGGGGGGGGGGGGGGGGGGGGGGGGGGGACTACGGACGGGACGACAGGCAGCCAGCGGCCCAGCGCCGCCCTAGTAGGTCGATCGCTACACAGTCGCAGATCGATGCACGCGCGCCCACGAAGATCCGATCGATGGCCCGAGCTCCCGGACAGATTTTTCCCTGCGACTTCCTTGTCCGGGGCGAACTGGCCGAGCGCGCGGTAGGAGGAGGAGCGGGCGCGCAGTTGGTTGGTTGGTTGCACGGGACAGCGCGCAATCATGCTGCCAATGCCAGTGCCGGTCGTCTCCCCCACGTGGCGCCACGGCCGCACTGCAACACGCCCACCGTGCAAGACGACACCCGCAACCAGTCTGGACAAGCCCCAAGGCGCGAGCGAGAGCGCATCCATCCAATTTGACCGCGGGTCCGCGCCCCGAGCCCCCCGAACGCGACGACGTCATCGCCGCAGCGACCGCGCGCGGGATTCAGTGCCTGGCAGGTCTCGGTGTCAGCGATGAGCGGGCGCTAGCCTGTGCCTGCGCCCTGCGCGTGCGTGCTCGACAGCTACGGCGCACCGGTGCATTGGCGTCTGGTTCGTGGGATCGCGGGGGGAGGGACGCGCACGCGCATGGAGCGGAAGGGGATTCCTGGAGGCACGGCGATCGACGAGCGAGCCTGCAGGGCGCGAGTGGCGGCAGTGATAGTAGTACGGGTGGTGGTGACCGCATTGCGGCAGTGGTGTTGGGTGGTGACTCGGAGGCGAGGCCTCTGCTGCACGTACACGTTGACGCAGGCCATTCCATCTGTCTGGGGAAGAACAGCACCGGCCGGCCACGCTGTCAGCCTTTATACGGCACAACAGAAGCCCCGTCAGTTCCGGCCATCGGGGTCCTACTATTATTGGTTGGGTCCCTGTCCCCACGGATCTGGGCTATACGTACGACGGCGACGCAGCTTCTCTGTCGTCCCCAACGACGGTGACATTATGAGTAAGCACTGCGATGCGAAGCAAAATGGTCACTCCACTGCTGCTTTTGCAATTTGCATCGTCCCCAACGACTCGTATCGCCGTGAGTAGGGAAGGGTAGATTTTACCGTTTGGGTAGGGTCCTCACTCCCCAGTCATCACCAGGGCTGAAACATGCCGGGATGGAAGGTAAAAGGCAAAAGCTGCACGTCCAGGTTAATCATCAGTGACAGGCGACAGCGTGCAGTGGCGTCTTTTTTCGCTTTCCGGCAACGGCCCCTCCGTTAGCTGCGGAGCACAGTAAAATACTTCTCGCGAAGCACAAATAACGATTGAATTATCAACCAGAAGCTCTTATACTTCTGTCCTTTTATACAAAGGCCGAACTGCATCTCGACAGTCTTGCCTTTATTGCAAAACCTGTGTACAGACTACAGTACCACGCACGCCTTCAGTTACTACTGGCGCTAGTACAGTACGCGTCACGAGGAGGCCAACAGGTACCTGAACCTGAACTCGTACGGCAGGACCTGGATGCGCCGGGGCTCGGCGCCCCCGCGCCGGCCGTCCTCCACGCTCCGCATCGCCTCCTGGCGCAGCTCCGCCGGCAGCTGCAGGCACACCCAGTCCATGAACGAGTCCACGTCCTTGGCGAAGTCCAGCAGGTACCAGTGCAGGAGCTTCGGCACCGCCAGCTTCCCCGGCGACGTCACGCCCACGGCCGCCTGCAGGTACTCCCGCTTCGCCGCCTCCAGCTCCTCCTCCACGCGCGCCGCCGTGTATACCCTCACCTGAAGAACACGTCACCAACCACGACATCGTTAACGATCGCGTTACTGTTTGCAGGTTATTGCTACTGTCGTAACCAATTAACCATGCAGGAACTTACCGCGGGTGAGGACCAGCTGCCGCAGGAGAGCGCGAACGTGACGAGGGGCTCAGGCCACTCCAGCCCGAACGCTCCGCGCGCCGTCACGTCGTCGCCGGCCTTCGCCCCTTCCGGATTCACCTGCTCGATCGGTCACGAGTCATATGTTCAGCTAGCGCCATGCGTGTCGTAACTAACCACTGCAACAGGCCACACTGCCATGCGTGGCTGTATCGAGCACGACAAGGCCTGAGGCCTCACTCACCTGCTTGACGCTGTAGGGCAGCCTGAGGATGAAATGCTCGATGGACATGGCGCTGTGCGCGCGCCCACCAACGTTTATGGTCGCCTGAAAAAACACCAGACACATATCCACGGCCGTCAGACCAGCGGCATGGGTTCCAGTTAATTCCTTGCGCGTATCTGGAAAGGATCGGCAGGTGGAGCGGTGCGGGTACCTTCGGCATCATCGCCACGAGCATTTGGGGGGTGGTAGGTATCCCTTGCTCCAGAAACGCCTGCAGTACAGAGTGGTATTAAAGGCAGACATCATCAAGCACGGGCCGTGGCACCCCCGTCTGCCTAATCCAAAGATCTGAGCTAACAGTGGCGATATTAGAGTTGATTAGGCCGTTGCTAATGACCAAGGGGACATGGAGCATTTTCTTTATTCAAAGTTTAATGGCGGAACAGCCTACAGTGTGAAATAGTGCAGACATGCCAGATGTTCAGACTTCAGACTTAAAGAAGACGCATCTCAAAACCATATGGCCAGGCTGTGGGTGCCGTATGATAAACAAAGCTGTGACTGTGAGCTTTCTTTTCTTTAAGAAAAGCTCCATCATGCAATAACTGTATCAAATTAAAGCGAACACTGATAAGTTACGGTGATACTAATCAGTCACTGAAATGTAACCCATCGATAACGGAAAGGTTCCCAAAGATAGAATGTAGATGGTGAGAATTCAGGAACCAGAGGGCGGCCAAGCCGCAATTATGAGAGGCAACAACTTACGTTCATCATGCAGGAATTGTAGACGTTGATCCAGAACGCCAGCTTCTGTTGATGCGAGAGCCCCGCCAGGTCAACCGACGACAGCCTCCGTAGCAAGGTCCTGCAGATTTGCCAGGCAGACAGGCGAGCGCCATTCCGATCAGCATCGCGCCGTTGCGCGTGTTCAAGTCAAACCGCCACCCACTTGCCAGGCAGCCAAATCTAGCTTTTGCAATAATTGAGCCGTGCCGAATTATCTGTTGCGATAGAAAACAATCACAGGAACTCACTTCAATCTCCGGGCGTGGAACGCGTCGCCGTCGCCGGCCACCGCGTTCCGATCGAACGACGCGGCGTCGACCACGTGGAACCGCTTGTACGGGCCGATGTCCCTGGCGCCGAGCTCCAGGATGCCGTAGGGGTCCTGCGGGTACGCATCCTCCGAGCCCGAGCCCGAGCTCTCGCTGGAGCCCGACACCGACGGGGACGGGGCCTGCTGGTCCTCGTCTCCATGGCCGCCGCCGGCCGAGCCCATCCGGGAGAAGATGGTCAGCAGGCACTGCAGCAGCTCCTCAGACAGTTTGTTCGGCACGCTCGAGTCGTCCTGGGACGTCGCTTTGTTTCGGTTGCTGGCGGAAGCGTCCGCAGGCCTTTTACGGTCTGGCGTTGCTGCACTGGTTGTCTGCGCGGACGATGCAAACACAGAGCATCAAAACACCGATCAAGTGACACTGGCAGCTCTAAACCGCAGTAGAAAAGAAAAGGCTTTTACTGTTTTACCTGAGCAGGAGTTGCCCTGCGTCTGTCAGGTGCCACTGCCGGCGTCGCCCTGGACTTACTGGGCGTCTTCTGCTGCAACGGCGTCTGGCGGCTGTTCCTGCTTGCGCTCGACGTGTTGCTGCACGACTGATTCTCTTTCCCTGCCCCGGACCGGTCATCCTGGCTCCCCGAGCCAGGGACGGGCTTTCTTGGTGCTTGCTTGCCATTGACGACGCCGTTGTGCGGCGATGGACGGGCGGGAGGATGGTCTGAACCTGGGCGTGCTGCCGTCGGAGAGACTACTGAATTGGGCACCGGGTTCGACGGAACGAGCTGCACCGGCACGGGAACTTCGCCGCCGGAGGGATGGGTGTTCTTGGCGGTGGAGAAGATGATCGCCTCCTTGTAGATCCCTTGCCGGAAATTCACCACCTGCTCCTCCAGCCGGACTACTTCCTCCTCCAGCACCGCCACCTCCGCGAGAAGAGCCAGCGTCTTCATAGCACAATTCAGAGCAAGCAGTTCAGAACAACTCAAAGCACAATTCAGAGCAAACGAGCGAATCGCTAGAACAGAATGCAGTTGCGGAGCTAACCTGAGACGGCAGATACGGCGGCAGGCGAGGCAGGGCGCCGAGCGGCCGCGTGAACGCTCGCTCCAGAGCTCGGTGGACGTTCTCCTCGTGGCGCAGCTTCTTCTTCAGCTTATCGACCTGGAATTCAGCACCGCAAAACGTTAGAACGAGGTACAGGAAGCAACTGAATCCGACAAATTGAGCTTGGCATAGAATTCAAGTACATCTTGCTGCAGCGCGAGCTTCCGCTCTCTCCTCGCCTGAATTCTGTTCATGGCGCCTCCGGTGCCAGCTCTGGCCGATCCCTTCACCGGCGTCGCGGCCTTTCTCGGATCCTTCTCCATCACCTGAACGCAAACGCCATCATTAAAAGAGGAAAGGATGCCTCATTGAGCTGCGAAAGAAGGTTACTAACGGAAGCAAAGCGCAGATTCCTCTGCTCCGAAAGATAAAGCTTAAAGGGAAACTAAAGAAGAAATGGGGGCTCGGGGGGCATTGAAGAGATACTACTCCAGCCAAATGCGAGCAGGACTCTTAAGGGCAGCGTTTTAACGTGTGTTCTAAGGAGTGCTACGAGGAGAGAGAAGGCCATCGCACCTTTACCAAATATTGGAGCGCTGATGTTAGCTTGGAATTTTTTTTTTCTTTTGAAAGAAAGCTTGGAAAATTTTGACACCGTTAGTTCACGTATAAAAACTATTTGCCTTGCATGCGGGGAATCGGGAAAAACTGGACGGGGGAGAGTATTTTAAAGGGGTGTTTGGATCCTGGAGCTAAAGTTTAGTTCGTGCCACATCGGATATTTGGATGCTAATTAGGAGGAGTAAACATGAGCTAATTATAAAACTAATTGCAGAACCCCTAGGCTAAATCGCGAGACGAATCTATTAAGCCTAATTAATCCATCATTAGCGAATGTTTACTGTAGCACCATATTGTCAAATCATGGACTAATTAGGTTTAATAGATTCGTCTCGCGATTTAACCTAGAGGTTGTGAAATTGATTTTGTAATTAGTCTATGTTTAATACTCCTAATTAGTGTCCAAATATTTGACGTGACAGGGGTTAAAATGTTATAGCATTTTGTTCCATGTAGCTGGTCAACGATGTATCCTTCCTTTGCACCACCTGTATGACTAAATGTTAAAACTGCCCTAAAGCAACTTCCTACTGATGCCAGAGAGCAATGAACCCGCGTCGAGATTTGTCATAAACGCTAGCAGGTCACCAACCATTCTTTGCTCGCAAGAACACCAGATGTCACTATTCATCGTTGTACTCTTGCCACATTAATTCATTCGTCATACAAAATATCGTCACCGCAACGAACAGCTGATGGTCAGGGATGTCAGAAATTTTGTTCCGACAACGGAGAAATCATGGCATTGTCGCCTCCCGGATGCTCAATTCAAACTTTCTACTCCTCCAGAGACAGAGCACGCAATGAACCGAGAGGAATTGACGGAGCATGTACTTCGTTGCCGCTCTTCGGGGCGGAATTCGCGTCGTGCGCCGCCACTGGCCTCTGAGCCCGGCCACTCATCTCCGGCGCCGTATGCACGTCTCAAGACAACAAAATGCGCTGCGACAAGAGGAGCGGCGACTTGCGAAGTGATCGCCTCGGCAAATCAGGCTAACCGGCGGTGCGACTCTGACGCCATTTAAGGGCCTGTTTGGCATGGCTCCACTCTAGAACTCCAGCAACTCCACCAACAAATCCAGCCAAACACCCCAACTCCAAAACTCTATGGAGCAGCCAACTCTATGGAGCTGTAGTGCAAATGGAACTGGAGTTTTGGAGCACCTCTTTTGCTGCTCCAAAACAACCTCTTTTGAACCTCCTCGTGGAGTTGGTGGGTAATTACCCACCAATGCCACTGGTTAAAAAAAAAACGGTTCATTCTATTCTCCCGAGCCCTCACTCACCGCCCCAGCCCCTCCTGTCGCCGCTCTGCCCGTCACCGCCCAAGCCCCGCCGCCCGTCGCCGCCCAAGCCGCCTCGCCGCCTAAGCCCAAGCCCCGCCCCCGTCGCCGCCCAAGCCACCCCGCCGCATGTCGCCGCCCGCCGCCCAAGCCCCGTCCCCGTCGCCGTCTAGCGCCGCCCCCATCGCAGCCCTCCCACCCAGCGCCGGCCCCGTCGCAGCCCCCCGCCGCCCAGCGCCGCCCCTGTCGCAGCCCCCCACCGCTGGATCCTCTGTCGGCCGCCGCCGGAGATCCGCCGACGGCCGCAGCCCTCCGCTGCGCCCTTCCCACCCGACCCCGAGACCACGCCCCAGCCCGACGTTGCCGTTCGCGTCCGGCCTCACGGGCCGCCTCTTCGGCGGCCACCGCGCAGCCGCTCGCTCCGCATCGTGACGGGCCTCGGGAAATCGGCGTGTGACGAGGCCGTCGCGGTCGTTGGCGCCGGCGACGGGTGGCCGACAGAGCGGGCAGGTGCCACGATCCTAGAGCCACGGCGCGACGCAGGTCGATGATGCCCTCCAGCGTGGCAGCGGGGGTGCCGCAGCGGGTGCAGCCGGCGATGGGTTCGTCCTGAGTGTGGGGTCGATGGAGGCGGCTGCACGCGAAGCACCAGAAAGACGCCTCCATGCCGCTGGTCCCAGGCATCGTCGTCAACGCCACGCGACTGTTATCTGGTGATGTAGCAACGAAGGATTGACGTTTGTCCCAACAGCCGAGCTCAACATCTGTTGGTACGGGATAGAGAGGATGAAGAAGATGGGATAGAGAGGGTGACAAGTGGGGTCTAAATTGGGGGGCAACAATGACAATTCATATTGAAATCGGTCTTTTTTGGAGCTAAGAACACTCATCTAGCCAAACACCCCATTTTAGTTCTGGAGTTCTAGAGTGGAGTTGGCTCCACCTGGAGTTCTGGAGTGGAGCAGCTCCACACAGAGCTGGAGTCATGCCAACAGGGCCTAAGATTCCCCGCGAACTTTGAGGTGTGGATGGACGTCAGTCGAGCGCGGGTCCAGTCACCGCAACCAGACTACGAGTGTGGCTAGTGGGTTCTATTCGGTGGTGCCTTTGATTGGGGTTGGTAGAATGCGGAAGGTGTGTGTAGGAATTGGGATTGCGACGACGGTGGCATTGGGTGATGGCGGTGCACATGTTTCCTTAGTTCATTGGAATTGGTTTGGGGTTGTGTAACTTGCAGGAGTAGCGTAGTTGTGGCGGCGGCATATCTATGCATATGAGTTCTTAGAACTCGATATGCTGTGTCGGATTTGGTGACCAGCAGTCCATTAGGAGGAGATTACCAAGGTGGTAGATTTGTAGGTGGGGGAGATCGTAAGACCAAAAACTCGAATGATAACACAAGAACGCAAGGTTTAGATAGGTTCGGGCCTCCGGAGAGTAATATCCTACGTCCTGTGTTCTGGTGGATTGTATTGCTGATCGCAAATACGAAAAGTTAACATGAGGTGGGATGAGTCACCCTCCGTGGGCATCCCTGGCCACCTTATATAGGCTGACGACCTAGGGTTACAATTGGATAGGATCTAATCCTAGTCGGTTGTTACATGGAAAGCAAGCTGAGTCAGTTTACAACAAGTATCCCGTGATATTCGAGCTAAATTGATTTGCCCAGCCTCCTGACTTGTGCTCCACATGTCTTCATACCTTGGCCCGCATGGCATGGTCGGGCCCACTTGTCTGGGCCGACCATATCCTTGTCGGTGGGGACCCATGGGTACCCTTATCCCTTAAGCCCCCGAGCGATGTGGAGTAGAGTAGGAACCTGACGGATGCGCAACGAAGCATGTACTCGGCTGAAGGTGTGGTGTCGTTATAGTGATGGAGAGGCTGTGCAGTGCTCAAAAAAGGAAGAAAAATTAAAACTTCCACAGGCGTATGACCAAATGCGTATGGCTATGCGATTGCTGAGCTTTGGGATGTCTGGCATCCTGTAGATCGAAGGGAAGCACATGGAGGGCGTCGCAAGATGCACTCCAAGTGGAGTAGCCCCCGAGCGTTGAAGCGATTAAAGTAATCGGTCCAATGGTCAAGAATCTGATATATTATTTCCGTCGTAAAAGGGATACAAATATAGCGCTCTGAAATAAACGCCTAGCCCCCAAGCCTGGGAGCCGGACGAACCGCGGAAGCACTCCAAGTCGCCTCCCGTTCCCAGCCCCCGAGTCTGGGAGGTCGGTCGGGTGGCAGGGGGCACGCCGAGTAGTTTCTGAGCTGTAAAAGTCGAATGCAAACATTATGTAGCATACTGTAGAATATTTAATAATTGAATAACTTGGAGTTTTGTTCAACGTATAAATAAATCCTTGCGCGTTCTGCTCTTGTGGGCCATGTATTTTCTCGGGTAGTTAGCCTGTTACGTTTAACCACCTAGCCTTGCTTAGCCACCAGTATGCTGAGAGCGGATCTCGAGCTTGTAGACAGGGCATCACAAGATGAGTCGAGGTGTCACGGATTAAAGCATGTGCTACCCAAGTAACCGTTAAGAGAGACGGACAAGCCGCAAAGCAGTCGAAACTGTGCGGAAAAGCAAAGAACGTGTACCGGGCACTCATAGGGCGCAACCCCCGATTGCCCATGGAGTGGACGAACCAAGCTGTATAAGCAGTTGGAGGTGTGATCAGGGTGGTCGGTGAAAGTCACGGAGACATAGAAGAATTGAGTCGTGTGGAGATATACGGAGGCCGTAAAATATTTAAATGAATATATGACTTAGTTTGGTTTGTGGTCGAGTCGAAGAATGCGCCAAGTCGGCTAAAGGCCTTGATGAAGGAGACCACCGTGGAGTGCGCCAAGAATGTCATGGTGTTTCTGAAGACACACTTCCCCCGGCTGGCCATGGAGCGTGTCGGAACGGGCGTTGCCGAGGACTTTGATGCTGGTAACCTCCCGGAGCTGGCCGAGAAATATCAACAAGCCATGGATGACGTAGTTAAGGAACCGGACCTGTAATGAAAAAACTATAAAATGTATCAATCTGTGCCGGGGTAAGAAAACTTGTTGATTAACTCATGTAAAGGCAAAACTCCTTCTATCCCTTGGTATGTTTGATAGGACACCGTGTGGCTTAGGCCTGTAGCCGCTAAGCACCTAGCCTTGCTTGGCCAGCACTCTGCTGAGAGCGAATCTCGAGCTTGTAGAGGGGACGAACGCAAGGTTATCTAGGTTTCGCATGCTAGGACGCCGTCCACACGAGTTAGTCGCACAACCTTAAGAGAGGTAGGAGAAAAGCTGGGACCCGAAGGTCGGCACATAGCAGGGGAAGCCCCTTAGCGTAAAGGCGAGGTGTGGTCTGTCGAACAGGTCGGACAACCCCTGAGCGTGATTAAGAGCTCGGATAAGAAAGCAAACAGGTAGTAGGTAAGCAAGAACCTCTGAGGTTTTATTTATATAGCTTTTAGGTCCTAAGGGTAGAAGCGCCGCAGGTGTTGGATGTTCACCATAGTTCGGAAATTGGGTGGGTCTGGGTGGGTCGTCAGATTGGATCTGGAAAGACTGCACAAGTTTTTTAGAAAACACGGCAGCCAAGTTCTTGATGCCAAAAGGGGTGCGGGGAGAGCCCTACGTCGACCTTCCGGGGCGTAGTGCCACCTCGAAGAGGTTGATGCACTCAGCAATAGTATTGCTGATGCGATCTAGCCCCGCCATTAGATCGGAGGGGTTGGGTGCGCGGGTTACCATGAGGATGCCGCGAGGATGCGCGGGATCCTCTGAGAGTGAGAGAGAGAGAGAGAGAGAGAGAGAGAGAGAGAGAGAGATCACCAACCTGCTGGGCAAGATGCGTGATGATCCTCGGGTGAAGACCTTGCTCCATCGATGCAGGTCTGACGGATGCCGAGCTGGCGGCGGACACTGAATCGACGATGGAGGCGGTGGAGTCCGAGTCCACCGGCATGCTCCCAAAGTGAAGCTGGATTGGATCGGCGAGGAAGTCCTTCATGCTCTCGGGGAAGATTACGCCGGGGGGGGATGCCACCGAGCTCGCTGGGGAGGATCTCATGATCACTCCTACCTAGCGCGCTAACTATCAGATTTGGTGACCGGCAGTCCACCAGGGGGTTACTCAGGTGGTAGATTTATAGGCGGAGGAGATTGTAAGACCAAGAACTCAAATGGTAACATAGGGGGCATAAGGTTTAGACAGGTTCGGGCCTCCGGAGAATAATACCCTATATCCTGTGTGCTGGTGGATTGTATTGCTGATCGTAGATGTGAAGAGTTAACGTGAGGTGGGATGAGTCACCCTCGGGGGGCGCCCCTGGCTGCCTTATATAGGTTGACAACCTAGGGTTACAATCGGATAGTATCTAATCCTAGTCGGTTGTTACATGGAAAGCAATCTGAGTCGGTTTACGACGAGTATCCCGTGATATCCGGGTTGAATTGATTCGCCCGGCCTCCTGGCTTGTGCTCCACGCATCTTCATGCCTTGGCCTGCATGTCATGGTCAAGCAGGCCCACTTGTCAGGGCCGACCAGTATCCTAGTCGGTGGGGACCGTGGGTACCCTTATCCCTCGAACTGATTTTTAGCATTGGTCGCTCATTATGTGCTGTCGAGTTTTGTGCCTACACAATTTAGGGTCCACATGTTTTCTCTTCATCTTATGGAATATGACTTTGACAATTCTAAAGCAACATTACGTTTCTCACATGCAACTCATATAGATATGTATTTGCTATACCATTAAAAATAAAGCGTGTACCGTTTCGCTCACCCACGTCTGGTCGATCTCCTCGCACATGTAAGAAACGGAAGGAGACAAATAGATGAGAAGGAACAAGGAGAACATGGAGAATATACTTTTGCGCTTGGATTGTGCTGGGATCGTAAGGAGAGGAGCCCGTGCACCACCTACCCATGCTTCTCAATCTTGTTGTACATGCAAAGAGCAAAAGAGAAATACATGGTAATGATGGAGAAAATAGTGAGGAATTTGAACTGTGGTCTTAATGCTTGTTTACTTTATACTCAAATTTAACTGGCCATTTTTGCACCCCACAAGTTGATAAGATATTGGCAAGAAACGCACAGACATGAGAAAAGGTTCTAGAGGCTATCCAAAGTGTTGCCCTAAGGCGATCCGACATTTTCCCGTCTTGTAAACCATGTTGGGTAAGAAAAACATAAAAATCCACCATGATTTTGTTGTCTTTGGTTCTACACCCTACAAGACACGAAAGTTGTGTTATTCCCTGACGTGTGTCATTGGTTACCACCAACTTGTCATTTTTCATCTCAATAGTGTGGGAAGTAATTTGCTGAACCCGATCAGGTGCAGAACTGTAGATAAAGGAGGCGCACACACCATGGATAACATCAAGCTCTAATTGTTCTTGTGCAGTTGACAGGACACGCAAGCACACTAGGGATGAGCTAGATCGAGGTGCTCTGCTGGCATCCACACGTGTCACATCAGTGAAATCACGCACTGTTAGAGAAACAATTTCACAATACTTCACTTTTGATATACCGAGCAATAATCATCACTAATTTTGTTGTCTTATATGTAAATCCTATACAATAATAAAGTTACGCTCCCTTCATCCTAAAATATAAGGGAAAGTTTGACTTGGCAGAGTCTTGACCCCTAATTGAGTTTCCATATTATTAGGTTAATTATTGGTCAAAAGATTACGAAGTTTGAACATGCCAAATCAACCAATATGACTTTCTGTACTGCTAATGTAGATTATGAAACTATCGTTGGTTAAAATTAATTGCTGTACTAGTTCAGCACCGTGGGACAACAATGTTTAACTCTGGAGGGAACTTCACAAGGAACCTAGACTGCGGTAGATTGGTTAGACATAGGACAACTCAGAAAGAGACTGTAGCGCTTTAAGTGCAGTGTTGCACCAATTCCGGTTCCATCGAATTTAATTTATAAATGTTTTTCCCAGTTTCAGCCGTGCGCAAATTTATGTACAGATTGTGGGCAGAGAATTGCCCGTCTGAGGCCTGCCGGTGGAGCCGGTGCAATGCGATGCGGCGGCCGGGCGATGCATCCCACACGGCTGCTAAGAGGTCTTCAATGGTTTACCTCCAGCTAGCTGAATCAATTTTTTACTCTCTGAATAGTACAAAATGTACGAGAATAGCATGAAGCTAGTCTCGCTCACTTTTCGACGTAGCTTTCTCTCACAGCACAACCTTCTAAGCTGCTTTATACATGGAATACTAAGTAGAAATGTCCGTGCGTTGCTACAGGTCCTTACTTGCTCTCACATTATTATTTGTTTGTTCCTAATATGCTGGCTTCGCTACACAATATGTTGGTGCGTTGTCCCTATTAGTCCTCTCTTTGCAAGTATAGTAGTAGAAGATATTTGTGGGTGGTTTGATGCCATCTATTTATTATGTGGACCTACACATGAAAATAAAAAAAATCACCGCTTAACCTCCGCTTTATCCATTCATTCGATTTCCCCTGTACTCATCGTCATCCAGCCAGTCGCTGCCTCTTCATCCATCGGTGCCACCCATATCTTGCCCCATCCTCGCCGTCGCGCAGGCGCTGCGCATCTTGTCGTCCTCGTCGTCGCCCAGGCAAGCGCTCATCCTCCCCGTGCCTAGCCTCATTCCCGCTTCGAGCGGTAGGCCACAGCACCTCTAGCCACCATGAGCAGGAGTGCGTTCTCCTCTTCTTCTCGTTTCATCCACCTCCCTTCTATAATCCACTCAAAATCATAGTGTTGATGGATTCTTCCACAGAGGATACACTAAGATAACACATATATGGGTTTAGATTATGTATATTAATTAATTTCACGCATGTTGACATGTTAATGTTTAGACGACTTAATATACAGTCTGTATGTCTACAAAGTTATCTTGTACAATAGTTAACTCTATAATCTCTTAATTTATTTATAGAAAAGAAAACAATGAGATCATAACTTTGCAATAATGCAACAACAATAAGTCCTTAGTACGTTTCCAAAAAAAAATTCTACAGTAGCTAATAATCGTTGCCTTTAATATAGTTGTAGACTTGCACTTCAAATCTAGATGACTATGAGGTGGCTTGGCATGAAGTAAGCGTTGTCTACTATTTACAGTCTTGAATGGCTTGCATCGCCATCCTAGAAACAAATTGGAACAAAGATACTAATATATCTCTGCAACAGATAACGAGTGGTTTCGAGATAGCTGTAGTTGTTTTCTAGCAGAGCACTAGCGGCCCGGGTAGATTGGTGGCAGGAGTAGTGATAGTAGCTCCTGCTGGTCGATCTTGGATTTAGCGGTGCAAAAGATAGGGGGAGTCAGTGCTAGCAGAGCTATAGCCCCGCCGGGCAGGAACTAGGGAATCGCGCGGAGGTTGGAGGCCACGACGTGGATAGGGACGACAGAGGTGGCGTCCTCGGGGCTGGCGCCGTTAGGGAGAGCCTAGGAGTCGAGAAAGCCGAGGCGGCGGAGCGCATCTGCTTGACCACCGTAGCATCTCCGTGCTCGAGCGCGGGCGCTCAGCGGTGCCAGCGGTAGCAAAGAAAACCGAGCCGGAGGGAAGCAAGACTGCAAGAGGCGTCTTCGGTGGACCTCGGATCAATTGCAGTAAAGTTGGGACTTTTTTGAAAAAACATCAAGACATATTTCAAGGATTGTGGGTTCATTACGAAAAAGTTGAGGGACTTTTTTGAAAAACACCATGAGGGAAAATTCCTACAGTAGATGAATATAGTTGTAGACTTGCACTTCAATTCCAGATGACTGTGAGGTGGCTTGGTGTGAAGTTGGCGTCATCTACTATCTACAGCCTTTAATGGCTTGCATCGCCATCCTAGAAACAAACTGGAACAAAGATACTAATATATCTCTGCAACAGATAACGAGTGGTTCCAAGATAGCTGTAGTTGTTTTCCAGCAGGAGCACCAGCGGTCCGGGTAGATCGGCGGTAGGAGCGGTGATAGTAGCTCTTGCTGGTCGATCCTGGATTTGGCGGTACAAAAGACGGGAGGGGGTGGGGGGTGTCAGCGCCAGCAGAGCTATAGCCCCGCCGGGCAAGAACCAAGGAATCGCGTGGAGGCCTGAGGCCACGACGTGGATGGGGACGACGGAGGTGGCGTCCTCGGGGCCGGCGCCGGTGGGGAGAACTAGGAGTTGAGAAAGCCGAGGCGGCGGAGCGCGTCTACTTGACCGCCGCAGCATCTCCGTGCTCGAGCGCAGGCGCACAGCGGCGCCAGCGGCAGCGAAGAAAACCGAGCCGGAGGGAAGGAAGACCGCAAGAGGCATCTTCGGTGGACCTCGAGTCAATTGCAGTAAAGTTTGGAACTTTTTAAAAATCATCATGATATATTGTAAGGACCGCGGGTTGATTATGAAAAAAGTTGAAAAAAGTTGAGTGGTTGGAAGAAACAACCGGTTAATATTAGGTATAGATATCATTGGAGATGCCCTAATAGAATCGTGTAGGTGACATATTAGCCGATGGACGCGTTGGGGCCCATCAGGCAGTGAAAAATACTTCTTGGTGACATTTTTCACGGACCACGCACGTACGGACCACGGATCACTTCTTTTTTCTACCGACTAGGCCCAGCGGGGCCCGCAGCTCCTGTGTCGGCCGGAGAGCGCTGTAGATGGGCCCGGGCCTCGCGCAAATGATACAGAGTAGCGTGCACGGGCCCGGCCGGGGACCTTTCACTTTTCCAGCTTCGAGGGACGGATAATGCAGGTACACCTCCTTCTCCTCCTCCTTGCCGTGATTTCTTCCGTGTACAAATTATTACTCACTTCCTCTTTGGACTAAACTGCTGGGTAATTAACATACTAGTACCGGATGGTAGGCCCTGAGATGCGATACTGGGTAGGGGCACAACGAGGATCGAACAGTATGCTGCCACTCGTTTGGCCGTACGCACGTCTCTGCAGCCGGGCTGCCGGACTGAGATCGATACAGGGCGTGCGTGCAGCCGGGAAAGGGCACCGTTCTGATTTCTCCCCCTGCTTTTGCTTTCGCTGGCTTCTCGTGCCATTCCAGCAGGATTCTTAACGGGCTCAAGAAATGCACTGCGCAAATAATCAAACTCATGCGTCGTGGTTGCACATGAAAAGGAGCAGCCGTAGGAAGAAGAAAGGCTAGTACATTGCACGCTGGCGGAATGAGTAGGAATCCAACGGCCAATTGGCGCGGGGCGTCCAAAGCGGGTGGCAGCGAGACAGAGCGAGGTCGATCATGAGCGTTGAGCTGGGGGCCGAGCGCGAGGGCACGCACGCAGCCACATGCCGATCGCGGAGCGTGCAAGCAATCCCTCCCTGCCGCGCTTTGTCGTCCATGCCATACAGCTCGGTTCCCAGCGTCTTGCTTGGCTTGGGGTTGAGAAATCAGGCCGTGCGGCCGTGGCTTTGTTTTGTCCTCGTGCCACGCGTGGCCTGCGTGGCGTTGGATTAGTACGTCGTGGTGTTGATGTGGCAGTGGATACGGCATTTTTGGCCCGAGTTCAGTGATCAAACTTGCAGTACGCACTATTTTTGTGGTGCTTTCTTCAGGCCTACGGTGCTAGTACCATACCATGACAACCATGTACGTACCAACTGAGACGACGCCGCATGCGTTCGTAAAGACGAAAGTGGACGGCTGGACGCAACGGCAGTGTATTCGGACATTCATTCCTGAAGGCCGTACACTAGTACAGTTTTTGTACCACAGCTGCTACCCCCGGCTTCGAGAGCAAGCGTCGTCTTAGAGGGTGTTTGATAGCAGGTGCTAAACTTTAGCAGTGTCACATCGGATGTTCGGATACTAATTAAGATGACTAAATATGAGCTAATTACAAAACTAATTGCACAGATGGAGTCTAATTTGCGAGATGAATCTATTAAGCCTAATTAATCCATCATTAGCAAATGGTTACTGTAGCACCATATTGTCAAATTATGGACTACTTAGGTTTAATAGATTTGTCTCGCGAATTAGACTCCATCTATACAATTAGTTTTGTACTCTCCTCATTCCCCACCCGTGTGCCTGGTACAAACAATTCGCTCACCACTTCTGATGCAACATTCGGCAATCGGATCACTGGCCGGAGCGACCCCAGTCCCGGTATCCAATTGTCATTCCAGATAGTGATTGATTCACCAGGGCTAACTCGCATAGGTCAGGTCAGCTTATAGGCTGCTAAAGGAGGAACAGATGGCAATGGCGATGTCTACTACGGGCGAGTCAGAATCGTCGGGGAGTGATCTATGGTGGAAAACAGTATGGAAACTGCAAGTACCACCTAAGGTTCACATCTTCTGGTGGCAAGTGATCCACAATTTTCTGCCATCGAAGATCGAGCTAAAGAGGATACATGTGATCTTGGAAAGCCACTACGAATTTTGCGGAGATCCGGAGGAGTCCCTATATCATGTGATATTCTTATGTCCAGCAGTTAGGAGGTTCTGGGCGGAGGTGAAGAAATTTACGGGAATTAAAATTCTGGACTTACACCCGTCACTTGGGCCACAGATGTGCTACGCTCGGGCGTGTGCAGCTCTCCGGCTACGGCCCTGGTAGTCTGCGGCGCTCGGTCGTGTGGACGGGGCAGAATGTGAGAAGACATGGCCAGAGGGCTTGGGAACCGGGAGCTGCAGTTCAATACATATCTTATATGCTTGAGGAGCTAGCATCGTTGAAGTTTCCATCAAAGGTACAACAATCGAGAACACCGGAAGTTTGGAAGCCGTCGGAGGGGGCTGGGTGAAGGTGAACACCGACGCAACTTTTGATATTGGGGCGTGCACAGGGAGCGGTGGTGTGGTAGTAAGAAACCATTCTGGTGGTGTGGTAGCAGAGGTGGCATGCTAGTTTGATCATACACTGGATGCCTTGACTGCGAAGGTAATGGCAGCGAAAGAAGGCTTGGAGGTCGCGGTGGAGTTGGGTCGGGAATCGGTGGTGCTTGAGGTGGATTGCTACAACTTGAAGATTTCTTTGGAGTCCACTGATGGATCTCGTTCCTCGATAGGTGGCCTTTGGCATGATATCATGGAGTTTAGTAGGAGTTTTTCTTCCTTTAAATGTGTTTAGGTTCGTAGAGAAGCTAACTCAGTGACGCACTCCTATACGAGTACAATGTTACCCACCGAACAATCATGCTTCTGGCTAAACACTATTCCAGACTGGCTTACAGTTTAGCGGCTAGTGATTGTACTCCTGCTTCATATTAATGAAAGCTCTATGATGCTAAAAAAAAGTCAGTCACAGACTCACAGATTAGGTTCAAGATTTGCATGCCCATCACGTGCTAATCGATCTGCTTGAAATCAACAGGGGGAAACCGATCTGCCATTGCCCTCAGCATCAGTGATGTGACATGTCCATGAACGCCACGATGCCGTTTGCCAATGCAGTTGGTTTCTACCGACGTGTCGTCACTGTGACAGAACAGCAGGCAACGCAGCAAAATGCCCGAGCGTGTCAGGCTACCATCAGCGTACGTTAAGTTTGAAACGGAAGCTGCCGCCTGCCGATGCTCGCGTAATCACGCCGGCGTCGAGCGCCTGCTGCGTCAGCCCCCAGTGGCTACCTAAATCGTGGCGTCACCTTTTCTGAAAAAGCCTGGAGCCTTTTTCGTCCCCGGCCCTGCCCTAGCGCCTGCAGGCATGCACGGCGCGATAGAGTATGCCAGCGCGCCCAGCAGCCCCACGGTTGCAGCGGCACCGGTCCGATCAGGTGCGTGCATGGGCCGTCCCGTTTTTTCGAGAGTCAGGAGCGGTACCGTCTCTGAAGAACTATTTATAGGGGTGGGTGATGGTGTTACCCACCCCTGCAAATGGGGGCAATTTTCAGGCCCCCGGAAATACTTTCGAAGGACGCATGATGGCATCACCTGCCCTTAGAAATAGCCCCTATTTGTAGGGGTGGGTGACACCATCACCCGGCCCTGTAAATGGTTCTCCAAGGCCGGGCCACGGGACAACCCGCCCTGTAAATGGGCGACAAAATAGCCAGTTGGGCTTCTTCCTCCTCCCGATAGCACAATCACTGCTCGGGAGGTGCTGCCTGAAAATCGAAAAAAACAAAAAAGGTGGAGGAAGGTTTTCAACTTTGTTTCCTTGGAGTTGGAGCTTATAGGAGGTAAGTTGATGCTAATTCCTTATCTTTTTGAAGCTTATTGCATAGATTTTAGGTTCATATGGAGTTTCGTATACCTCTAAATAGATCTAGATCTCCAAGGTGTGGATTATCCATTTGGAGCTCCATTTACCTCAAACTTTTGATAAAGTTAGGTTATTTAGGTAGGAGAACAAGATTATCTAATCATTTGTACTCAACTTTGATGTTTTAGTCTCATTCTTGAATGATGAATTTCCTAGATATCCATGGAGGAGAGAGAAGAAGATTTAGTTTTTTCTATATTGACCATGCATGATATAATTTTCATTTTTTCTAAGATTTTGTGGGATAAAACAAGTTGACATGGATGATGAATAATTTTTTTTTCATTTTTTCCAAGATTTCTATATTTTCATTTGTTTATTAGGAAATACTACATGTGTGTAATTATATATATATGGTGTTTTTATATGGTGTAATTATTTTTGCTGTTCAGAGAGATGGATAGGACATGGATGTACCAAGCACAAAGAACGAACACCTATTTCCGTGGAGAACTTAACAAATTTATTAAAGGTGTGGAGAATAATGCAATGGTTCAGAAGACAAAGATGGTGGATTATCCGTGCAAAACCTGCAAGAACATGAAAGTATTCAAAGAGAAAACTACAATAAGATCGCACGTGATGGTTTGAGGTTTCGTTGAAGACTATATGATCCGGACATATCATGGTAAGAAAGCACCCCGTCAAAATCCGATCGTGAAATTATGGATGATGTCGAGTTTGATAGAATGTTTGATGCTTACGATTGTTTTGATGAGGGTGGTGGCGATGATGGTGGTGGTGGCTCCGATGGAGATGATGGTGTTGACGAAGGTGGCGATGGTGGTGGTGGTAACAATGGTGGTTATGATAGTAGTGGCGACGATGAACTTGATGATAATAATTTCTGAGCGAGTTATTGTGTCACACCAAAGCAGATCAATTGGTTGGTAGTGCAAAGGCATTAGGAAACTTCGAGACAGTGAAAAAATCAACGGAGGAGAATGTGTAAGAGCGTTTAAAGGGATGTCCAAAATACTGGATCGTGCTTCGTTTCATACTTGAGCTGTTGATTCTAAAGGCTAACCATGGCTGGTCCGATGGTAGTTTTAATGATCTGCTGCGTATCTTGGCTTGGTTGCTTCCAAAGCCAAATAGAGTACCCACCAACACATATCGAGCAAAGAAGCTTGTTAGTCCGTTCACGATGGGTGTGGAAAAAATTCATGCATGTCCAAACCATTGTATCTTGTATTGCGGGGATACTTTCAAAGGCTTGGACAAATGTCCTGTACGTTCTGCAAGTTGGTACAAAAACAATTCCAGTTATTGTGATGATGACATGCAAGGTCCAACGATGGGAATAAAAGGAAGAGGAAGGGTGCAAGGAATAGTGTTGCCACTGTTGAGCCAGAAGACACTAATTTAGGCATTTCTGAGAAGCAGAGTAGAATTCCTGCCTTAGTCATGTGGTACCTCCCTGTTGCCGATTGCCTCAGGCGCTCAAACCCAAAGGATGAACTGATGCGATGGTGGGATTCAGATAAGTGCAGGAAGGGTGACGAAAAGTTTCAACATCCATCCGATGCTCGCCAGTGGAAGAAATTCGATGAGCGGTATCCACAATTTGGAAACAATACAAGAAACTTTCGATTTGCACTAAGTACAGATGGAATGAATCCGTTCGATGAAAGGATAAGCACTCACAGCACATGGCCAGTGATCTTGATGATGTACAACCTGCCAACATGGTTGTGCCAAAAGAGAAAGTACCATTTTCTATCCATCCTTATACAAGGACCAAAGCATCTTGGCATCGATATAGATATTTTTCTTGAGCCTTTGATGCAAGAGATGGAAACTTTATGGAAGAATGGTATCGACATCATTGATGGTTTTACATGGTAGAAATTTAATCTAAGAGCCATTATCTTCGTCACCATCAATGATTACCAAGCGTTGTTTGTCTTGTCAAGATATGTGAAAGGTAAGACAGGATGCACGGTGTGCATTGATGACACTGTATGGTCTTTCCTAGAAGGTTCTAGAAAGGTAGTTTACCTTGGGTACAGACGTTTCTTAGTGGAAGGATATAGGTACCGAAGTAAGAAGTTCTATAATTTTTTTGGCGGCAAGCCCGACCTAGAATCTTCTCGAGAAAAATAAGATGAGCACTATGTTTTCAACATGGTGAGGACCATCCAGGTTCCTTATAGAAAGATGACAAAAGATGGGAAGAAGAGAAATAGAGATAAGCCACCTATCGATGGTGTGCCATTCAAGAAGCTGTCGATCTTCTACAAGTACTTGCCGTATTGGCCGGACCTTGAGTCCGCCATGCCATCGATGGTATGCACCTTAAGAAGAATGTGTTTGGTAACATAATTGGTCTCTTCCTGGAAACATTAGCCAAGACAAAGGATACCCTGAAGTCATGATAAGACTTGGTAGCCATGAAGATAAGGAAAGACTTTCACCCTATCGATAAGGGGAATGGAAGATATGAACTACCCCCGGCTAGCTACAACTTGACATTAGATGAGAAGAAGGCAGTGTGCCAATCGTTACGGGGGATTAGAGTACCAAGTCGATTCTCATCCAACATCTGAAAACTAGTCTCGATGAAAGATCTCTCGCTATTCGGCTACAACTGTCATGATTATCATGTGATGTTGACGTTGTTCCTTCCAATTGCAATTAGAGCGATCAAGCATGTATATGCGAAGATGGTTATCACTCGGTTGTGTTACTTCTTCAACAAAATTTCTCAAAAGGTTATCGATGAAGATGAATTGAAACACCTCCAAGAATTTATTGGAGAGACTATGATGCAGTTGTAGATGTGCTTCCCTCTAGGATTTTTCAATATTATGAAACATCTCATGATTCACATGGTCGATCAGATGCGGGCACTAGGTCCACTTTACCTACACGAAATTTGGATGTATGAGCGTTTCATGTCAGTTCTCAACCGGTACGTTCTGAATCATGCTTATCCTAAGAGATCCATGATAGAGGGATACAATACAGAGGAAATCATCGAGTCTTGCCTAGGTTACCTAAAGGGTAAAGTACGAATTGGTTTGCCTGTTCCACAATTTATGGGGAAGTTGGAAGGGATCGGCACAATAGGGAGGAAGACCTTGACAAGGACTTCAAAGATGTGCAACAAGCCCATTATAGCATCATGCAACACCTCACAATAATGTCATCTTTAGTCTGTCAACACTTGAGTGTGATTCGTGCTCAAAGTAAGGACCGCTCGGAAGGTTGGATCACGAGGGAGCACAAGCGTCGTTTGACCGCATGGTTGAAGGACCTAAATCTACTAGATGGGAAAACTATGGAAGATCAAAGGATCAAATGATTGGCAACTGGCTTGTCTAGCTAGGTCATGTCATAGCAAGGTTATGATATTAATGGATATCTATTTTATATTGTTGCGAAGGACAAGAAGACTGTGTCTCAGAACAATGGTGTTCATCTTGAGGCCTTAGATGAGAGAACCGGCTAAAGTACCACATATTATGGCGTTATAGATGATATATGGAAAGTCCACTATGGTTCTAGTATACAGATCCCAGTCTTTCGGTGCAGTTGGGTCAAACACTCAAAAGGTGTTGAAGCGGCTATGGGCTCACAATTGTTGACCTCAATAATGTTGGTTACAAAGATAACTCTTGGGTACTTGCTTCATAGGTCGCACAGGTTATGGATGTTGTTGATCCTGCAAAAAATACAAAGCACGTTGTAGTCCCTGGAAAACAAGAAATCTTAGGAGTTGATGGTGTCGAAGACGTTGAAGAATATAATCAGTACAATGAAATGAACCTCTTCACAGACTTACCACAGAAGATGATGATTTTAGAAGCAAGTATAAAGAAAGATGAAATATCCTGAGCACGCAAGGATGGAGAATCAAGAATTTTTAACGCATAATATATAGCTAGTTTGAGTCTATTTAACTCATGTAATATGTAGTTTGAATCAATTATCTCATATACTTTGAATCAATTATGTCATGTAACTGAATCAATTACCTAACACTTTTGAAATTGGCATATATGTTTTTCATTTGAGAAGCACAATAACTTTTGAATTTGAATGCATGAGTATATATGTGAGTACATGTGAACGTGTTTAGTGGATGTAATTTTTTAATACAAACTTTTACAAATTATATCATATGAGTACAATTTATATCAAAATTGTAGAGCTCAATGAGACATTAACTTTTGTAGTTGATAACTTTTGCATTTGAGATCATTTAATAGCTCAAAAATATATTTTGAAAGAAAAACAAAAATGGAGAAATGATTTCCAGGGACGGGTGACGCCATCACCCGCCCTATAAAGGATTTCCTAGAATCGATATCCAAGGGCGGGTGACGCCATCACCTGCCCCTGGAAACGATTTCGAGGGGTAGGTGATGGCGTCACCCGTCCCTGCTAATGGCACCTATATATGGTAACGCCCGTGGGAAGTTAGCCAAATTTTTTGAGAAGCCCGCGGGATGCCGATATGCTGCCAAAATTTCCCCCTTCCCTTCCCCGCACCGGCGCGGCTCCCCTCCCTCGCGGGCTCCGCCGTCGCAGTGCCTACCCACGCTGCCACCACCGCTGGGCCGCAGCGTCGCCTTTCCCGTCACGGCGCCTACTCGCACCGCCTCTCCACCACCGGGCCGTGCAACATGGGGCACGCCTCCTCCCCTTCTCTCCACCGCCGCGGGGCCAAGCAGCCTCCTCCCCACTGAGCTGCCTCCTCCCTACCGGGCCGCCTCCTCCTCCCTGCCCAGCCTCCTCCTCCACCCCACCGGGCCCGGCCAGCCTCCTCCCCACTGCCTACCAGCCGCCGGATAAATTTCTTCCATTATTTTGTAAACCAACAATTGTAAATTTCTTCCATTATTTTGGAAATCATTGAAGTTGATTTTTGTGGAAAAATCTATCTTGTTTAAATTATCATTGAAATTGATATTTGTGGAATAATCTATCTTATTACAATTTTATTTGGATAATTTTGGCTAACTATGACAAGTGGAAGTGGTGGTGGCGGCCGTGGAGGTAGCCGCCATGGTGATGGCAGCCGTGGAGGTAGCAGGGGACTGTACATATTCGAGGACCCTCTCTCTAGTCATCCAGGACTTCACTTCCCTAATGACGCTATTAACTTGCCAACAGGCGATCGAAGGAGCAGATCAGTTCCCAACATAGTAATATTCTTTCCTTCTTTTAATTGATTTTTTTACTACACATCAATAAATTCTAAATTTACTTACATACAATGTAGCTTATCAACCCTACTAGATGGCTCAAAGATGTTGTCGAAGCTATAGGTGGTACTTCTCATGTAGTGCAAATCGAGGTTGTTGGTGAACCTCATTTTAAAAGAGTACATATCTCCAGTACCTATTCAAGATACAGATTTTACCTCGATGTCACCAAGAGAGGTTATCCTAATGGTTTCAATTGCCGCATGGGGTCAAATAGCACCAAATAGGGTGACTTTTGAGAGGACCGTCGTGGAGGCCTGCCTAGAGCAGCTTAAGAATTATGGGTACTTTATGCCAGACTTGTCATATTTTCGAATAAAGCAGCTCGAGGAGGGAGAAGGAAATGTGATTGTGACTACTGAGAGGCTTTGTCGGCTAAATCAACATGACATGGTATGGAACATTCTTTTATCATTCTTAACTTTAGTTATGTTACATCTTTCAACATTCGTCATGTTATTATCATCTTTTAGGATATATTTGGTACTACCATTACGACAGTGAGCTTTCATGCGATTCTGGATTAAGTCTTGGATGTGTCTGATTTGATTTAGATTGGTGGAAACCCGATATTCATCAGAGATTGGAAGTTGCAGGCTCATCTCACTTTCTATAGACCACATTAGTTAACGTCTCCATTGTTCGAGATTTTATAGTAGTGTATGTGACCATCTATGTGAAGCGAAGGAGAGCGCTCTTATCCGTGCTCTAACTTATTTTGATGAAGTTATAGGCTGGACGATTGAAGACCTTAACTATGTTTCATATATAAAGAAGTGAGCTGGATTAGTATGAAATATGTAACATGCATGGTTGTACCCCTACCCTTTTCTTATAGATTTGAACTTGTTCTCTCTAGGACCTTTAGGACATTTAAGTATTGATGTACGAACATGCACTATTATCAGAACTGGTTATATTGTATTATGGCATGGATGTACCACTACTCTTTCTTATTAATGTAGGAACGGGTTATACAACTTCATTGCATATACAGTGTTCTTCGAGTGTTGGATCTGAATGAGTTGATTGAGAACCACATTTTAAAAATTTGGCGCGAAAATGGTACAAAATTTTGACGGGAACGACATTTGCTGGGGCCGCCCCTGGAGACACTGTTACCAGGGGCGGGTGATGGCGTCACCCGCTCCTGGAAACGGTTTTACTGGGACAGGCCTTTTACCTACTCCTGCAAATAGCTATTTGTAACTGCAAAAATTATACCCCTGCAAATGTCATTTTAACTGTCCCTGTACACCGTTTTTTATAGTGGTGGCGCCCGGCCCCGACGACCGTTCCATGGCAGTGATGATGTCTCCCGACCCGCTCTCGCCCAACAACAACAAGAAGTCGACCGGATTTTGGAGAGACCGGCGCATCTCTTGTATCCACGTACGTTAATCGATAACACATTGAAGATCACTGTAGGTGAGACTCCTGTCTCGTTGGACTCTGAAACTGTTCGTGAAAGGGAGGTGACGACGGTGGGTGCAAAGCGAGTAGTACGTGACTAGGAGCCGGGCACAAAAAGGTCGCACCACTACTGCTTGTTTTCCTCCTCTAGCTTGCACATCCGGGTCATCTAAAAAAATGAGTGCCGAGAGGGCTGGTATATCGGTGGCAGAGCTATTCAGCTAGCAGAAATCATCGAGGTAGTGAAGCACATGGACAGGAAAAAGGGTCACCGTCCTGCGCGCACTGTTGTATCCGGAACGAACAGAGAGCAGCCACCGCGCCAGATCCAACCAACCAACCCACCAGATCGTTCGCGCGCCGGCCGTGGTCCATGCCAACGGAGGCGATCGAGCGCGCGCCACAGGGCGCCCCGAGCCCAGCCAATGCACGCGTGTGTTGCGTGCCGCCGTGTCCCGATCGAGAGCTCGCAACCAAAGCGGTCGGGCCAGGCGAACGAAGACGCGCAGGCGCCCCCCCCGGCGGCCCCCGCGCGTCGGTGCTTTTGCGTAGCCGTGTCCTGGCGGTCTGAAAAGGCCTGGCGTTGTCGTGACCCCCTCGGCGCGGCCCCCCGCCGGGCCGGGGTCCGGTGGATGGCGGCTGGCAGCTTGGCCGTGCGCCCCACCCGCGCGCGCACGGCGGCCGGGGTTGCCGTCTCGTATCGGAATCCAAGGCTGGCTGCGCGGCGCGACCGGTCAGTGGGCAGTGGACGATGCGCGCGTCCAACAAACTGGTCGCGTTCATGGCCATGGCGACTCATGGGAGAACACGCAACGCACAACGAACCGAATCAGAAACGATCTGTTGAGATATGGATGATGGTTACGAGTTACTGGCGTGGGCCTGTACGACAGGTTAGAACGTTTAAATGCCAGAACGCGTACGACCCAAATTCATTTCCGCTCTTTGATTCCATCGTGATAGAGATCGAGCAAGCTGAAAAAGTTTGTTTAGGCTAATTTGGCAGCACATGACTACTTAGCCTCGGGATGCAATGAGATTTTTTTTTATTTCGGGATCCCTTCCATGGCGGGACAGCGTTGCCCCCTCCTTCCCCGTTGCTGTTTGGCAGCACATGGCAGGACAGCGCAGCCCGGCCAGCGTGAGGGTCATTTCACATTGCACTGTCCGACTGATGCAAGCTTCAGACAACAAAATATTACCAAGCTGTAGAACAACATATTACATCCAGCTGATGCAAGAGAAAAAAAAGGGACAGGTGTTCTCTGCTAATCTGCCACCTCAAAAAATCATGAACAAATCAAAAATAAATCCCATGAGTGCAACATCACAAGTCACAAAAGTAAGTGCAATCTGTAACTTGTATCAACCACCAAATTGCCATGAGGCAACATCACAAGTCACAAAGCAAGTACAATCTGTAGTTTGTAAAAGAGATTTAGCTATTAAAATAAGCCAATGAACTTCTATTCAACATCCTATCTCTTCATGCTCCTCAACACTCATTGATTCTGACAAAAAAGAATAGTAGCTAATATTGAAAAGTCCAATTGAAACAGAAGTTGTATTTACTGGGCACAAGGGGCTTCTTGGTGTTCAGTTGGAGTTGTAGCAGCACTTGAGGCAGACAACTATAGTGTAAAAACATGTAACATATAGTATAAAAACATGTAACATCAGTGACATTAGTTTCAACGAGTAGGATGCTAGGCTACTAGCTCAATTAACACTAGAGACCATACCAAAAAGGACATGTACTGAGCCATGAGATATGCACATATGAAATGGAACTGAAAGACCAAGACCAAGTGATGCAACTATCTACTCAACATTGAAAAGGAACATACCCGAGCAAGATAATACTAAGAAAGGGAACATACCCGAGCAATCTTTTTCTTCAACCAAATCAGCCGGACACTTGGGTTTTTGTGCCCATCAATATTTTTCTGTTCGTTTCACTTTGGAAAACTTCATTTGCATTAGCTTTTTTTTCATCCGATAGCCCTTCCATGGCATCCACAATGTCAATACATTTCTCAATTGAGTAGTCTTCTTCACGTCTCTTCTTCACTTCTAACTTTTCTAAAGTTTTTTCAATATGATCCTTTCTAACGTCAATGTAATCCCCAAGTTTTGCTGCCATCTGACTTTGTTTGCGTTTCTTTCCACATCTTGGTCCTCTGAATTACGACTGGCTGGAGCAGATTGAACTTTTGTGCTTTCTACACCACCAAGATTAAAACTGAGTGGATTTCTATCAATAGAAGCATGCTATGATTGCTTTGCTCTGAGATACTTCTTTGGGGAGTGGGTTCAGCTCGCAGCTCATTTCTTTGGGGAGTGGGTTCAGCTCGCAGCTCAGTTCTTTGTGGTGGAAACATATCATTGAATTTGTTTGTGATATTCCTCCAACCTTCTAATGTCCACCTATTCTATCCCTTAAACATTGGGATGTTGACAAGCTCTTTCAGAATATCCACAAGTCCTTTAAACATTTGGGAGCTTCAAGATGCTGGAATTATATCGAAGAACTCCATTATTTTCCTATGAATTGTCTCACCACTGTATTGGAATTGTTTTTTTAGCCTATCGGTGCTTGCATTATGAGAGAGCATGAATATAAACATTCCCAGCTGCTCCTCAACTCTAACACCACGGGTGTCACGTAACAAGTTCTCCACTCTAAGATAATTTGCTATAACTCTAAATATCTCAGGCTCCATCCTGAACTCCACTTTGCACCAATTCTCGTGGCCTTCCAAGATTTGTTTGACCTTTTCAGCACCAGGCAGAGTTGAGGTGTGCTTTGACCTTTTCTCCTCATATAGACACTACTGAAGCGCGGGGACCATAACTAGGAATAGCTCATCATCCTCTTCTTTCTCCTCTAGCATGAATCTCCTAACTTCATCCTCCCAAGATTCCATTATCTATATGTATGTATATGGTAAGGCAAGTAAACTATGTCACTCAAATGCATATGGTCTAGAAAAAAAAGAAAAAGCTCACAGGTTATGAAAACTGGAATACTTGCAAGAATATATAATGTAAGCTAGCATAACAAATGTAAGCATGAAAACCTCCTCAAATAGAAAAATAGAGTATATTGACTATTGAGAATCGAGAAAGTAACAAATGTGCTAAATGGGATTAGGAAGTATTGACATGCAACCATCTTTATGTCACACCCGATTTTAGGACAAAATCGAATGCATAGCATATGTGTGCCAGGATCCGTTCTCACATATATGTTGACTTCATAAGTGAATACATCAAAGATAGTGTTCAAAACGTAAATAAAAATAGTAGATAACTTATTACACTTCGAGAGGTAGACACGAAGGTCTTTAATCGTTCACCGATAACTTAACACGCACACACACAGCGAAGCTTTTCCACAGGCTTAACTAGTGAACGCCTGCCTAGAACTCTTCGAATTTATTGAAGAACTCCGTGTCATCACAAGCTTCTGAACAGTGTTTGGGCAAGGGTGAGTATACTTATGGTTGGTACTCAGCACGTGGGGGAAACATGCAAGGCTTAACAAGGAGAGGCTCAAGCTTTAAGCGGTTAGCATTTTAGTTGGTCAAATTTTAATTAGCAGCACTTAATTACTAGGTGTAAGTTTATACCAACCAAGTTAAGCATAAAGCATTAGCATCATCCAAAAACCAAGGAACCATGATTTATTCTGATCTTTAAGTTCAATTATCATGTGAGGGTCCAAGCCGCTCATAACCGTGAGCACGACTGATATATCAGTTTACACTCTGCAGAGGTTGTACCTTTACCCACAACTCGTGTTACCCGTGTCGCCCGGGTTTGCAAAGCCCTTAAACACTTCCTTTGGTGAGTGGCTGGGGGTCCACTACGAAGCCTTTACAAAGACACATAGTTAACTAGTAGCCCGCTAGAGTTTCAGTAGCGATGCGGATCACAACCCGTTAATGAGACAGCACCTTAGCAAAGGCTACCGCTCCGAGTCATGCACCCAACACCTTCCCCCTCCTTGGCCTTTCGGTAAGGCCACCGGCTAACCACATGCCTAATTAGTTGGCTAAGATCAGAGCCATGTGATGTTGTGGTTGTACTGTTTTCTTGGATGGTTCTCCATGTTCCAATTAAAACAAGTGTTCTTGCAATTAACCAGGTGTAGCAATAAAAATAAAGTCATGTTTAACATTCTCAAAATTATGACATTTCCATCCCAAAAGTAAGCAACTAAACAATTCTACCCAACAAGATTAAATTGGTGTTCAAGGATCCGGATTAAAAACTAGTAATAGGTATTCCTGTCAAATTATGCACATACAGGAAATTAATAAAGTGATTAAATCATGATATTATTGGGACCAAAAAGAATATGCAGGGGAAGATAACCACTTGCCTTCCTCGGCAAACTGCGAGTACTCTTCTTCGAACGACGGCTGCTCCTGAACTTGTCCTTCCGCGAACGGCATGTTGTCTACACGACCACACAAGGAACACAAACAATGAATAAAACAGTACACCAAACATGACTAAAAGCTTAAAACAAACTCCTAAAACTAACGGTCATGCAGAGACGATCACGTGAGCGTGAGAATCGCTGAAATCGGATTTAAAACGATGAAGATATGGAGTAAACAAGTTTCAAGGACTAAAACAGAATTAACTATATACTTTAGGGGCTAGCAAAGAAGTTTCACAAGACTCTGCGAACAGTGCTTGCGAAAATAGAGAAACACGAGGTTAGATAGGTAAAGTTTGCAGGGCTCGGGTTAGAATGAAAGAATTTAAAGTTCCAGGGAGTTTTCCACAAGACTGGCATGACACAAGGATAAGAACATAAATAAACAGAAACTCCAGGGGCTAGAACGCGAAATTCCCATCTTCTTCCTTCTTTTACCAGAGGCACGGCACAGCCACGGCTGGCGCCTGGCCGGCGCTCCGGCGCGGCGGGGGTAGCCCAGGCGGCTAGAGTAGAGAGGAGGGTGCGGGAGGTCTCACCAGCGTCGATTGCGGATGAGGGAGGCTCCGGCGGTGGAGAACAGAGGCACACGAGCCAGGAACCGAGCGAGATCCCGGCGGCAGCGGCAGCGATGCTCGGGGCGAGGTAGTGGCGGGGTAGTGGCAGGATGGAAAGAGGAGCTCCGGTGGAGAGGTTTGGGGGGCTTTATAGGGTGCGAGGAGGAGCGGAAGGGGCGCCCGGGGGAAGCCAACGGTCCGACCGACAATTGAAGGCCTCGAAGGTGTAACGAGCATCCGTTACCGGGAGGATTGAAGGGGAAAGGGTGATGCGGTGCGCGCGCGTGGGAATAATGGGGGCAGCACGTGCTTGAAGAGGTGCAGGGGGTGGGAAGGTGTAGGGGGCGCCATTCAAGCGGCGACGGCGGCCGTTTCTAGTCGCGAGTGGAAGACCCAGCCGAAGGTGGGAGAAAGCCCTGACAGGTGGGCCCCACCTGTCAGTGGGAGGAGAGGCGCGGGCTGGCTGGCGGGCTAGCTGGGCTAACAAGCGAAGGGAAGTGGCGGCCCAGAAAAGAAAAGAAGGGAGGGTGGTGCGAGCTGGGCCGGCGATGCTTGGTGGGCCACTGCGAAGAGAGGAAAGTGGGAGGCGAGCCAGGAGCTAGGCCGGCGCAAAGAAAAAGAAGGTGGGCTGGCCTGCTGGTTGGTTTGGGCCAAAAGGAGAGAAGGAAAAAGAATGACCTGCTAGCTGGACTAGAAAGAGAAAGGAGAAAGAGATTGAGATTTTATTTTTGGAAACTTTTACAAACACAACATCAAAGAAAACTAAAGCCAAAGAGAAACTCTACCAAGCACTTGTTGACTCTAAAATTAAATTCAAATGTTCTTTAATTATTTAAAGGCCGTAATTTAATTTAGGTATTTTATTTAAAATCTTAGAGAAGAAAAACTAGACCGCAAGTTGCTTACATTATTTTCATGATGGAATTTTGGGTGTTACACTTTATCTATTGGAGGTATCAAACATCTAACAGAATTCCAGTGGGGACACAGAACTAGAGAATGTATCCAAAACTATATTTTCCTATAGCAGCTTAGGTGTATTACAAACAAGTTTTCTGTACCATGACGGTCAAGGTATCATAACAAAAGATTCAAAGTGTAGGAGTCAACCATCGCTCAGTTCAAAAGCCAACTGCATACAATATAGACATGCAAGCTATCAAGAATCTTCTGGAAAAAAAAGGCAGCATCTAACTAGTTCCGCTCGCAAATTCAACCAGGCAAGTGATGAGTAATCCCCCCGAACCAAGTTCCGCCAGACCCTAATGTTCAATAAGTATTGAATCACAGAATTTATTGAGAGTTATCCTGCAAACAAAACGGCAGCACAGAACCAAAATGGCGCAATGAGCTAACCTGCTTCTCAGCGACCGTGTTGTTGAAGCTTTCAGGATCCGTCTCTACAAAACCAGAGCACAGCTTAGCACAAGCAAGTCGGGGACCACACAGATCCAAGTAGCAGGAGCTCGATCTAGGGAGGATAAGGAGGTAGCAGGAGCTCGATCTAGAGAGGACAAGGAGGAGAGAGGACGGGCTCATCGGATCTTGGGACAAGGCAAGGCGAAGCGGTCACAGAGCAGTGGTGGAGATCGAGCCAGCACGGGGATGGGGAGGCGATGGGGAGGATGGGGAGGTGACGAGGAGCAGCAACGGCGAGGCGCAAGGAGGGGGAGCCACACGGGCGACGACGCTCGTGTCGCTCCGGGAGCCGCACGGGGAAGCGGCGGCTGGTCCCTCGAGCTAGGAGGGCCTGCCCTGTGAAAAATATGAGGAAACAGGTCGCCCAGCCCTTCGACGTGGACTTCCAAATGATGAGAATTTTTGGCCCGTGCCGCATTTTCATGGGAAACGCCGAGCCGGGAAAAAGATCAGGATCACGTCGGGATGTTGGGCTCCCAAACTAGCTCTTATGGGGGGTGGACCGTGGACACTAGGGCGGCGGTGGCGATGGGCAAAGGGTGAAAGGGTAGGGTAGGGAGCTAAGGACAAGGAGGACAAGGTGGCGCGTGTACTTTCGCAAGGATACTTGCCATCCGTGCGTGACCCCCGTGCATTGCTCACCAAATTGGCGAATTGCCTCTCTTCATGTGGTGGTTTACTGCGCGCTAGCCCTGCACAATAATCAGCTAAAAAGCGCCACGACACGACACGACACCTTGCCGCCGTGCGAACTGCAAGTGGCGCTGCAACTGCACCGAAGCAGCGGTACGAACGACTGCTCTTAGGCCTGCTACCGGTATCCGTACATTTTTCTCAATCCACACCCACTTCCAGGTAGAAAATTATATATCCATTAAAAATAAGAAGGGTAATTGTAATTAATTAATTGGATATGTATGTATATATATGGTACAAAATTAATTATCTATTGGATATGTGTAGGATTGGAGTATGTAAGGAGTGGATAATAATTATTTGGATTTACATGTGAACAAAATTGAGTTTGCTGATACCCTTTCCAGTGGTAGGCCCACCGCTGCACGTGGGCGGAGGTTTTCTTTCCATGTACCGCTTGTACAATTTTTGCGTTCTGATTAGGCAAAGGCTTAGTTTATGTCCTCGATGGAATATGCTTGCCGCACAGTACATGGTTGAATTTCCAAGGGGATAGTTAGTACGGAACTAACGACTTAATTCTACTGGATGCTAACCTGACAACATGGCTTCAGTCTGACCCATGATGTCTATAATTAGTGTCGATACTGTCACATAAGTAATATAATTAAGTATCGCACTTTAGAAATTACACTCTACAACCCATGATTTCTTAGCGTGGATCCTTGATAAATACATTATCTCTCCTCTCAACCAATTATATTTGTTCATCATGAATTATGAAGGCATCATCTACTCCCAATGTAAGATTTGGTAATGTCTAGTGCATAGGTTCTTGTGTTGATGTTGGGTCTTGCATGAGATCCAGTTTCTTACCTTTTCCATTCTCTCTCATAATGCCACATAAGTTAAAAATCCTATGTACCAATACAATTAATGTTAGGAAACCAGGATTACCCTTAGACTAACTTTTTTTTCTAGCAATAAAGGCCTGAACTCTGATCTTAAAAATTAGACACGAGCAGGCACATCTTTCCATGTACCGCAAACTGCCAGAATGAATGTAGTATAATCATCTCGCCCTGCGTCCTTAGGGCAGTCCCAATGGATAATTTCTAGATGAAGTTTCCAAGAGAGAAAAGGAACAATTAATATTGAGTAGAAACTATCCTTCACAGTCCATGATTTCTATAGCAGTTTCTACACAAATCAAAACTTAAATGCAGCACTAAAAAGAGTGTATCAGCTGTAGCAAGCAACCATGTAGCCTCCTTTGCACAGTTGACACTATCTGCAGGATCATTGCCACTCTTCTCTGGCGTAACCGGTGCCATATCCGCCTTCTTCAGAGATGCACGTGGCACATTGCCCTTTAGATCATCTGACGCCATCTCCATTTTCTCGATCTCTGTGAAATTGTCTAGCAAGTTCATCTTCAGATGACGCCATGATGGATGCACCGTTCTGCTTGGGTACGACGATCCAACTTTTGCTTAGTGATAGCTTCAAATAGCTTGCCAATAAGTTTCTCCATGCAAAATTATGCGGCCATCTTCACCTTGGTAAGATTCTACAAGCTTCGATACAATCTCAGTCTTCAACTGATCCCATACTCGAAGTTAACCATCGGATCAGAAAGGAAGAGATATGCAGGACTGATTAAGATGACGGAGCACATCAGAGAAAAAAAGTACCTCAAGATCCAAGACGGATCAGCTGCTTCCTCCTACTCCATATGCAAACGTGGTTGATCAGAGAAATTGGTGAGATTTTGGGTGGCGCAGGTGCTCAACTGCAGACGGGCAGTGGGACGCTCAGCAGGCGCACACGGACGCGCGCCAGAACCTGCTGCCCCCCGCGCCTTGCCTGCTCCTTGCGCGCGGGAGGAGGTCCCCGGCGCGGAGGCCCGAGAAGGCGAGCGCAGACCGGCGTATACAGCGTATACCGGCGTATACCTAGACCCTAGGGTGTCGTCCGGCGGGGGCGCGGCGTCGGCGGCGGCCGTCGGGGAGGAGGCAGCGGGAGGTGGGTGAGCCCGTTGTGAGAGCGCGAGGGAACGACATCCTCACGCCGATCAACGCACGAAGAAACGATAGAAAATGCGTTGGGGAGAAACTACTGGTTTCTCTCCGGATCCGGTCCGCAGGCTGGGCGCCATCGCGGCCGGGCACCCTTTTCCGCGCCCCATCTCCCCCAACCTCCCCGCCGCCCTCTCCCGCACGCCCTCTCCCCCGACCTCACCGCTACCGCAGCCGAGGCTCCTCCGCGCAGGTTGCAGTCGCCGCCGTGCTCGCGCTCGCGCTCTCGCCGCTGCCTCCTCCTCTGACGGTCTGCGCTCGCGCTCTCACAACGGGCTCACCCACCTCCCGCTGCCTCCTCCCCGACGGCCGCCGCCGACGCCGCGCCCCCGCCGGACGACACCCTAGGGTCTAGGTATACGCCGGTATACGCTGTATACGCCGGTCTGCGCTCGCCTTCTCGGGCCTCCGCGCCGGGGACCTCCTCCCGCGCGCAAGGAGCAGGCAAGGCGCGGGGGCAGCAGGTTCTGGCGCGCGTCCGTGTGCGCCTGCTGAGCGTCCCACTGCCCGTCTGCAGTTGAGCACCTGCGCCACCCAAAATCTCACCAATTTCTCTGATCAACCACGTTTGCATATGGAGTAGGAGGAAGCAGCTGATCCGTCTTGGATCTTGAGGTACTTTTTTTCTCTGATGTGCTCCGTCATCTTAATCAGTCCTGCATATCTCTTCCTTTCTGATCCGATGGTTAACTTCGAGTATGGGATCAGTTGAAGACTGAGATTGTATCGAAGCTTGTAGAATCTTACCAAGGTGAAGATGGCCGCATAATTTTGCATGGAGAAACTTATTGGCAAGCTATTTGAAGCTATCACTAAGCAAAAGTTGGATCGTCGTACCCAAGCAGAACGGTGCATCCATCATGGCGTCATCTGAAGATGAACTTGCTAGACAATTTCACAGAGATCGAGAAAATGGAGATGGCGTCAGATGATCTAAAGGGCAATGTGCCACGTGCATCTCTGAAGAAGGCGGATATGGCACCGGTTACGCCAGAGAAGAGTGGCAATGATCCTGCAGATAGTGTCAACTGTGCAAAGGAGGCTACATGGTTGCTTGCTACAGCTGATACACTCTTTTTAGTGCTGCATTTAAGTTTTGATTTGTGTAGAAACTGCTATAGAAATCATGGACTGTGAAGGATAGTTTCTACTCAATATTAATTGTTCCTTTTCTCTCTTGGAAACTTCATCTAGAAATTATCCATTGGGAACTCTCCAGATCAGCTAGTTTCTATAGCATTAAATGGACGGTCACATAAGTAAAATGATGATGTGGCAAAGAGAGTTAAGGGGAGAAGGAAAAAAATGAAGACCGTGGGTCTCATGCACGAAACGTTGTCGGCTCATTCTCTAACGAGCGAAGAAACCATGGCAAACACGTTGGGGCCGGGCGTCATGTCTCCCCACGCGGTTTGTGGGACCCATCATCCTCCTCGCCATTGGACCTTCTCGATGTCGGATCACGCCACCCTGAGCTCCACACTGCTAGGATTTGTGGCATGAAGATGAGAAGAGAAGGGGAAGTGGCCATCGTGACAGTCGTTGCGCCTAGGCACTGCACGGCAAAGCGTCGCGCCCACCACCGTCCTGGCTAAACCCCACGCACGCAGCCAGCCGCCGCTGCATCGCCTGCGCTCCGCACACACCTACGGCCCTGCTACACCCCCACGCAAGCGAGCTTGCCAACCTTGTTGCAATAGAAGTGACACTACATTGACAAAAGTAAAGCTAATTGGAGTACAAATCGAACACATGGAAGTAAAATCTCACAGATCGAGTCACGAATCATTCAAACTGAAGCTGTCCTCCACTCAAGATCCATTGCTACCATTGTGAATTTGTGCGCAACGGCCTTCGGAGTGCCTCCTGGTGGAGTTTGCCGGCGACCGAAGTGGAATTTGTCCGTTGCTTCCGTTCAAACATGCTGGAGTCACTACCGTCGCTCCGTTGGCTCACCATAGACCGCACGAGCCTTGGCCTCGTCACGACCGTCCACGTGCACCCCGCCGCCGCTCGCCCGCGTGAAGCCCCAGCCCGCACGAGGCCGAGCGGAGGCCCTTGCGCCCCTGCCTCCTACAACGGCGATGTCGTCAGGCAGCAAGAGAAGAGGAAAAGGAGAGGGAGAGAAGGGACAAAATTTATTGTGGATCCAGGTCAAGAAATTATGTTTGGATGGTGTAGTTTCTAATAACAGTGTCTTGGTGATGATCAGCTGACATGGCAGCTATGGAAATCACCGAGTAGTTCTCTGGGTTGGGATGGGTGGGGACTGCCCTAACACAGGACTAGCTAGAGTTTAAGCATACTGTTATGCTTATTGTTCGCGCGTTTTATATAAAAAAACCATGTGTGTACGGCAAGCACATCCCGGAAAACAATTGCCCTGTCCCAGTACGGACGCAAAGAGGATTGGATTGATCGATCCACCAGCAGACAAATTGCGGTGGCCTTCAAATCAGCGGAGGAAAGCGAGCCGCGGCTTCCTATAATTATCCTCTTTATCGCCCTCTCGATGCTAGAATCTGCGCCGAAAAGACGGTGGTTGGTTTCTCGGGCGTCGCCCGGAAAGGGTGGCCCGGCTTGTCCTCCGGTTCTGCCTGATTGATCGCGTCCCGGGGACTGCCTTGCTGGTGAATAATCCATTGCTTTTTGTGGTGAGCTGAGGCGCCGAGCATGTGGTTCTTGGGTTGTTGCAGGGCATGTGATGTGTGATCTGTGATTCATTTTCAGCGGAGGGTGATGAGACGAGGAATGTGGTTAATGCTGACCGTCTTGGCAGACAAGGGCTGATGCAGGGTAAGATCAAGGCCGGATTCTCTTCTGCAGATGCAGATCCATGATATGGTCTATAAAGATTTTCATATTAGTGCGGTGCTTGTAGTGCTGGATGTTGGTGTCATCGGCACGGTGCAGTGCAGCGACCACTCTGCACCGCAAGATCTGCATGTCTGTATATGCATGCCACTGGAGAGCACTTCCGAAGACATCGTGTCCACATTACCACCGTACAAACCACAAAACTCTAGTGGAAGTCTTGAGATCCGAAAGCTCCCTTGGCTCATCTTCCTGTTAGTATCTGTTTTTTTCACCTCGACAGGATGCCGAGCACATTTTGCTCTTCACGAACATTTACCACTGATCAGAGCGATTTTCAAAAGGTGACAGCGAGCGGTTCTTGCCAAAACCAAAATTTGGTGGATGCGGCTTTGATGCACCTTCCAAATATGTACCACCGCAAGCGCCAGCAGATCCAAGCAGGAGGTGACAAAGCGAGGGCACTGTCCGCACTGGCGGATTGCGGTTTTGGAAGGCATGCCGCATGCAGAAGCGGACTAAATTCTGGGCGTTATTTGAGGAAAGCAGACAAAATAGTCGATGCGACAGGTTTGTTATGAAGACGCAGCTGATGGTACCACTGTACCCGCGCTTGCATTATTGATGCGGACGTCTGTTTCAGATGAGTAGACCCCCTGTAATCTTGATGGAAATCAGCTTATAAATCGGTCCAAGCAGCCTTATCATGCACATGATAACTTTGAAAGTTGAGTGGCTACCATTAATGCACAAAATGGATATGCTTTTTTTAATGGAATGGGTACGCATTATACTTGTACGTACATGCCAAGATCCCACTAGCATTCAGCATATTAGAAAATATAATAAAAGTAGATTCAGCCGCCTCTTTGAGCGTTTGGGCCTGAATGTTAAGCTTGGCCCAGGTTCGGGATTGGTTGACCATTTAGTGTGGCCCAAAATAACTTAAACTTAGCCCGTCTGAGCCCAAGTGGTTTCGAGTAGCAATATGCCAAAATTCCCCCTCGACGAACTGCGATTCAAATCTAAACAACGCAGGACAAAAACGTACAGCTGCCATCTCAGTAACAGAACCGAAACTTCAAGCTCATTTCCCATCCATTGCAATATACTCCAAGACAGCTAGCATATCAACAATAATGCAGAATTGAGCCTGCAGGTTTGACAGAAATGCCACCTCGGTCTGGACACCATCGATCTGATCGTTTGGGTTGTTGCTGAGAGAGATGTCACCCCGGCATCGACGGCGTCGCCGGGAGAGACAAATCGTCGTCGTCTCGTCGATGTCGGAAGCTCCATTGTTGAACGCCGGTTGGCGGTTGTGCCCGACAGCTGGAGGCTGTAAGGAAGATGCTTGGAAATCCGAAAGGAATTAACGCAATCGCAAATCTTGGCAATATGGTTGAACAAGTCGAACATCGATCGATGAGCAACGTATAGTATAGCTAGCTCATGCCGCTCGGATTTCGGAGAGTCCAAGCACCAACATTCAGGTCGGTAACATGTCCGGAGACAATGTCTGATGTCTCCATGCCACAGCACTATATAAACACCAAACGGTCTTTACATTCTCAGCGAGGAGATCACTAGACTAATCACCTGACGAACAAGATGGGGAGGAAGTACAACTCATACTGCGTTCTCCTCACGTTCCTCTTACTCGCCGTACCGATCACGAGTGCCGCCGCCCTGGACCAAGCCGCGCTGCTGAGGCAGTTCGTCAAGTCCCGGTCCCGGGTCCAGAGCTCGGACGGCTCCGCCGAGACGGACCCATGGGCTGATCCCGTGAGCAGCTTCGGCCACCTTCCCACGTACTGCAAGAACCCCAAGGGCAGCAAGGAGGCCGACAGGATCAAGGCGCTGCCAGGGCAGCCGCCTCGCGTCAACTTCGAGCAGTACTCGGGCTACGTCACGGTGAACGAGGAGCACGGCCGCGCGCTCTTCTACTACTTCGTCGAGTCCCCCTACGACGCCGCCTCCAAGCCCCTCGTCCTCTGGCTCAACGGAGGTAAAGGGCGTTTGCCGTATGTAATTTGGCGCTCGGCGCGAGCGATATAATCTGTGTATACGGTTTTTCGATCTTGCACTCCCGCGCAGGGCCAGGGTGCTCGTCGCTGGGAGCCGGCGCGATGAGGGAGCTCGGCCCGTTCCGTGTCAACCCCGACGGCAAGACGCTGCGCAGGAACAGGCACGCTTGGAACAATGGTGCGTGACTGATGATCGATCAGTGTCATACTAGTTTGAGCCATTGAACCCAGTGACTATGGTAAATTGTTTGCGACCCGCTGGTCTATTTGCATGAATCGCAGTGGCCAACGTGATCTTCCTGGAGTCGCCGGCCGGAGTTGGGTTCTCGTACTCTAACACGTCATCGGACTACGATAAAAGCGGCGACGCGAGGACGGCGGTGGACTCGTACAACTTCTTGCTTCACTGGCTCGAGCGGTTCCCCGAGTACAAGGGCCGCGACTTCTACATCGCCGGCGAGAGCTACGCCGGGCACTACGCCCCGCAGCTTGCCGCCGTCATCGTGGCCGTCCGCGAATTCACTGGCAAAAACCCCACGAGCCTCAAGGGAATCTTCGTAAGTCGATAAGACGATAACTATGGCAACTTAGGCAAACTTCAGCTGCAGCTCATTCAACAAGCAAGACAATACTAGTTATTTGCGCCGCTTCTCGATCAATCGGTTTCAGGTTGGCAACCCGTTCCTTGATAACTACATGAACGACAAGGGCTCTCTCGAGTTCTTGTGGAACCACGGCGTGATGTCCGACGAGATGTGGGCCAACATTAACGAGCACTGCAGCTTCGGCCCGTCCGACGGCGTTCTGTGCGACGAGGCGAAGTCGCCGTTCGACCCGGTAAACTTCTTTACTACCGCCGGCCAAATCGATCCTTACAACATTTACGCTCCGATATGCATCCAGGCCCCCAATGGGACGACCTACTCCAGTGGTTATGTAAGTACCATATCCTACTAGTATGTAAAGATGTGTTCTTCCCTCAAGTTCTTAGTAGAATCCAGGCACCCACGGTTGATAAATTTGGTCCATCTCGGTGACATGCTGGCTGCTGAAATTGAGACAGTTACCTGGCTACGATCCGTGCATCGAGTTCTACGTCCCAAACTACTTCAATAGGCTTGAGGTGCAGAATGCCGTCCATGCTCGGATCAACACACCTTGGTCCACTTGCGCGTGAGTACTGTAATATGTCCCATAAGGATTTTGGCCAACCCGACTTGGTCAAACCAAACTCTGCCCGTATGCCTTAAACCTTGTGCCGCCATTTGGTCAGTGGTAACCTGTCCTGGGACTGGGAAGCGGCGCCGGTGACCATGGTGCCAACGCTCTCGTGGCTTGTCAAAACCGGGTTGCGAGTGTGGTTGTACAGGTAACCTCCATCGTCTGCACTTCTGTCACACTATGCAACTCGAACCATAAAAGAAGAAAAATCGGAAGGTTCGATTTTGCTTTTTCACAATACCGTGGCTAATTCATTGTCAGTGGCGACATGGACGATGTGTGCCCGATTACGGCGACGAGGTACTCCGTCAACGATCTAAATCTTACCGTCACAAAGCCATGGCGCCCCTGGTACACCCCTGCCAACGAGGTAACACGAGGATTCAGCTCTGAGAATGAAGATGGAATAGGATCGCTATGTGCTGATGAACTTTGATGGTTTATTTGTCACACAGGTTGGAGGCTACGTTCAGCAATACAAGGGAGGATTCACGTTTGCGTCGGTGAGGGGAGCTGGTCACCTGGTACCCAGTTTCCAGCCTAAGAGATCGTTAGTTCTCTTCTACTCCTTCCTGAAAGGCATGCTGCCACCTGCAGTTTCACTATCGCAGTCGTGAGAAGAGCTGGCTTTCTAAAAAAAAGTCAAGGCTCGCTCGAAGTCCACATCCCAAGAGGAGATACAAATAAAATTCCGCTACGCACTTACAGTACATGATCTCCAAAGTGTTTTTTAGAGAATGGTCATGGTTGGTGGTTATTGAATTTCTTTGTACTTTTCTCAAATGACCAAGCTAGGATTTTTTTAGATGAAATTGGGACATTTCTCGACAGCTATTTATTTCCCAAATGACGAGAGAACTGAGAAGAGCTTGCGATCTTTTATGGTTGGAAAATGTTGGTCGGAGATTTCTTTGTGCTAATTTACATTCACCCTAGGAATAACCGAAGTAAATAAAAAATTGTCGGCTGCTTGAGAAAAAAATATATAAAAAAGCAACTCACGGTGCGAAGGTTCTAGCTTAAGTATAGGACGAGTGTTTTTTTTAACAAAACATTTGTACTACTTTATTTCCAATGGAGCACTCCCATCTTATGTTCATGCTAAGCATTTGCCAAGATTGAAAATACTCAACAAACAGTTAGAAACGCGGATCAAAGGTTTTTTTATGAAATTTCACAAGATTTGGTCTTTATTGTGAAAGAAAAAAATATAAATCAAAATCTAAAACACTACTCACAACTAACGACATGTTCGGTTACAAAGCAATCCTTGCCTCGCCTTGCTTTAACAAGTGAACTTTGCCTTGCATGCCGCAGAGAGCCAATTTGGTTCACCCGCTGCAGCAAGCAACAAGTCGCTTGAGCAGGCCCCGAGAGAACACGACAAGAAAAGCAAACACGTTTTTCCTTTCCTGGCAAAACAAGTGGCAACAAAGCTTTGAAATGCCACCTAGCGAAATGGACCTGATGGACTTAGGACTTCCTGAAACCCTAAGGGCTAAGGAGTAAAATCATAGCATTGCATATTGGAGGAGAAAGAAGGGGCGGAGTGGCGGAGACTCTACGGGAGTGTTAGGATAGCAGGGGCTAAAGTTTAGTCCTGTCACATCGGACGTTCGGATGATAATTAGGAGGACTAAACATGAGCTAATTATAAAAATAATAGCAGAACCCCTAGGCTAAATCGCGAGACGAATCTATTAAGCCTAATTAATCCACCATTAGCAAATGGTTACTGTAGCACTACATTGTCAAATCATGGACTAATTAGGCTTAATAGATTCGTCTCGTGATTTAGCCTAGGGGTTATGTAATTAGTTTTGTAATTAGTCTATGTTTAATACTCCTAATTAGTGTCCAAACATCCGATGTGACAGGAGCTAAAGTTTAGCCTATGCCTCCCAAACAGCCCCTACCTCTCCCCCGTGTCGTCTCCATCGAGGCGACTCGGGGGCAAACCCACCGCCTGCAGCCCGCCCCCCAAGCAGCAGCCTAGCAGGCCGCCGTCGTCGCCAGCCCTGGGCAGTGGCGGCAGCCCTCCCCTTCTCCCGCTCCCTCCCTCCTCTTTTCCCTCTCCCATCTTCCTTCTCCTCTCCATCTTGTATTTCGCAGATCCAGATCTCGAGCTGCTCTCCATTGTTGCGGTGGCACTTGCTCGCACTGGCGCTTCAGGTCTACGGCATGGGTGCAGTCTGCAGCTGCTTGTGTGGTTGGGCGCCTCCTCTCGGTGTCCATCGATACTTCGCCTTGTGGTGCTTCGAGATTGCCGGATTTCGCCCGAGCTGAGCCGGATCCGGCCCTACTGTGCTTACCCATGGGCATGGCGCTAGCTTGGTGTAGCGCCCCCTCCATGGTGGCCGCCACAGGCGGTCTAGGGGGGGTGGGAGGGTCGGCATGCGCCTTGGCCTGACGCTGCCAAGCAGTAGGCGGCGAGCGTCGCTTCGTAGTAGGCGGCGAGCGGCGCTTCGTCGATGCTGCCGCTCGTGGCTTGCTCTTGGGGCGTGAGCACCCACCCATGCTGGAGCGCCTGGCGAAAGCCTTGCTTGCCTCGTGCTGGCGTCGGCGACGGCGACGCCCTTGGGCGTCATTTCCCTTCTTGAAGGTGTTGTCGTGGTGCTTCTGTATGGCCTGGTGGTTCTCCAGATGAAAATCTACTTTGGTTCGCCGGACGGGCGACGATGACGCTATTTACGTCGTGTTCTTCTTGAAGACATTGCTTTGGAGATCCAACCATACATGTTGGTGGTTGCGCGGCTGCAAGCTTTGATCCGACATTGTATTGTTTTGTTTGGATTCGACTACGATTTCGACCATTGTAGGCCTAGTTCAGCTAGGTAGTTAAGTCTTCTACTGCGGTGCTAGGCCTAGTTTAGCCAGGCCCTTGTTCTCTTACCTCCAAACTCCCAACTTTGACACTATGCAAAAAGAAGATTCCCCATCACATCAAACTTGCGGTACATGCATGAAGTACTAAATGTAGACGAAATCAAAAACTATTTGCACAGTTTTGTTGTACTTTGCGAGACGAATCTTTTAAGCCTAATTAGTCAATATTTGGACAATAATTCACAAATACAAACGAAATGCTACAGTGTTGCTACAGTAATTTGGCACCTCCCAAATTCGCGAAGTAAACAAGGACCAGGTGTTGCAAGCGTTGTGTGTGGTTTTTTCTCAATTTCCCTAATTAATTGAGCTCTATATGGTTTGGCCTCATTTCAATTGATATGGGGCAACTTGTTCTTAAATGATGCGGCAGTGCTCCTACCTTTAGTTTCAAAATAAAAAGTAAAATCATAATATTAATTATTTATTAGTTTTTTATATACAAACAATGTTATTATTTTGATTAAGTAATGAAAATAGCTGGTTTCGTCTCCATAAAAGGTATCACACCACAAATTCCACTGCCAATAGAGATAGGGTTAATATGCATGCGTGTTTTGTTAGCGTTGGCATGTATCCTGTGTGTTCAGTAAAAAAAAGCAAATAAAAGAAGATAGTAATCTATAAGTTCGAGATGGTTAACTCAATATAATTCCAAAACGTCACTTATCTATGACAAAAATAACATAAATTTGGACAAATTTCACAAAACTTTCGTTAAATTTAGGTACCGTGGCCCCATAACAAACGCACAAATAAAATCCATTGGAACCCACCATCCTTATTTGGAAAACGGAATTTGATAAAAATATGACCTCATGGATCTCCAGATCATCGATCAAATCCGTTTGGATTATTGTTCCCGAGAGATGTCACGTAGCCTTGGCATAGACGGCGTTGGCAGAGACAAATTGTTGTCGGTATCGGGAGGACTAATCAGGCATAACAAACGTTTTGAGACAGGATGTCGGGACCACTCGTCCCCCTCCGTACCCTTTAGGTCTAATTTGGGAACCCAGATCCCGCGAGAAATCCGACCTTTTCCCTAGGCTGAAAGCCCACGCGGAAAATTGGGCACGGACTAAATCAACACTCCCTTTAGAAGTCCACACCCGAGGGTACGAGAACCCTATCCACACATTTTCCTCGGGGCAGCACTTTCCCACCTCTCGAGTCTGGGCGTCTCTTCCCTGAGCGGCTCCCTTCTGCTCCACCTCCGCGCCGCTCTATCCTGGCCGCACCGCTCCGCCTCCGTCGTTCTGCTTCCGTCGTCCCAACCACGTCCGTCAAGGCCGCGCCGCTCCATCTCTGTCCTGACCGTGCACTCCATCTTTATCCTGGCCGTGCGCTCCATCTCCGTCCCAGCCACTCCGTGCATCCTCCGTCTTGGCCGCACCGTGTCTCCGTCCTAGCCATGCGGCTCCGTCTCTTGCCGTCTTGTCACGGCCACCGTGGACATCTTGACCTACGAGATCTCTAGCTCAGCCGCCGCCTCCGCATCCATGATGTGAGTTCTCTCTGCTTCCTCCTCAACTGTTGCCTTGGGTTTGCCTAGGATTTGTACTCGTCGTGCCTACGTTGTGACTTCTTGAAGTTAGCATCTCCATTCTTGTGTCGGAACTTTGATTTGAATTCTAGTTGTGCTGCACCTCCCTAATGTAGAGACCACTTGCATTCGCAGATGGGAATGCACATCTGTTGTGATGTTTCTTAACTTGTGTCCTTGTGATTTGAGTTTGCAGGGTCTTATTTGTTTCACATGCATGTAGAGGGTTACTTGAATATGAAGCTTACTTCTGTTCGAGAGCGCATTTCAATGTGTCCAAACTGATGCAAAGTATTACTAGTTTGAATGTGCAAAATCATTTTAGCAGAAGTTTAGACATTCGGTACACCCTGTTTTTCCATATTTGTGTGCCACCGATTCTAGAAGGAATTCAGGTCCACAAATTACTGCAAAATAAAGTATTATAACAGTTTGAATGTGCAATTATTTTAGCAGAAGTTCAGATTTTCAGTACATCTCCATTCTTTCACCTGTGCTGCAGGCAGATTCCATCCATTTCACATGCAAGTGTTTTAATGGTTCAGTAATCAGTATATCCAAGTGCTTTAATGGTTTGTCACTTTAGCTCAGACTTGAAGTCAATATTGTTTTATCTGCTTAGGTAATTTGAAGATACTTAGGTCAGCCTATGAATGTTGCATGTGGCTATTCTTTTTTTAAAGCTATTGTCAACAATTGTATACTCTTGCAGTATGTATAAATCATGTCCTTGTCTGCTTCATATACTTATTATTGGATTTTTTTAATTATGTGGCTGCTCTACCCACTATCTGCATGCGTATAATCTATTGCCACCTGTTTTTGAATTATGTGTAATCTTGCGGTATGTATAAACCATGTTTACTTGCCTGCAAGCATCAATGTTTTAATTTGGATGCTCATGTCAGTCCTCTTAACCTATTGCTACCTGTTGGTTAAATTATTCTCTGGAACACAGGTACATCTAGAGCACACTGTTCTATTGATTAAGCATAGGTACATCCAGGTGCTCAAGTAATTTGAACAAACCTCCAGCTGAACTGGATGTTCTACTGATTACATAAAAAATCCAAGCACATGGAGTGTATAATGTGGAATTCTTTCTTTGCAGATTAGTATACTAGATCTGACACAGTAACTATGTTGCTAGATAAGCAGCGACTGTGAGTACACTATTGTAAACTTGCTTGTAATTATAGTAGCTATCTCTGTGTTGTTGGCTTGTGGTTTTATTTACACTCACTCTCACTAATCACTATATTGTCAAACAAGTTCTCTCTTAGTTATTGAATCAAATGTTAACTCTGAACATAGATACCTCATGACAATTGGTATGCATCCTTTTATCCTCTGTGAGAGAGTACTGCTTTCTCTTTTGTCAGTTCATAGCATACTGTAAGCACATTTGAGAAAGTATACTTTAGTCCTTTGGAAAACTCTCTTTTCTTTTGGTGGGAGAAAACTTTCATTTAGAAGAAACAAAACAGAACTTTTGAAGAATGAAAGGAACTATGGTTCCAACAGCAGCCATGACATTTCGTGACTTTTGAGTCTGAACTTTGACATATTTTTTTATGTGTGCTTGAATTCCAATGCATATTTTGTGTGTGCAAATAATTCATATTTTCTTTTACCCAAAATGGCCTTTGTTTCCGGTTGGTAGCCACCGTTTATATTTCAACAAGGTAACTTAGTCGTATTCTAGTGACTTGTTTGTGCTTTGCTTGAATACTTTGGTGAAGTGTTGCACTTTTCTTTGTTCTACACTACCATACTTGTTATTTAGTGGTTGCACTACCATACCGAACAATTCTGCATAGATTAGAGATGATTCACATATTTTTTTCCTTTCTTTGGTAATCTGCTATCTGCTTTCTAATATCAGCCTAGCCGTCCATGACCAACCTTTTGTTCTAGTTTTGCTACTCCTTCTAATACGTAGATTCAAAGCATGTATTGCTTCACCTTCTGTTGTGGTACTTATGCTATTCAAGAAGTATGGAACTGTTTGTACCGCCTAGTTTTATGGCTTTGATAGCTCCACATGGTTTTGTAGAAACTGATGGAGCGTTGAATAAGAAATATGTGTAACATACTTTGCACCTGGTTGCATCTACTCAACACTAATCTCAATTTTTATTTTATTGTTTATTTGACAGAATTTATGAGTGTTGAGGAGAACCAAGAGGCAAGAAGAGAATGATTGGGGGAAAATCCTTAGCTTCTTTTACTAAAAAAACTCGTATCGTATCAATGGTTAAGTTAAAGAGTGTAGTTTTGTGACTAAACATGCCGAGAAATTTGCAACTTTTTATCTTTTACATGAGCTGGATGTATTATGATATTGTACCATTTGTGTGGACTAAAGTTTGGTTGATTTATCACTATATCATCATCAAAGTATATATCGTCACTACTATTTGTATCTCTTGCTATTATTATTCCTCCCGCTAGATATATATTCCCTCCCTGTGGTGCATGCCCCATGTCAGAGCTTCCAAATAGCAACCGGGGGGAGGGGGCAGCAAATCTCTCTGGTGGAAGGGTGCCCTGGGCTAATCAGCCACGTCCTTCCAAAGTAGCCCTTATAAAAAAAATACTATAAATATGGACAAAAACATACGTGTAGAAGTTATATACACAACATTTTTTAAAAAAAATTATGCACACATAATTTGTATAAGAAATTTGTAGACAAATTGTTTTTTAGGTAACAACTCTTTGAAAAATATGAGAAACAAAATTTAGAAAAAAATAGAAGCAAAAGTTAGGAACATGATTCTAAAAACAAAAGTTATAGAGACAACTTTGGAACCAAATTTGAAGGAAACATAAATTATGAACAAAAGTTAGGAACATAATTCAAAAAATAAAAAGTTATAGATAGAACTTTGGAATCAGATTCGAAGGAAAACAAAAATTGTGGGCAAAAGTTAGGAGAAAAAGTTGTATTCCTAACTTTTGGAAAGAAATACCAGGAAGCAAAATCAGCAAAAAAAAAGAGCAAAAATTAAGAAAACTCGTTGTATAACTCCTCCCACCGCTATCAAAAAGCTCCGCCTAGATCCGCCGTCAGAGAAACTCCTTCCCAACGGATCCGCCGCCGCGCCCAACCTTCGTTGTGCCGCCGTCACTCGATTCGTCGCTGGAGATCTCCTTCACCCGAAGTGTGGCATCGCCTGGTGCCACCCTCGCGCATCTGCTTCTCGCACACGGCAGCGCGCAGCGGGCGGAGCCCGAGCCACTTCCCGGTGGAGAAAGGGAAGGGCAAGGGGAACCTCACTTCCCGCGCACGCGACCAAGCCACTGTCGGCCTATGTGCTGCCGCTCGCCGGTTGGGTGTGCTTCTGTTTTCATGAGGAGAAAAGAGATAAGATGAACGAGTGGTGGATGAGGTTGCTGGGTTCTGCGGAGTAAAGACTGTGGGGTCCACACACGTGGGGAGGCGACCGGTCGGATTGAGCGCTGAGAAGAAAAGGGGTGAGCGCGGGTTAAATTAGCTTTGCGTGTTGGTATCCATAGCAGTGTTTGAATGGCGGTTATGCCAGACAGACAGATGAGGTTTTCAGGAAAATGCTTGGAGATCCCGGATCTAGAAGGAAGTAATCTAATATAAGGGGGTGTTTGGATACCCCTTGCTAAACTTTAGTAGCTAAAGTTTAACAATGTTTAGCAACAAATTTGCCGAACATCCTTGCTAAACTTTGCTAAACTTTAGCCCTTTAGCAACTTTTTGGTTGCTAAACCTTGCTAAACTTGGCGCTGGACATCCTCTTCTGGACCCTCTCTCTCCCCCCTCGCATTAAATAAGAGCAGACATGTCTTTCTACACCTCATTAAAGGTTGTTTTACTCATGGATCCAAACAGCCATGGCTAAAGTTTAGCAACTCAAGTTTAACAAAGTTTAGCTGCTAAAGTTTATGTCACACCCGATTTTAAGGACAAAACCAAGTGCTACCTATATGTATGCCAGGATCTAGTTTCATACATATAGTGACATTATCAGTGAATAACAAGAACAATATCACGTAAAAGAACACAAATGAAGACTTACGAAACCATCAGAGATACACAGCTTAATCCTGGAAACGGAGGTCCCAAACTTCACAGGCAATCGACTGGGGGTTGGGTACACCTAGAACTCAGCATTGTCTCTAGAATACTTCACACACCTTCTGAGCAGCAGTAAGTAAGGGTGAGTACACTTATGGTTGGTACTCAGCAAGCCTACTAGAAATAACTAGAATAACGATTTGAGTCCATATTCAAGTTTAATTAATTATGTGAGGGTCCAGGCCGCGCTTAACCGTGAGCACGGCTGATCGATCAGTTTTACACTTTGCAAAGGTTGCACATCTTTACCCACAAGTCGCGTAAAAGTTCAAAGAACTTTGGACCCAACCATGCGGTGCTAGCTAGGCACCATACCACACTTCCGAGGTGTGATTGCATAGGGACGCTACGAGGCCTTTACAAAGATTCGCTAGTAAGTGGTAACCCGCTAAGGCTTCAGGCCGAACTAGAGCACAACAGTCCCCTTGTGGGTACAGTGTCTTAGCAAAGCCCACTTCCCAAGAGAACAAGTGCTATACCCCATCAACGCCTCCCCTCTTGCCCTTTCGGTAAGATTACCCCAGACTAGAGTTTCTAATTATTCAGCCAAGACCAGAGCTATTTATTCTTGTGGTAGCATGGTTTTCCTGGGTAGTTTTCCATGTTCCAATTAACATTATCATGATATTATTAACAAAGCGTAGGTAAAAGGTTGGTTAAGGACACTTGCCTTGCTCCAACGAAAAGTTACTCTTACTGCTCTTCAGCTCTTGTTCTCTTGAAACTCTTAATCTTCAAATCTTTCGAACAACGATCCTTCTATTCGATTCTAAGAACATCGGCACAATGTTGGAGGTATGCCCTAGAGGCAATCATAGAGATGATGATATTCCATTTGTATCCATGATTTGTATATTGTGTTCATTGAATATCCATTAAAGGCTACTTGAATTGATTTGCAATTATGTGAATTGTATGTGAAACTCTTTACTTGTATGGTTATTCTAAAGTTTTGTCCCTAGTCGGAGTTCATGTGAGGACACACATGAATATTAGACTAGCACATGTATTAGTTGATGACTATGTTTCACAAGTCATGGACATGGAGATGTTGAACTAATAATGTGGACACATGTGGAGACATGTGCTAGGACTGACCCAACACGAGAAGTAGTTCTCTCTTTAAACAACATATACGCTTTGTCCTTAGACCTGAGATTGTCGCATGTATTCTAGATGTGGATCGACCTACTTAGGGGCTATCAAACGCTACGCCGTAACAGGGTAGTTATAAAGGTAGCTTTCGGGTTTGTCAAGAAGCATGCTATGAGACATGGTCAATCAAGATGGGATTTGCCCCTCTCTGATTGAGAGTGATATCTCTGGGCCCCTCGAGTGATCGGATCCGAAAATGCATGGCCATGCTACGTACGGTTAAGAGTTAACCTACAAAGGGATTCCGGATCACAGAATCGAGAAAGAGCGGTCGGCTTGAAGCTAGACCAAATATCGTGAGGCAAAGGGAATAACATGTATATTATGTTGTGATGGTTCATCTGATATGATCTTCGTGTGCGTATAGGAGTTGGCACGTCTTGCTAGAGGCCGCTACCGACTATTGGGCCAGTAGGAGTACTCGGGCCATGTCTATACGTATCCGAACCCATAGGGTCACACACTTAAGGGGCTGGAAGCCCAATTCGGATCTGATCCGAGTTGGATTAGGTTTAGAAGTACTAATGGGCCTCGGATCCAGAGCCCCGTCAGGAACCTCTATAAATAGAGGGGTGGGGGCGCCCTAGGGTTTACACCTTTTTGGCGAAACACACCTGCCGCGCCTCCCACGCCCTCGCCTGTTGCAACTCGTGGATCTAGCAGTCCGGCTTGCGACGCTTCCTCCCTGCACGTGTGGATACCTTGGAGGTGTTGCGCCTGCAACACTTGGACGAGCCGCCGACGAGCCGTCGACGAGCCACGACGAGCCGATGACGAGCCGCGGCACCGGAGGCGATCTTGCTGCACGTGGACGAGCTGCTGAGGAGTTGCTTGACGTGATCGACTACGTACGACTACGTGATCGTCTTCACTGCATCGACGCATATCTACATCTTCCGCACCAGTAGTGCGTCGAGTGATAATCCCGTGATCCTTATACGGCAGTTATTCCTGGTTATACGTGGTAGATTTTTTTGTATTGCGCTAGTGTAGCCTACCTCGTATCCCAACAGTGGTATCATGAGCCGTAGCTGTTTAGCTTTTGATTCGGGATGTGTGCATATGGAGATATGCGAGTTTTCCGTTTGATCTGTCATGTTTTCGTGCCCTTGCTGCAATGGTAGTGTAACGACATACTCCTACCGGTCGGTTTTCGCCATCGGAGTTAAGTGATACACGTAAATCCAGTTGCAGTGAGCGAAGATCAATATGATTGGTCGAATCGAAATCCAGGATCATACGCCAGGCGCATTAGATGTGCAATAGTAGATGGGATCTACTGCCGGGGTCGGGATTTTTGCCGTATGCGTATGCTTCGGTAAATCAGCCGTAACTTTTCGGTACGATCTCGGATCGGGACGAATTTTATACGAAAATTGATCTACAGAAAAAGTTACACATGAAATTCAACCGCTTTGCCGTTTTCGGCGAAATTAGATTTCCCAAATTCAGCTTGGAAGATGGAGTTTCGGGCCTCCGAAGTTTGGAACGTTAGGACGCCTAACTCTGTTTGCTTTGCGTTCGGTCCTTGAGAAGGACAAGTTGAATGGAACAAACTACTCGGATTGGATCTGTAACCTAAGAATTGTTCTCAGGGCCGATAAAAAGGAAGATGTTCTAGACACCCCACTACCACCAGTACCTGCTGATGATGCATCTGCTGCCGTTAAGGCTGTTTACAAGAAGGCATTTGATGCTAATCTTGAGGTAAGCTGCCTTATGCTTGCTTGCATGGAACCCGAGCTGCAGATGCAGTTCGAAACAAATCATGAGGCACACGATATGATCGTGGCGCTCAAGGACATGTTCCAGAAATAGGCTAGGACCGAAAGGTTCAATGTGTCCAAAGCCTTTCTGGAGTGCAAGTTAGCGGAAGGCGCAGCAGTAGGACCACATGTAATCAAGATGGTTGGTTACACTCAGCGATTGGGAGAAGCTGGGCTTCCCAATGGGCAAAGAGTTGGCCACTGACTTCATTCTTTCATCTCTTCCGCCTAGCTATGGGAACTTCATCTTGAACTACCATATGCATGGGACGGAGAAGGGTTTGAATGAACTGTGTGGTATGCTCAAGACAGCAGAGGTAGACATCAAGAAAAGCGCTAGTACCAGCCATGTGATGGCTATATAGAACAAGCCTAGCTTTAAGAAGAAGGACAATTATTGGAAGAAGAAGGGCAAGGCTGGAACGTCCAAGCCAAACCCAGCGCCCAAGGTTAAAGCTGGACCTGGACCTGCTCCAGACAAAGAGTGCTTTTACTGTCATGAACTTGGTCACTGGAAGAGAAACTGCAAGCAGTACCTAGCTTCGTTGAAGAACAGCGGAAGTAAGAGTACTTCTACCTCAGGTACGCTTGTTGTTAATGTTATAGACAACATATTTCTCGCTGATACAATTATTAATTCTTGGGTATTTGATACCGGATCGGTTGCTCATATTTGCAATTCGATGCAGGGAATGATAAGAAGTAGAAGCGTGGAAAGAGGAGAAGTTGATTTCCGCGTGGGCAATAATGCAAGAGTTGCTGCGTTGACCGTCGGGACGATGCAACTCCACCTCCCGTCAGGATTTATTATGGAGTTGAATAATTGTTATTTTGTTCCTAGTTTAAGTCGAAACATTTTGTCTCCTTCATGCTTGATGAAGGATGGTTATTCATTTGCGAGTGAAAACAATGGTTGTGTGATCTCTAAGAATAATATGTTTATGGCTTTTGCACCCATTGTGAATGGATTATTTGTTTTAAATCTTGATGGTTCACCTGTCTGTAATGTAAGTGCTAAAAGGCCTCGGCCTAATGATTTGAGTCCTACCTACTTGTGGCATTGTCGTTTGGGTCATATAAGTGAAAAGCGCATGAAGAAGCTCCATTCTGATGGACTTCTAACTTCGTTTGATTTTGAATCATACGAGACATGTGAGGCTTGCTTGCTAGGCAAGATGACCAAGACGCCTTTCACAGGATTTCCTGAGAGAGCAGTAGACTTGTTGGAACTCGTACATAGTGATGTATGCGGACCAATGAGCACGACGGCTAGAGGAGGATTCCAATACTTCATAACTTTCACTGATGATTTTAGTAGATATGGCTATGTCTACTTGATGAGGCACAAGTCTGAAACCTTTGAAAAGTTTAAGGAATTTCAGAATGAAGTTGAAAATCAGCGTGGCAAGAAAATTAAGGCCTTACGATCTGATCGTGGAGGCGAGTATTTGAGCCACGAGTTTAGCAATCATCTAAAGAGTTGCGGAATTGTTCCACAACTTACGCCGCCTGGAACACCTCAGAGAAATGGTGTGTCCGAGCGACGTAATCGAACTTTGTTAGACATGGTTCGATCAATGATGAGCCAGTCGGACCTACCGTTGTCATTTTGGGGATACGCTCTAGAAACACCAGCTTTCACACTTAATAGGGTACCATCTAAATCCGTAGTTAAGACACCATATGAGATATGGACTGGAAAGGTTCCTAGTTTGTCTTTTCTAAAGATTTGGGGATGTGAAGTGTTTGTCAAGCGACTTCAGTCGGACAAGATCACACCCAAGTCGGATAAATGCATTTTCGTGGGATATCCAAAGAAAACTTTGGGATATTATTTCTACAACCGATCAGAAGGCAAAGTGTTTGTCGCTCGGAATGGGGTTTTCCTAGAGAAAGAGTTTCTCAAAGGAGAAAAGAGTGGAAAGACAGTGCATCTTGAAGAAGTTCAAGATGAGCCGATCGGGCAAGAATCAATGAGTGATGCTAACGTAGCAGAACAAGTTGAGATACCAATGGCAAGAGAAGCATCGCCACAACCACGAAGGTCGGCAAGGCTCCGCGAAATGCGGGAAATATTATTGTTGGACAATGATGAGCCTGCGACATATGCAGAAGCAATGATGGACCCAGACTCCGAAAAATGGCAGAATGCCATGCAATCCGAAATAGAGTCCATGGGAGACAATCAAGTTTGGAACTTGGTTGACCCGCCTGATGGTGTTAAAGCCATAGAGTGCAAGTGGATCTATAAGAAGAAAAAGGACATGAATGGAAATGTTCACATCTATAAAGCACGACTTGTCGCAAAAGGTTTTCGACAAGTTCAAGGAGTTGACTACGACGAGACCTTCTCGTCCGTAGTGATGCTTAAGTCCATTCGGATTATTCTAACTATAGCTGCATATTTCGATTATGAGATATGGCAGATGGATGTCAAGACAGCTTTCCTGAATGGAAACCTAGCTGAGGACGTGTATATGATACAGCCCGAGGGTTTTGTCGATCCGAAAAATGCTGGAAAGGTATGCAAGCTTCAGAGATCCATTTATGGATTGAAGCAAGCATCTAGGAGTTGGACCATTCTTTTTGATGAAGTGGTCAAAGGGTTTGACTTCACCAAGAACGAAGAAGAGTCTTGTGTTTACAAGAAGGTTAGTGGGAGCTCTGTAGTATTTCTAATCTTATATGTGGATGACATATTACTGATTGGAAATAACATTCCTATGCTTGAGTCCGTAAAGACTTCACTGAAAAATAGTTTTTCGATGAAGGACTTAGGGGAAGCGGCATATATTCTGGGCATTAAGATCTATAGAGATAGATCGAGAAGGCTTATAGGTTTAAGCCAAGATACTTACATTGACAAAGTGTTGAAGCGGTTCAGCATGGAAGAGTCAAAGAAATGTTTCTTGCCTATGTCACATGACATACATCTCAGCAAGACTCAGTGTCCTTCGACTGCTGATGAGCGGGATCGCATGAGTAGAGTGTCATATGCCTCGGCTATTGGATCTATCATGGATGCAATGATAAGTACTCGCCCAGATGTTTCATATGCGCTAAGTATGACAAGCAGACACCAATCTGATCCAGGTGAGAGTCACTGGACAGCGGTGAAAAACATTCTTAAGTACTTGAGAAGGACTAAACATATGTTCCTCGTCTATGGAGGTGAGGAGGAGCTCGTTGTAACAGGTTACACCGATGCTAGTTTCCATACCGATAGAGATGATTCAAAGTCACAATCAGGATTTGTGTTCACGCTGAATGGTGGTGCTGTTAGTTGGAAGAGTTCCAAGCAGGAGACGGTGGCCGATTCTACGACAGAAGGTGTTTGGATAAGGAATTTCCTCATTAAGCTTGGTGTGTTCCCGAATGCGTCCAGCCCATTGAATCTCTACTGTGATAATAATGGGGCAATTGCGCAAGCAAAGGAGCCAAGGAACCACCAGAAGAACAAACACGTAATGCGGCGATTTCATCTCATTCGAGACTTCGTTAACCAGGGTGAGATCAAGATATGCAAAATACACACGGATCTGAACATTTCTGATCCGTTGACAAAACCACTCCCGCAGGCTAAGCATGATGCGCATGTAAGAGCTATGGGTATTAGGTACCTTCTAGATTGACTCTAGTGCAAGTGGGAGACTGTTGGAGGTATGCCCTAGAGGCAATCATAGAGATGATGATATTCCATTTGTATCCATGATTTGTATATTGTGTTCATTGAATATCCATTAAAGGCTACTTGAATTGATTTGCAATTATGTGAATTGTATGTGAAACTCTTTACTTGTATGGTTATTCTAAAGTTTTGTCCCTAGTCGGAGTTCATGTGAGGACACACATGAATATTAGACTAGCACATGTATTAGTTGATGACTATGTTTCACAAGTCATGGACATGGAGATGTTGAACTAATAATGTGGACACATGTGGAGACATGTGCTAGGACTGACCCAACACGAGAAGTAGTTCTCTCTTTAAACAACATATACGCTTTGTCCTTAGACCTGAGATTGTCGCATGTATTCTAGATGTGGATCGACCTACTTAGGGGCTATCAAACGCTACGCCGTAACAGGGTAGTTATAAAGGTAGCTTTCAGGTTTGTCAAGAAGCATGCTATGAGACATGGTCAATCAAGATGGGATTTGCCCCTCTCTGATTGAGAGTGATATCTCTGGGCCCCTCGAGTGATCGGATCCGAAAATGCATGGCCATGCTACGTACGGTTAAGAGTTAACCTACAAAGGGATTCCGGATCACAGGATCGAGAAAGAGCGGTCGGCTTGAAGCTAGACCAAATATCGTGAGGTAAAGGAAATAACATGTATATTATGTTGTGATGGTTCATCTGATATGATCTTCGTGTGCGTATAGGAGTTGGCACATCTTGCTAGAGGCCGCTACCGACTATTGGGCCGAGTAGGAGTACTCGGGCCATGTCTATACGTATCCGAACCTATAGGGTCACACACTTAAGGGGCTGGAAGCCCAATTCGGATCTGATCCGAGTTGGATTAGGTTTAGAAGTACTAATGGGCCTCGGATCCAGAGCCCCGTCAGGAACCTCTATAAATAGAGGGGTGGGGGCGCCCTAGGGTTTACACCTTTTTGGCGAAACACACCTGCCGCGCCTCCCACGCCCTCGCCTGTTGCAACTCGCGGATCTAGCAGTCCGGCTTGCGACGCTTCCTCCCTGCACGTGTGGATACCTTGGAGGTGTTGCGCCTGCAACACTTGGACGAGCCGTCGACGAGCCGTCGACGAGCCACGACGAGCCGATGACGAGCCGCGGCACCGGAGGCGATCTTGCTGCACGTGGACGAGCTGCTAAGGAGTTGCTTGACGTGATCGACTACGTACGACTACGTTGATCGACTACGTACGACTACGTGATCGTCTTCACTGCATCGACGCATATCTACATCTTCCGCACCAGTAGTGCGTCGAGTGGTAATCCCGTGATCCTTATACGGCAGTTATTCCTGGTTATACGCGGTAGATTTTTTTGTATTGCGCTAGTGTAGCCTACCTCGTATCCCAACATACAAACATACAAGCAACAAACAAGTACAACTAAGAACAATACACCAAAATAAAAGATAGACTTTAAAAGAGCGTACTAAAGGACATGGCTCGATTCTAGGATTACTCGAACGTAGGAAACGCTGAGAACGGAACTATGGTTGAAAAGATAAAACTATCGAGAGTTTTGAATTATAAAAGAACGATAAGAGCTACAAGCTTCATTTATTTTAGTTGAGAAAAGCAATGTAAAGATATTTCAGAGAAATATCCACAGTTAGAATTAATCAAGTCATATTTATATTTTCATAAGAAAAGATGATGCAAAGCTTAGTCCAATCTTATTATGCAAAGCTTAGTCCAATCTTATTTATAAATATTTAAGTACAATTTATGTAAATTAACATTTGAGTTTAGAAGAAGCATGTAAAACCATCTCAGCGCATAACTTTATATTTCGAGTTTGACTAGCAGATTATTTTAAAAAACACATTTATATTTATGAGTCAAATTAATATTTAATTTATGAAAACTCAAGATATAACCTATGTAGCTTTTATTTAGAAAGCAAATTGAATAAACATTAATCAAATTGAATTTAATTTATGAAATGGCGAGGTATATCTCTAATTAGCTTTTAATTGGAAGAATTATTTATATAAGCATTAATCAAATTAACTTTAATTCATGAAAAACCGATATATAACCTAATTGACTTTTATTTAGAAAAGGATATGAAGTAGACATTAAACAAATTAATATCAAATTTATTTTCAAAAACATTCATGAAGGAAAACATCAACACTAACGTATAATTTATATCATCATGAACCTAACGCAAACTGAACGAGGTTAAACGAAGTTAAAGCATAGATTCTATGAACTAAGCAAGGTTGCAAGGACCTAGTCGTGATTAACCATATACTTAGGGGTTAGCAAGGGAGATTCACAAGACTCATGGAACGGTTCTCGCGAATAGATCTATGTTTAGGGTTAGATCTGTAAAAGTTCTCGGGTAGGACTGGTTTGCAGAGGATCTAAGGTTTTCGGGGGTCTGTCTGCAAAAGAAACAAGACACAGAAATCGTTGGAGTAATTACCAAGTCTTTCATGGGCCAAACTGCAAGACTGCCAGGTCTTCTTCAATCTCCCCCGGGGGGCTTGGCCGGCCGGCTTGCCGGTGCTCCGGGCGGCGAGGACCAACGGCGAGATTGGGAATTGGAAGAGGAGGTCGAGGGGATGTCGTAGACGCGCTCACCGGCGACGGAGGGAGACGGAGGCGCCCGGAATCCGGCCGGCGGCGGATGGCGAAGAAACTCGGCGGCGGCACGGGTCTTCACGCCATGGCGGTGCTCCGGTGGGGCCTTCGCGAAGAGGATAGGTGGCAAAGGTGCACCTCGACGTCGCGGAGCTCCCCGTGGCGTCGGCTCCCTCCGACTGCCGACGTACGCGGCGAAACGGCAGGCGGAACTAGCGGCGGCGCAAGGCTCGGCTCGGCGCAGCTTCTCGCGGCGACGCGAGCGGCTAGCTCGAGGAAAGGCGGCGGCGATTGGAGCAGTAGCAGGCGCACGGGGGCTCGCAGTTTTATAGGGCGTAGTGGGCGCTGGCCGGGCCTGGCACGTACGCCCAGGCAGAGCCTGGCGGCGGCGGCCATGTTGGCCACTTGGCCTGTGCGGATGCTGCTAGGCCCAGATGGGCCTTGGCCGGTCCGATGGCTGGGCGGGCCAAAATGGGTCAGGCCCACGGGCTCGGCCCAGAAGGATTGGATGGGGTATTTTTCCGTGAAAATTCTAGAAGTTCCAGATAATTCACGAAAAATACTTCAAAAATCCCCAAAATTTTAGAAAAAATCCAGAAGATACATTGGGACACGATCAATCCAAATAAAATACTTGGAGCTCATGAAAAGGATTCTATAGCCTTCCAAAAATTGGAGTTACCCTAGGAAAAGGAGAATAAATTTCAGAAAAAGTTGGAAAATTCTCAAAAGGTCTAGACATCATCTAAACGTATTTTTGAAACTTTTTTTTTGCACCCAAGGAATACCAAGATGCATCGTCATGAATGCACAGTCAGAGAACATCATTATTTAATTTAGAAAAATATACAATTATTTTTCTTATACTAAATTTCCTGTAAAGAAAAGAAAAGGGGGAAAAAATTTTAAGAATATGAGAAAATCATTGTTTATTTATTATTTTTATTCACATCCTGAAATTTGAAAATTTTATGGTGTGACAGTTTAGCAAAGTTTAGCTGCTAAAGTTTAGCAAACGGATCCAAACAGACCCTGAGTATTCACTATGCCAATCTCGCTAAACCATTAACCTCTGAACGAACAGTAAAACACTGGCCGATTGACGTGGTAGCTAGCTCATGTCGTTCGTCTTCCGGAGAACCCAAGCACCCAAAATTCCATTTGGTCCGGACTACTCCATGCCACAGTACTATATAATACCAACACCAAATGATCTTTGCATTCTCAGCAAGGACGGAGCTCGCAGAATCGATTTTCTGAGCAATCAAGATGACGAGGAACCAGATCTCGTACTGCATTTTCCTCGCGATCCTGCTCGCCGCACCGCTCCCGAATGCCGCCCTTGACCAAGCCGCGCTGCTGAGGCTGTTCATGGAGTCCCAGGCCCGGAGCGTGCCCTTGCCTGGCGAGACCCACCCATGGGTCGACCCGGTCAGCAGCTTCGGCCACCTGCCCACGCACTGCAAGAACCCCAGGGGCAGCAAGGAGGCCGACAGGATCACGGCGCTGCCGGGGCAGCCGCCGCGCGTCAACTTCGAGCAGTACGCCGGGTACGTGACGGTGGACGAGGAGCACGGCCGCGCGCTCTTCTACTACTTCGTCGAGTCCCCCTACGACGCCGCCTCCAAGCCCCTCGTCCTCTGGCTCAACGGAGGTAAATGGTTTTAGATTGCAAGGATGCACGTTCGTTTTAGCGATCGGAACGACGTGATTTTTGCGCGTGTTTTTGGCATGAGCGGCGCAGGGCCGGGGTGCTCGTCGCTGGGGATCGGCGCGATGACGGAGCTCGGCCCGTTCCGTGTCAACCCCGACGGCAAGACCCTGAGCAGGAACCGGCACGCCTGGAACAACGGTATGTACGTGGGTGGCGGGGACCTCGATCAATACTGTTGCGATGGCTAACAAGCTGATCTGCTGATGGGTAGTCATGCGCGAGACGACGAGAGACTGGTGTCATCTCACTGACGTCCGTTGTGTGGACATGCAGTGGCCAACGTGATCTTCCTGGAGTCGCCGGCCGGAGTCGGTTTCTCTTACTCCAACACGTCCTCGGACTACGACAAGAGAGGCGACGAGAGAACGGCTGTGGACTCATACGTCTTCCTGCTCCACTGGCTCGAGCGGTTCCCCGAGTACAAGGGCCGCGACTTCTACATCGCCGGCGAGAGCTACGCCGGGCACTACGTCCCGGAGTTGGCAGCCGTCATCGTGGCTGTCCGCAAACATACCGGCAAGGACCCCACGAACCTCAAGGGAATCTTCGTAAGTTGATCGCGGGCAGTAACCATGGCAAATTTAGGCAAACAGCTGCAACTAATTCTGTGAGCAAAATATATAGTATTCGTCACTTCTCGATTGATCGATTTCAGGTTGGCAACCCGTTACTTGATTTCCTAAAGAATTTCAAGGGCGGTCTGGAGTTCTTGTGGAACCACGGGGTGATGTCCGACGAGGCGTGGGCGAACATTGCCGAGCACTGCAGCTTCGGCCCGTCCGATGGCGTTTTGTGCGATGAGGCGGAGTCGCCGTTCAACCACTTTAACTTCTTTACTACAGTCGGCAACATCGATACTTTCAACATTTACGCTCCGATCTGCATCCAGGCGCCCAACGGGACGACCTACCCCAGTGGCTATGTAAGATGTCTCAATCTCCTAAATTCTAACGAGAACTAAACTATCCATCAAACCGTGAAGATGCATGGGCTAGCAATTATATATGAGAAGTCAGTTTAGCAGTTTGTTCATAAATATATATATATATATATATATATATATATATATATATATCACAGCTGATCAATATTGTTTGTCTTTGTTGTCTTTCACTTGTATCACGTTGGACTTTAGTCGTTTTGACATTTCTAGGTTTATAAATTTATTTATGCATGTAGACATATAAATATAATATATCTAAGTGGATAGTAAAAACCAAAACGATCTAGAAAAGTCAAGACCACGACCTACAATTTAGGATAGACTCTATATGCTTTTCCATCCTTTTTCTTCATTACATTGACCTCCATGTGTGCTTGAAATGTGTTTAGCCATACCTTGAGTAGGTGTTTGACATGAAGAATGATATGCGCTCATCCCTACATAAAGTATATATGTATTCTACATGGTGACAAAATATTATTTATGTATATCTTGAGTTAGTTTTTTATATTAATAAAGATAGAGGTGGTAATAATTTAGAAGCATATATAGCAATACCTTGAGATATATTTTTTTTATAATGATGGAGACTGATAGTTTAGATACTAACTGATCTAGTAGTGTAGTTTGGATTGTTTTTAATAGGATAAAGTTCATTTTACTACCCTCACCTATTTACTTTGTCCATTTAACCCCTTAAGTAAAAATTAGGCTTACTTTACTCCCGCGAACTATTTCATTTGGTCCAATTTACCCCTTAATTAGATTTCTCTTTTTATTTCTTCACGTGAAAATTGAGTTTTAATTTCAGATTTTTGTCACTTGACTTATAACATGACGCTCTACGTTAGAAAAATACATTAGAAATTTTTCATGATTACTTTTCGTACGGTTTTGTATATCTAAGATCAATTTCGTATTAAATATTCCTAACCTATGAAATAACTATGAAAAATTCTTAGTATAATTTTTTAATATAAGGCATCATGTTTTGTATCCACTCACAAAATTTGAATTCAAAATTCAACTCATACAAGAAAAAATGAAAAAGAGGAATCTAATTAGGGGTAGATTGGACCAAATGAAATAGTTCAAGGGAGTAAAGTGAGCTAAAATTTTATTCAGGAGTTAAGTTGACAAAATGGATAGGTGAGGGAAGTAAAATGGACGTTTTCCATTTTAATTATGGGTTGATGCATCTCTTTAGAAATATCCATGTTCACAATAATGCACACACACTCATCCCTATCACGTATACCACGTACCTATGAATGGTTATAATACACTTGGCTGACAGATCTTGAAATTGGGGAAGCCATAACTGACACTTGCTATCGATTTGCATGTTGCTACTAATGGAATAATAACTACTAAAAAGTACATTCACTTGTGCTAGGTCAAAGGTTCAAACCTAGATGGACATGTTCTATAACTTGATAAAGATTTAGGGGTTATTCTCTATAGATTATTTTTCATAATAAAATAAAAAGGAAAAGGACAAAAAGACTAAAGGGCCTAGCCTAGAAATGAGAGTGGTTTAGGCCCAAAAGTTTTTTTTAGGGATTTCCATGTGTTTGTCATCAAAATCTAAATCTAATTTATAATTTATTCAAAAATTCAAAAAAAGATGTTTTTCACACATAATCATTTACGTAGCCAGAATGAATGCAACAAACAATTTTTTTATGACCCAGGCCATCTTTATTTGAATTTCGAGAATAATTGTTTCCTACAATTAAATTATTAACTTATTTAATAACTATTGGGGAGAAAATTTAAAAATATGTGAAAATATTTAGTTAACAAAGTTATTTAGTGAAAATCCAAAATTAGAAAATTTTAGGTTGAAGATTCGAATACTATTGAGTTGATGCCTAGATGTTTCTGCTTTAGTGAGAATTTTCTGGATTTATCTATCTTTTCTAGCGCGCCTTGTGAGAATAATATGAAGAGAAGTTTCCTGTCGATCTTTGACACAACGACTCCTTCAACTGGACAGTTACCTGGATATGATCCGTGCACCAAGTACTACGTTACCAACTACTTCAATAGCCTTGATGTGCAGGAGGCGATCCATGCTCGTATCAATACAACTTGGTCAAATTGCACGTAAGTAGTTGGTGGTGTTACCCACCAACTCATTGAACTTGGAAAACCCGTATGCGATATGCCACGCCTAGCTAAATCCTTATGTAATTTGGTCAGTAAACTGCCGCACTGGAACTTCAACGAGGCCCCAATATTGACCATGGTGCCAACAATCTCCTGGCTTGTGGACAACGGATTGCGAGTCTGGTTGTACAGGTAACCTTCATTTCTACTTATGCTAAACTGTTTAAACTGGAAAACGAAGAATAATCAAATGGTCCGATTTGATGTTTCACATATATACCGTGGATAATTTGTTTGTTAGCGGTGACATGGACGACGTTTGCCCAATTACCGCGACAAGGTACTCTGTTCAGGATCTCAATCTGACCATCACAAAGCCATGGCGCCCCTGGTACGCCCCTGCCAACGAGGTAATTAAGGACCCAATAACACTCATATTCAGCTCTGACATTGAAATAAAATGTACTAGGATTTTGTATGAGCTAATTGTACCTTGTTCTGCCACAGGTTGGGGGCTATATTCAGCAACACGAGGGAGGATTCACGTTTGCATCAGTGAGGGGAGCCGGCCACATGGTGCCTAGTTTCCAGCCTAAGAGATCGCTAGTTCTCTTCCACTCCTTCCTGAAAGGCGTGCTCCCACCTGCAGTTTCATTGTTGCAGCCGTGAGAAGAGCTGATTTTATGCAGAAGTTATGACTCCAAGCCCACAACCAAGAGAGAAGATACCAACTGCAGCTTCTAACGAGTGTTTTTTTACTTGAACAAAAATATTTGATCCATGTGGGAAAGAAAAAGAGGCAACGTATGCTGAAAGGGAAACTGCGCGTGTTGATTGTGGCAGACCTAGCCTGTAGAATTCGTTTTGGACTCCACCCCTGGCACTGGCCCACCGATTGTCCAACACAGCTAACGGTCGGCTGTAATCCTGCCTCGCCGTTCTGCCCCGCCCGCTTCCTCGGCTGTCCCTTCCCGTCTCCAACGAAATTTTCTTCTATGCTCGAAATCCCATACATGTAAAGCCCCTCAATTGTACCACCTCACTATGTGCCTGAAACAATATAGAAGGAAACAATCTAGAAGGTGTGAAGAAAAAAAAAGAGTATCTCTAAGAATGTTCTTAACATACTCTCAATAACTTAATGTTGGACGTGGGCAACACAAGGGCTCCAACAGCTCTCAAAATCGACTCCTAATTCCGCTCGCCCAAAACACGCAGCATTGAGAGACAAATTTCCGCCGGGTTCTCTCGCACCCAATCATCGAGTTCGCGCTAGTCAGGCTCCAAAATCGACCGCGTGCGACATCATTAGCACTTTCCGTCATCCCACACACTATTTGCCTCACGCCGCACCCACCGCTGCTTCGCCTCCTGTCGTCGGCGCCACACCCGCAGCTGCAATGCTGCACCGTCTCCCACCGCCAGTGCCTCCGTGGTCAAATCGCACTCGTCACCGAAGTTCCCATCGCCTCCACACTTGCCAAGTTGCCATGTCGTCTGCACCCTGTCAGCACCTGACATGTGCTCCAATCTCCGTCCCACACCTTCGGTCCCGTCGCCTCCCGCTCCTGGATCTTCCTGCGCTAATGTCGTTGACTCTGGTCTCTGGCATTATAATTTTCTAGCAAAATCAATCGTAGTTTGTTGTTGAGCTATGTCACCTCTATGGGGAAGATTATAACCCAAAACTACAAATTTTATCTAATAAGCTTTTAATTGGTTACACTGTAACCTTTTTGTTGATCAGAAATTTTTGCTATATTTAGTATCGATACAATCTCAAAGGTACCAATTTGTTGACTTCCAACCTAAATAAAATATTTAAATCCAGTAAGCAAATCTTCGCAATCCTAAATATTTCCACTGTGGATCCACTTCTTATATCATTCCTAAATGGTCATTAACATCACAGCAGGCACACACCTAGAAATATAAAAAAAAGCTCATTAAAATTATCTAATCAAAGTGAAAAACAGTTGGTTTATATGTAGGACAACATTATTCAGCCAGTTTGGCAACAAGGCATTCGTAATACGTGGCGTATCCTGAGAGAGACGCACAAATATGGTTAAACTCCACAAACCTTCTAAATTTTTTATACAAATTTAAAGAGTCCGCTCTTGTCAAGTTTGCTTATTTAGTGAAGCCAAATCTTGAGAGTGCGTTAACAAATCAGAGTGCCCCCACGGGCAACACGGGCGGCACTGCAGTCAAACACCCCCCCCCCTCCCCCGTGAAGCGTCCCCACATCAACGGAGACTAAATGTGATACAAATATCAGTCCCAGGAGGCTAATAACACATTTATTCAACAGATAGTTCAAAAACCGTACAACTACCGAAGGAGGGGGCGGGCAAGCCACACCCAAAGGAGAAACAAACCAACAACGATACAGATCCAAGTTGCAGTCCAGTCAGACTCTGGGCTGCTATCAGAACTAAGCGACAGCGGAAGCATTCTGCAAAGGCTAACACCACAGGCAGCATTGGGTGCGGAAGCGACCTTCTAATCGAATTCCTCGGCGGCGAAGTCCGGGTCTTTCTCTGGAGCAACGAAACAAGGGTGACTACAAAAGTACTCAACAAGTCCAACCCCATCCACAGAGGGGATACAATCAAGAATATGCACAGGATATATCAAGGATAAGGCTCAGGTTTTTGCATCAAAGCTAAGTTTTTCAACACATGCAAGGGTTCATTTTCAAAAGATTTTTCACAAAATATTTTATTTAGCAACCTAATCATTAGGTGGGGTTGATCCTACACAAAGGATCTAAGTTCACACAGTTTTTAGTCCTTCTCCATGGTCTCCCGTTGCTCACTAGCTCTCCTGATGGCTAACAGACTAGCTAGTGGGATTTATGCTAAGCCGTCGCCCACACAACGGTCAAGTGGTTGCACGATAGTTAGGTTAGGCAAGATGGCACATCAACTCGGTCCTTAACTGTGATAAGATGGATATCTCCCAACCTTGCTCAACCAAAAAGGTACGAGCCCAACTTATTGGCATTTCACACAAGAAACACCCATCCATCTCATCTAAGCATCTCTTTTCTTTATTTCCAAAAACCCATTTTGCTCATTTGAAAACACTCACATATTTATTATTTAAATAAACCATTGTAGTCATGATTGAATTGAGTAACAAGGTCCTAAGCATTCTAGCAATAATTATCATCCAAATAGAGCAAATCATATTTAGAGATAATTATAGGACAATCAAGGAATGTTCCTAGCAATCAAGGGGTGGCTATCCAACCGTGTTTCAGCAGTAAAACAATATGCAATTTTATAAAATAGGCCAATAGGTTGCGTTTGAAAAATTTGGGATAAATATGCATTAAAGGGTCAGATTGGACTTGCCGTCCTCGTAGTTGGTCGGGAATTCTTGCTCGTGGTGCTGGTCCTCGGGCTCGGGCTCACGGTCAAACTCCTCTTTATGCTCCTCCTCGGATACTCCGCGATCTACGGCACACACAATCAGGCAAACGATAAATAAAAGAAAAATAAGATTTTACCCGTTGAGGTCGAACAGAGAAAGCGAACGAAAAATAGGAGGAATGAGTATTTTCATGGGATTTGTATGTGACTGGACGAGAATAAGTAGAGGATGATGTCATCGAATTTGGGATTAATCGGAGGAAGTTTGGTGCATGAAATGACGAGGCAAAGGTGTGTTTAGGGGTCAAAACAAGGCTTAGGGGCTTAACTGCGAGGAACTAGGGACTGGTTTGTAAATACTTTCGGAAGGTGGAAGGGCTGTTCTATGAAAAGAGTTTGGGAGAGGTTGGAGGGCTGTTTTGCAAATAGGAGAAAGCAGGGGGTTAGATCAAAATTGGGGGGGGGGTTATCTTCTTCTTCCCTAGCGCATGGACACAGGGAGATGGGGGGTTTCCTCGATGGCGGCTGGCCAGCCAACCTCGCCGGCAGTGGGGCCCGTGACGGGGGAAGGTGGAGGAGGGTGAGGGAATCCAATTTGGGCCCTTACCGTGGGCGTGCGGTAGCAGGAAAGGGGGCACCGGCGGTGGTCTGGGTGGTGGCAGCGGCGTTCTGGTGGTGGCAGCGATTTGGCGTGAGGGAGGCAGCTCTGGTGGCACGCGAGGGCGATGGCGCGGTGGTGGCAAGGCTCCGAGCGTCGGCCTCCTTTTATAGCTCGAGGAAGGGAAGGGGCGAGGCTCGACGGCGGTGGGGGTCGGAGCTGGTGTTGGGCGGCGTCTTGGTACAGTAGGGGCCGTCGGCGGGGGAGCCGGTGTGCGGCGAGCAGAGGGGCGGGCCGGCGGTCGATGCGGCGCTGTGTAGTGGGGGACGGGGCGCGCAAGGTCCGAGCACCGGGTGCGGCGATAGGGCCGGCGCTGGTGTGCGGCAGGGAGCGGGGGGAGGGGGTAAGAGCAGGGGCCGAGCCCCGAGATGACGAGGCCCGCAAGAGGGGAGGGCGGCACTGGGTACTGCAGGTGAGGGGCCTGGGCGTGTAGGCACCTGGGGAAGTAGGCGCCAGGCGCCAGGGGAGGAGGCCGACGGTGCACACTAGGTAGCAGGCACAGCCAGGAAGAAGAAAGGAGAAGGAAAGAAGAAGAAAGAAAAGAAGAAGGAGAAAGGAAAAAAAAAGAAAAGAGAAAAAGGGATAGGGGAAAAAGAGGAAACAGAAAGGGAGAGTCGGCGGTGATTGCGGAAAATGGTCGGAGCATGCGCGGCAGTTTGTCGACCACCACACGGTGAAATTTGCGGAGAGGATGAAAATGATTGTTTTCGGTTTTGGGTGCCAGGACGACGAAATTGCTGGGAAGACGGGATTTTCGGGAGCTCAATGATAAAATGATTTTGAAAAAAAAATTTAGTGGGTGATTTATGTTGCTGATTTTTACGGATGTTACACACCGGAGGGGGTCGTCGGAAGCCCGTTCGGCTCCTGAGGTCGGCAGTGGTGGGGCAGATTGGCAACTCCTGAGGACGGCGCCGGGTGGGATGGCGCAAGGTGCTAGGCGGCGCGCCGGAGTGGCAGTGGCCCGGATCCGGCCCTGCCGTGGGTGGATCCGACCTCCCCGCCCTCGGATCCGCCACTCCCAGCCCATCTCGGCGCGGCGAGAGTAGGCGGCGGTGGCGGTTAGGGCCATAGAGACCTTCCTGGTGCTGGCGAGAAGGAGGCTGCAGTCGGCGAAGGAGCCGAGCCAAAGGTGCTGCTGCTGGAGCACTTCCGATGTCGGAGACATCAGCGGAGGCGAGCAATGAGGGTGGCGATGGCGGGGAGCTCCGGGAGGCGGCTAATGATGAGGACGATAAGGAGGCTAATGACATAGAGTGCGCTTAGGCACTGGCCGCCGTTGCCAAGGGCGCCATGGACGCGGCGGAGGCGACAGCTAGGGTGGTCTGACTGGCAGCGCTACGACACCTGTCTCGGGAGGAGGCCACCTTGGGTGCGGTGCTACGGATGTCGACGGTGATTGTGAGATGGCAGCCACCATGGGCACCTTGGGCAACGGTGCTGCGATGGCTGGAGGCAGCGTGGTGGGGCGAGGCATGTGTGGTGGCGGCGGCACAGCGGCGCGCTGGACCAGCGGCAGGCACACGCGCGAAGGTTTGAGTGGCGCAGCTTGCGGAGGCCTACCCCGGGCGAGCAGATGAGGTAGCGCCGTGCAGGGGAAGGAGTGGACCAGCCAGCGGTGGCGGCCGGTCCAGTGCATGGCTACGCGATGGTGGCCAAGTGGGGCGAGCGACAGGTCAGGACATGACAGCTTCTGTGCCTTCAACGGTGGCCGCGTGGTGCCACGGTCAGGGTGGCCTGGGTAAGGTGTGCCAGCAATGCCATGGAGGTGCGGCAAGGACACCTGGCGCAGGGGCACGCTGGCGGCACCAAGGTGGGGCTACGGGCGTCGTCGGGCCACCTCTCCTCAGTTTAAAAGTAGGCGCCAGGTGCCAGGGGAGGGGGCCGACGGTGCACACCAGGCAGCAGACGCAGCCAGGAAGAAGAAAGGAGAAGGAAGGAAGGAGAAATAAAGGGAGAAGGAAGGAAGAAGAAAGAAAGGAAGAAGGATAAAGGAAAAAAAGAAAAGAGAAAATGGGATAGGGGAAAAAGAGGAAAAGAAATGAAGAGTCGGCAGTGATTGTGGAAAATGGTCGGAGCAAGCGCGGTGGTTTGTCGACCGGCACGCGGTGAAATTTGTGGAGAGGATAAAAATGATGGTTGTCGGCTTTGGGTGCCAGGATGGCGAAATTGTTGGGAAGATGGGATTTTTTGGAGCTCAATCCCGATCTAAATCGAGCGGGTTTCCATGAAGAAGATCTTGTTCAGCATGTTCTATTCGATACTGGTAGGAGAAGAACCTGACTCGGTATTCTTAAATGGTAAAAAGATTTTGAAAACAAATTTTAGCAGGTGATTTAAGTTGGTGATTTTTACGGATGTTACAGACCGCCTCTCGTGCCCACCTCGCCGTTGCCGGAGGGGTTCGCCGGAAGCCCGTCTGGCTCCTAAGAATGATGGCGGTGGGGCAGATCGGTGACTCCTGAGGATGGTGCCGGGTGGGATGGTGCAAGGTGCTGGGCGGCGCGCCGGAGTGGTGGTGCCCCGGATCTAGCCTTGCCGTGGGTGGATCCGGCCTCCCCGCCCCTGGATCCGCCGCTCCCGGCCCATCCCGGTGCGGCGAGAGCAGGCGGCGGCAGCGGTTACGACCATAGAGACCTTCCTGGTGCCGGCAAGAAGGAGGCCGCGGCCGGCGAAGGAGCCAAGGAGCCGGAGGTGCTGCTGCTGGAGCACTTCCCGGTGTCCAATACATCGGCGGAGGCAAGCAACGAGGGTGGCGATGGCGGGGAGCTGAAGGTGGCGCCGGTGTGGTGGAAGGACGGTGGGGAGGCGGCTGATGATGAGGACGACAAGGAGGCTGATGACATGGAGCGCGCTTAGGCACTTGCCGCAACTACCAAGGCCACCATGGCTGCGGCGGAGGCGACAACCAGGGCGGTCCGACTGGCAGCGCTCCGACGCCTGTCCCGGGAGGAGGCCACCCTGGGTGCGGTGCTGTGGATGTCGACTGCGACAGCGGGATGGTGGCCGCTTTGGGCGCCTTGGGCGACGGTGCTGTGATGGCCGGAGGCAGCGTGGTGTGGCGAGGCGTGTGTGGTGGTGGTAGCGAGCTGGACCGATGGCAGGCACACACGCAAAGGGTTGAGTGGAGCAGCTCGCGGAGGCCCGTCCCGAGCGAGGAGATGAGGTAGCACTGTGCAGGGGAAGGAGTGGACCGACCAGCGGTGGCAGCTGGTCCGGTGCGTGGCTGCGCTATGGTGGCAAAGTGGGGCGAGCGACAGGCCGGGACATGGCAGCTTCTGTGCCTTCAATGGCGGCAGCGTGGTGCCGCGGTCGTGGTGGCTTGGGCAAGGTGTGCCAGCGATGCCATAGAGGCGCAACAAAAACACCTGGCCTAGGGACATGCTAGCGGCACCGAGGTGGGGCTGCGGGCGTCGTCGGGCCACCTCTCCTCAGTTTGAGGAGTTGCGGAGGCAGCGATGGAAGAGGAAGGTGGCTGAGCTCTGGTGAGGGCTCGTGTGGCGAGGAAGTGGAGGTGGAGGCACGACGGCGTGTTGCGTGGATGTGCGGCGGCGACGCCGCCCCATATGGGCTGTGGTGACGAGGGTTTGGGAGTGCCGAGCCGTGAGCGTGCAGTAAGGGTTGGGATGCTCTGGGCGAAAGCCCTAGCCGGCATTTACTAGCGGAGATCTTGACGGCACCCTAGGGTGTCGTTCTCCCCGTTGGGGGCATCATGTCTGACCTACAACCCTGCTGCACGAGGTCTTTTAGGTGAAAATCCTGTCCAGACCCTAGACGAGCGACAGCGGCACCATTGGTGTCGTGCCCTCCTTGAAGGCGTCATCTATAGAGACCCATCTCGGTTCGTGACATTGCTGGTCCACTGGTCATAGGCGGCTACAGCTGGTGGCGGCACTACCGCTGCGTGGAAAGCGGAACGGGTGTTCCCGAGACCACATGGAGGCGATCGCAGATATGGTGACGATCAGTGGTTGTGAAGGACCAGAAAGGCGACCAGAGGAGGGTGAATGAGAGCCGATTCAAATTTTCTCCGAGAACTTCGGCTAAAAACCCACAAGCCTCTCTTCAAGCAAAATCAAGTCCACTTAGCTATGCACAAACTAATGGACCTAGGAATGATGCTAGGAACCTAATTTTAGAATAGCGGAAGCAAGAAAGAGTCCAAACAAGCTCCGGAAGACAAACTTTGAAAACCAACACCTCTATGCGGAAAAATCTAGAGGAAACCTTCGAAAAATTCCAGACGTGAGGAAATTTCCGGAGAAATGTTCAGAAATTTCTGGAGGTCCAGAGATTTCCGGAATTATGTCAGGATATTTTTGGAATTCCAAAATAGCCTGCACAAAGATGGTAGAAAAATCCAAAATAGGTACAAACGACCTCCAAAAATCACAAAATTTGAACCATAGCTTCACAACATAGTAAAGAAGTTTCTCCTAAGTAACCATCCCTAAAAGATTTGTGAATTAAAGAGAATTTCAAATCTTGAGAAGAACTCTATTTTCTCAACGCCAAAACTTGAATCGACCTGATCTATGAACTCGTGAGGTTTCAATCAAATCCCTTTGGTGGAACGGTTCAACTCATGTCCTAGTTCATTTCCAAACAATCGGATAGACTCAAAACTCCCCACAAAACACGAATCCACCAAAAACGTGAGAGGGAAGAAAAGGAAGAAAACAAGAACGCGAAGAACACAAACGGAAATTGCAAATCCAAATGGGATGGAACAAGATGGCACGAAATAGATCTTTGGATTACTTCACCATGTACAGTTACAAGCCACTTCTTAGCACAATCGAAGCTAGGATGGCGAAAAGATCAAACAAAGATCGCTCCTCTCTCCCCTCTCCTTTCTCCCAAAGCTCTCACAAACAAATGAGTAGCAACCACCAAAACAAGCCCAAGAGATGGCTGCCCCAACATCCTTCCCACATATATATAGACATTTGGCCAAAGTCCAAAATGACCTTACATTAAGCGTACAACTCAAATACCCTCCAACATTTTCTTCGTTCATCGGACGGACCCGGCGCCTTCACGACTTACCTTCGCTCGACGCAAGCTTCGCGATGGTGCCACACGTCCTCCGACTCGACGCCATCCGGTCGCACTAGACTCATCCCCCGGTTTTAAGGCCAAACCTGTCAAACCCTTTGCACACCCACCTGGCGTGACTCACCCCTGGTTTTGAGGCTAAACCGGTCAAACCCTCTCGCACGCCCCGCAAGACGTGGTTCACCCCCGGTTTTGAGGTCAAACCCTCTTGCACGCCGCGCACGACGTGAATCACTGATGTTGACGTGTGTCCGGCCTCCGCCAAGCCTTCGACGCCTCCAAGTCTTTTGCTCCCAGCTCCCGGGCCGCCTACTCGACTCGCCTCCATCCCGCTTGACTTGACCGATGACGTCTCCATCCCGTCTGTGTACTCTTGCTCTTCCGTGCACCATGTGAATCGCCCATGACTCCGCCCAAACTCCTCGGGTCCCTCAGTCGAAGCCTACTCGTGTCCACCCTTCACAACCCTAGTACATGGGCATGGACCTTTCGCACTTGACCTTCACCTCATGCCGTCGACCGCCATATCGCATCCTACACCTGCACATCACAAGCCAAGAGACACAACACACAACATACGGTATATTCAAACACCACAACACAACTCACACAACGCAACATATCCGGTTAGCCGTTAGCATAATCATGCATATATGAAATATGAACTCAATCGGTAAAGCCTCAAATAAACTTGTTAATCACTCATCACAAATAGACCAACACTTCTCAACTTGGTCTCTTAGGTTGTTGCATGGTTGTTGGCTTGATTGCTTGCAACGAACCGCAGTGGCTGGCGTTGCTTGCAACGGTTAGAGTGGCGTGGGACTGCGTCGGAAGATGGCGCTTGCGGCAACAGCATCGTGGGATAATTAGGCTTGCAGCGGACCGCGTCGGGTTGATCAGCTTGGCTGGACTACCTAGTGCAGTACATCGTCGAAAGGTGGCGCAAGAGACGTCTTTGGTTTGCTAACTTGACAGCGGAGGCTTTTGTGTGGGTGAAGCAACGATGCGAAGTCGACCTGTGGCGGCGGCTTGGTTGATCGATGGAGATCTGGTGGAGTGGGGCAGGGCTCACCACTCTGACGGCGACAAAAGAAACGGATCCGTGACGTAGAGTACCATGGTGGGCGAGGCAAGGCCCCCGTGCGCGGTGTTTCTTCGAGGTGACGAGAGCAAGGTGGAGTCCAACGGCGGATGTGGTGAGGCCCCCGCGCGTTGTGTTATCGTGGTGGCGACGGCGAGACAGCTTGCGAGATGTCCGGATTCGGTGGTATCACTCCGTCAGGTGGAGCGTGGTGTTGCAGTGGCACTACGGCGGAGGGTCCCGCATGGCGGTGACCTTCTCAGTGCGGTGCAGTCTACTTCTATCGGTTCCCTATCGACACAGGGCCATGCCTGGAGGTTTTGGCAAATATATGAGCATGAATGTTGGTGGGTGCCGCCGTGGTGAGTGGAATGACGAGGCCGCGTTGACGTCCCAATGCAACCGGTCGGGTGTGGTGTTTTTGAGTTTCAGTGGTGACCCATGTTGATGTCACTATCTAACTGGGCGAGTCTTTTTATTTTTCTTTTCTTTTCATTTTCCTACCTATGACCTTCTAGGGCTGTAGTCTTATATTTTCTATTTTCTGCTATATCAATGAAACACGCACTATCTTGTACGTGGTTCTTTCAAAATCTTGAGAATGCTCTAGGTGCTAAAAAAAACTCAAGCCAGGAAGAGGAAAGTGCTTGCTGGAAGTGACGATGGTCCGGATCAGAAACCGCATGTCCCACTTAAAGCAAGTGATGGAAGTACATCCACTGCAGGAATTAACTAATTGTGATGCGACCTTTTTCTATTTGGAGAAACTTAAGAGTCCTTTGTTGAGCGTTGGAGTTGTCCTTTGGCTTGTTTTAGCTTCTACTTTGCGTTGGTTTCATGGTGTTGGTTGGGAAGTGGCAGCTCCAGCTTTAGTATGATGTACCTTTTGAGCTTTTGGAGTTCCTTACAAGCTGCAGCCGCGCTGGAGAGGGCGACGACGGGCGGAGAGAGAAGATGACGGGAGAGAGGGGAAAGGAACGCAATCATTTATTACGGTCCCACATGAGGAAACTGTGCGTTGGGTACTGTAGGTTCTAAATGAGATCTGTTGCTGACGTAATTATACTAACTAGGATTTTGATGGGCCATATATGGACTCTTCTAACATAAACGTACCAATAATATCAATGTCCAGCATTCCTAAAATATTGTAAGGTCAAAGTTACGAACAGTTTGATCTTTGATCGTACGCTTTCGTAGATGACAAATATAGGTCATGTTTGTATCCGCTTATTTCCCGCTTATCGGTGGAAATAAGCCATAAGCCCACCCAAACGTTTTGATTATTTTCCGCTTGCTACGTAAGCCGCTTAGTGCACAAGCAGGGAAACAACTAGCATCCGGCTTATTGTGTAAGCGGGCCGGGAGACGCTTCTCCAATAAGCGAAGGAAATTTCCCCCCGCTGCCCCTCACCCCCCGACGCTCCAGTCGTCCGCCCCGCGCCTCCCGCGACCGCCGCCGCCTCCCGCACCCGCTGCCGCCTCCCGACCGCCGCCGGCTCCCGTCGGTCGCCAGGTCCCGCCACCGGGCTTGGCCCGCCGCCGCTCCTGCGCCTCCCGCGAGCGCCGCTGGCTCCCGTCCGCCGCCCGATCTCGTCCGCCGCCAGATCCTATCGCCCGATCCTGTCGCCTGCAAATCCCGGCGCCGGCGCTCGGTTCCCGTCCGCCGCCGCCGCCCCCGCGCCTCCCGCGACCGCCGCCGGCTCCCGTCCGCCGGGCTTGCCCCCACCGCCGGGCTTGGCCCCTGGCGGCTTGGCCCCCGTCGCCGGCTCCCGTCCACCGCCGCCGCCCCTGCAATCGACGCAGGTGCCGTCCGCCGGGCTTGCCCCCGTCGCCGGGCTTGGCCCCTGGCGGCTTGGCCCCCACTGTCGGCTCCTGTCCGCTGCCGCCGCCCCTGCAACCGACGCTAGGTGCCGTCCGCCGGGCTTGCCCCCGCCGCCAGGCTTGGCCGCCGCCGGCGGCCTTGGCCCCTAGAGGCTTGGCCCTCGTCGCCAGGCTTAGCCCCCGCCGCCGGGCTTAGCTCCTCATATTCACAATAAAAATGAGCTATTATCAACCTTAGGGGTATTCAGGTCAATTTACCAACCTGGACAGACAATCGACACAAAATAATCAGGATTGCCAAACACCCTGCTTATTCAGATAGCAGATTCTCCAGGCAGCAGACTTATCAAATAAGCTTGCTTGCCAGATAAGCGAGTTCCAGAAAAGCGTATACAAACAGGGCCTATTTGACCCCAGGAACATCGTCAAAAGCTGTGCAAAATCCTAGCCATAGATACGCTTGACGTGGATTCTGAGAGATTTCACCTTGGCCTATGCAATCTAATATTGTCCGGCGACGACTGGCGTGACTGTAAACAGTGCAAGTAAGATCGTAATTTACGCCTTGTTGTTTGATCACGACGGGTAAACTCAAATCAACCATGGATAACAACTTTAAAAACTCTTCTTGGAGAATCCAGACCTGGCAATACCTTTGGAGAATCCGAGCCGCATTGCATGCGTCAGTAATCTTTGGTTCTTCTTTCGTCTTCTCCCATCAACATTCTGAAACCACCTATTTAAACACAACAAGAACCCCTAATCTAATTAAGCCAGCATCTCACTCTCACGGCATTCCTCACTCCGAAAAGATGAGGAGCACCACCATTTTCTTCCTCCTCTCGCTCGCCTTTCTCTTTGGCACATCGCTTGCCACTACCGATATCTCTCAGGAGGCTCAGCTCAGCAAGTTCCTGTCGTCCAGGGCCCTGAAGAGGCTCAGGAACAGGCCCACAGGGAACGAGCCCGAGGAAGAATCCGACCCATGGGCCGACCCCGGCACCTTCGCGCACCTGCCCGAGCGCTGCAAGGGCCCGCCGAGTGGCAGCAAGGAGGCCGACAGGGTCCTTGGGCTCCCCGGCCAGCCGCCGCGCGTCAACTTCCGGCAGTACTCCGGGTACGTGACGGTGAACGAGGAGCACGGCCGCGAGCTCTTCTACTACTTCGTCGAGTCTCCCTACGACGCGGAATCCAAGCCGCTTATCCTCTGGCTCAACGGAGGTAAACACACGGCCTACTCCGTGCTGCAGCAATGCAATTCACGACGAGTTGTGTCACTGGGTGTTTCGTGAACACGTGCGTGCAGGGCCGGGATGCTCGTCGCTGGGGTTCGGGGCGATGGAGGAGCTCGGGCCCTTCCGTGTCAACCCCGATGGGACCCTGAGAAGGAACAAGCACTCCTGGAATAACTGTACGTGAAGACGGGAGCTCGTGATCGTACTAGAACAAGCATTATATTTGTTGGCAGTGAACTGATTGGATTATGACGGCGTGTGTGCAGTGGCGAACGTGATCTTCCTGGAGTCGCCGGCGGGAGTTGGGTTCTCCTTCTCGAGGAACGCCACCGACTACGACACTGTCGGCGACCGGAGGACCGCCGAGGACACGTACGTCTTCCTGGTCAAGTGGCTGCAGCGGTTCCCCGAGTACAAGGGCCGCGACTTCTACATCTCCGGCGAGAGCTACGGCGGCCACTACGTCCCGCAGCTCGCCACCGTCATCATGTCCATGAACCGATTCCCGGGCCTGCTGCCTCGCATCAACCTCCAAGGCATCTTCGTGAGTGCCTAGTCAATTGCACGTCATCGTTGTTGTCTTATATTGCCATCCACAGCCCATCTTTAACTGGCGGTGATCGTTGTTGCGCTTGAGCTAGTTTGGCAACCCGTTGCTCGATGACTACCTGAACGGGAAGGGGAACCTGGAGTTCCTGTGGAGCCACGGCGTGATCTCCGACGAGGTGTGGCGGAGGATCCTGGGCAACTGCACCTTCACCGCGTCCGACGACTGGCAGTGCTTCGTGGCGGCGCATTCGTTCCAGAAAGGGAACATCGATCGCTACAACATCTACGCCCCGGTCTGCCTGCAGGCTCGTAACGGCACCTACTACCCCAGCAGCCACGTACGTAACGTAACATCGAACCCCATCTCGATCAGCTCGATCTCCTCGTGAGACCACGTACTGAGGACTGCCGTTTCTGGTCTGTCATCAGTCGTTGCCCGGATACGATCCGTGCAGCAACTACTACATCGAACCGTACCTCAACAACCACGCGGTGAAGCAAGCTCTGCACGCTCGGCTCGACACGAATTGGACAGGTTGCAAGTGAGTGGCGACCCAAAATTCTTTGTGGCCCTTTGCATTTTCACTCCATTATTTATCTGATTTCAGGTATACTCTTTTGTTGTTTCAGTGAAGACTTGGCCTGGAACGATGCCCCAGTGTCCATGGTGCCAATCATCAAAAGGCTGGTCCATAACGGGTTGAAAGTATGGATCTATAGGTACTACATATTTGTACCTTAACCGTCCGCTGTGAAAATTGAATACATAATAGTTCAGATTATTACGCCAAGCAGAACTAGCATAACCTTCAATTTGTTTCACGAAATCTTTTGCAGTGGCGATTTTGATTCCATATGCTCGCTTACCGCGACACGGTTTTCTGTCAATGATCTCAATCTGACCATCACGCAAAAATGGCGCCCTTGGTACACCCCTGACAGCGAGGTAACAAATCCGCACTGCACAAGCGTAGATAGTAGAAATAGTTCAGATTCAGGTGCAATTTGCCAAGAGTTTGATGTGAAATGCTCTGATGGATGCAGGTTGGAGGTTATGTTCAGCAGTACCAAGGAGGCTTCACGCTGGCGTCAGTAAGGGCAGCTGGTCATTTGGTCCCTACGTTCCAGCCTAAGAGATCACTTGTCCTTCTCTACGCTTTCCTGAAGAACATGCTCCCACCGGCTGACATCCCAAACTGATCTTGCATTGGCGTTCAGATTTCCAGTTCTAGTTCTATTTGGGATGATTGATCCGATCGGGGTTTGGATTCCTCGCAATGTCTTTTTTACGTTCAGCTCATGGTCTTATGACTTAACACATCTACATGTGTGTTGAGAAGCTTACTAGTGGGGTGGTGTTCACCTGAAAAGGAATAAAGGGAACCACACATGAGATCCTGCCCTTTGCAGGGTCATGGAAATCCAGTGGTTGCTTATTGTTAACACAAACTTTTGTGACGATTCATATTAAACCATAAAAAAATCTGCTGAAATGTTTGACTCGACGGACAATAATAATGTCTTTTTTTTTGCGAAGACTCGACGGACAATGTTGTAGTAACCACATCGCCTAAATCTGCTTAATGGTTAGCCCATAACTAAGGGGAAGTTAGCGATCGCTCACGCTACAAATTCTTATTCCGTCACCTATAGCGTTCGATGTGTTGGACAGCCCAGCCATTGTAGGATAAATAAATTGGGCATCTTTCTCTATTATCTTAGTGTTTTCGTTGAACTGGTCAGAACATAAAACTTGATAATGGTGTTAGAGCAAAACATCTCGAGCCCGAATCCTAATGGATGTAATAATTAGATAAAATACCCACTTACTCGTATCGGTTTAGTTTCAACTTATTTCTTGCGCCTATCTACATGGGCCTAACCATGCAGTAAGCACATATGCATAAGTTGCACTTTCCTTTTTCTTTATCATTGGTATAAGTTTACTGAAAAGGTCTAGCCTCAAACTTATGAAAAATGCTTCATCAAACACAGTACTAGAGAAGCTGCACTAAAAATTATTTTGACGATGAAGACTAATGCTTTGTATATGAGATAAAAAGAGAAGCATCTAAGAAACTGTTGGCGCTAAAAGTCAGCCGATTGACCCTCAGCATTGGACACACGATCCGGGAAAATCTACTTAGCTCCTGTTCGGGTAATCATCCTGGTGCAGTTTGCGCGGCGTGCCAGCCAATCTGACCTGTTGATTGGCAAGGAAGAAAACGTGTCAAATTTCAGGGGTTCCGATCGGCTAAGGTTCCGATCTCGAAAAGCGTATCAGCGAATCGGCCGATTTGCTATATAAAGATAATCGGCTATGATACAGCCGACAATCACGTAGCAATTGCGAAGAAAATTACTAGAATAATCTAGACAAAGCTACGAAACCAACACTTGAAATAGATCTAATCGGCTATATGATAATGATGAATGAAAATAACAGCAACAGAGCCGATAGTTCAAATCTCAAGCTGGATAACTGGTGATAAAACTAGAATAGTAGATAAAACCTATAATTCTAGTAAATATCGATAACTTGTGAATAAATCTAAACGAAATGTCAGCGATGCGCCCGAAGTTAAAGCTTAGATATTACTCGATAAACGAAACTTACAGAATCGGTTGGAGATCGTGCCGATGCAGCCCTGCCAACCCGTACGAACTCGTGAAAGAAGAAAAGTATTGGCGAAGTCGCCGACTTGAAAGTAAAGTACGAAGAAATAGTAGATTGTTGTATTGATTGATTTGTTGTTTACAAATCTCTAAAGATGGCTAGTTATAGCCTGTTACAACCAATTTCCTAACCGACTAGGATCTATCTTTAATTTTAAACGAAAACGAATATTTACAAACACAACTCGTATCAGAGTTGGTTATTGTACTCCCACGGGCCAATCTTTCTCTATCTCGTTTCTCTGACCCACTTTAAGCCCATATTGGCCCAATCGCTCCAGCCTTCCAATCAGCCGATCTCCACCAACTCCGTCCGCCAAAACACTGTAGCGTCAATCGACCGATCCCCAACTGTAGCACCAATCGACCGATTCCCAGTCGTGACCTTTTAATCTGCCGCATCAGCCAATCCTTTCTGCCCTTGATGCCGATTCCATGCGTGTCAAAATCTAGCATCAACAGAAACATTTTGCAAAAATCTCATACTTTAAATTTCAAGTAGTTTTGGATAAATTATTGTGAAGAAAAGTTTGACAACTGGAGTTATAGTTTGTACACTTAGAACAAATTATATGAATTCACAGAATAAAAGTTTTTAGATCTGCAAGAAAAGGCAATACACCAAAAACAAAAAAATTATGGAGATAGAAGTATAGAACAAATAATATAATGTATGAAAAATATTATTAGTATAATATATTTCAATATTAAATATACAAGCTAGGAACAAAACTTTTTATAACTCAATAAAAATTTGTCTAAGGAACTAAAAGATATACACGTTAAATCTTCACTCGCGGAACAATATAGTGAGGACCCTTGGATCCCTTGCTGCACCTTGCCTTGCCTGGCTGCTGGCAAGAAAAATAGTGTTTGGTCTCTCGTCGAGCTGTCCTAGGAGATTGTGCTGGCAAGCTTTCCGCTCGCTCCCGAGGGAGAGCGATTCCCGCTCGTCTGGGCTGGTAAGGTGAGGCTCGCTCGCGCGGGCGAGGCGAGGCACACGCTCGCCCAGGAACCGAGCGCGCCTAGTGTTTCCACCTGCAACAAAAGTTTGGACAGCTAAAACAGAAAATAATAAACATGGATTGAATATTATAATATATGAAAAATTATATTATTAGAATAGTATTAGAACATTAAATTCGTATGCACAGAAAAAAGTTTGTAAATATACAACTCAAACATCTGGAACAAAGTTTGTAGACTAGAACATAAGATATACATGTTGAACATACACTGATGCTTGTACACTCAGAACTATTTATATGAACTAGTGGAATAGAAGTTTCTACAGTTGGAACAAAAGGTTGTACGTCTATAACAAATTATATAAAATCGTGGAACCAAACTTATACATATGGAACATGGAACATAAACATTATGGCGATAAAAGAAATATTCTAAGCAAATAATAAAATATATTGATAAAAAATAGAATTAGTTACGAGCACCATAATAATGTACCAAATAAAGAAAATGTATTTTAAGCCGCAAAATAAATGTTTCCAAAATTTATACAATTTTTTGCAAAAAAACAAAATAGAAATATAGATGAATGATATCGGTTGTGAAATGAAAAATGTATAAAGCTGATAAAAATTTCTATAAGAGGATTAAAAGGGAACAAAACAAGGAAAAAAGGAAGACAAGAACATAAAAATAAAGCAAAAGGAGAAGAAAGGGGAAAAAACTACATGGGCCGCTCCCATAATGGGCAGGCGATGCCCTTCCCCCATGCGCGATGACAAAAATTCTGTTGCACGCATGATGTATAGTCACCATGCAGAATTTGGTCACGCTTCATACCGAGTACCTCTTATTTATTTTATTTTATTTTTGATCCCTGCTTCCTCTAAAATGACTAGATAAGAGATGTTGAAATTATTTGCGGTCAATAAAGCTCACCGCGATATAACAATGTGAGCAAACATCCCAAGGTTCTTTGCCTCTGTGAATTAAATTTAATTATTCAAAACTAAATTCATTGCCTATAGGAACATTCCCCGTATATGTTCAGCTAATGTCATTAAGGATAATGATATAAATACAAAATACAAACTGTGTTTAGAACATAATGACGTAATTCTTCTGCTATTTTATTGAATGTAAATGATTCTTCTGATATTGATTATGTTGCCAACTGTACTAGTTTATGGTTCAATCATCATGGAGCAAAGCCATGTAATGACCCTCGTCTTCTATTGGAAAGCTAGGAGTAATCCAGATTTATTTTGAGTGGGGACTAATCCTGCTAAAGAACTATACGTCAAAGTGGAATCTTCTTGGGGAACTGTTCCAGCAAACGTATGGACAAGGCATGAATATAGATCCACGTACTGTAAAAATTTGTTTATACGGCTTTAGGACTACAAGCCAAAATGTTCTCTTCTTGATTATAAGCTTCGATACGCTTGCGTACAAGAAGGAACCCGACGACATTCAGCCGCCGAATGTAGTATTCAATGGATCAATGACCAGGACCAAATCTTCTCGAGATCCAAAATTCACAAATATTTTCAGTGCAGTAACCCCGATCATCAGTATATAATATCGGGGTATCTGTGTAAAACACCTGCCCAGGCTTGATCATCTTGGCGTTCAGCATCTTGACCTTCCTCATCAGAAAAAAAGGAGATGAAAAATATTTCCATATGCTTCCTTCTCCTCGTTTGCGTGGCTTCGCCGCAAGCAAATGCGTCACAAGAGGCTCGTCTGAGAGAATTCATCCTATCGAGAAGGAGCAGCAGTGCCTTCAGTGCACACGTGCCAGCCTTCAGGATCAGTAGAAGCCTCCGAGCAGAGTACTCTGGCACTGACCAGAGCACTCTGAAGGCGGCTGACAAGATCACGGCGCTCCCCGGCCAGCCGGAGGGCGTCGGCTTCAACCAGTACAGCGGGTACGTGACCGTCGACGAGAAGAACGGCCGTGCACTCTTCTACTACTTCGTCGAAGCGACGAACGATGCGGCGACGAAGCCGCTACTCCTGTGGCTTAACGGAGGTTAGGTTGCTGAGACGATCTCTTCTAAAGGAGAAGCATCTCATCTGCACACCTGCTTTGCTTGATCTTTGCTGAATCTTGATGAGGTACAGGTCCTGGATGCTCATCACTGGGCTATGGAGCAATGATAGAACTCGGCCCATTCCGCATAAACAGCGACAACAAAACGCTCAGCAGAAATGAGAACGCCTGGAACAACGGTGAGATGTAACATCTATCACATAGTAGCATTGTTTCTGAAGTTCTGATTGGATATGCAATTTTGAAAAATTGCAGAGGCCAACGTCCTCTTCCTGGAGTCACCTGCTGGTGTTGGATTTTCCTACTCCAACACATCTGCTGACTACAATAAGAGCGGTGACCAAAGGACTGCGGACGACGCATTCGTCTTCTTCATCAATTGGATGGAGAGGTTCCCTGAGTACAAAGGACGTGCTTTTTACATCTCCGGGGAGAGCTATGCCGGGCATTATGTTCCGCAGCTCGCAACAGTCATCCTTAATCACAATATAAATAATAAAAGTAATATCATAAATCTAAAGGCTATATTGGTGAGTAAAGATTCAATGCTGAGTGAATATCCAGTACAGAAAAGCATATATTTTTTTTTACAAAATGTCTTCCTTTTTTTTTTTTGAGGAACTCCTTTTTTTTTCCTTTGAGCCCCTTGGGGAAGAGAGAAAAATTTTCATTGCAACAGCTGAGGAATCTCTATCTTTTCAGGTTGGCAATGCATACCTTGACGATAACAAGAACACAAAGGGGCAAATTGACTACCTGTGGAGCCATGGAGTGATATCAGATGAGGTGTGGTCTAACATTACCAGGAGCTGCAAATTCAGTCCTTCGGATAGTAATGCATGCTCCGATGCTATGGCTTCATATGATTCTGGATACATTAGTGGGTACAACATATACGCTCCTGTTTGCATCAACGAACCCAATGGAAACTACTACCCCAGCAGCTATGTAAGAGCACTTCTTTCTTAATTTTTTTGATAAAAAAATATAAGATCGTTTCTCCAATATACTTATTATTGCTGACATGCTACTTACTTGTTAAATAAAGTCACTTTCCATGTATGTTTGCTTTCTGAAGAGTATTTCTTTTGTTTTGGCAAGATCATGAACAGTTTTTCTGTTCTAAATTATACAGGTTCCGGGAATTGATCCATGCAGCAACTACTATATCCATGCTTACTTAAACAATCCGATGGTGCAAAAGGCTTTCCATGCTAGAACGACAAAGTGGTCAGGCTGCACGTAAGATTTGCTTAACTGGGATCAAAAGTTTCAAACAGGAAATTGAAAAACCCTTTCCTCTTACTAGTTAATACCAGTTCTCCTTAACTGATGTTCCCTGTGCAGAGTTTTGCACTGGAAAGATGCTCCAGTGTCCATGATGCCGACCATAAAATGGCTTCTGAAACACGGACTGCCGGTGTGGCTATACAGGTAACTTGAGCTGTCACGTTTCTGAATTGGCATAAAAAAAAAACGCAAACTGCAAGAGATGTAACGGGGCGGAACACGTTTTCAGTGGCGACTTTGATGCCATCTGCCCGCTCACTGCGACAAGGTACTCCATCATTGACCTCGATCTCTCGGTCATGGAGCCATGGCGCCCTTGGACAACCAACAAAGAGGTAAATAGCATTCCCAATCCTGGCCGGCCGGCACTTTGTTTTTCTTTTCAACTGTGACAAACTTGGGTGGATCCTTGCAGGTTGGAGGCTATGTTCAGCAGTACACGGGAGGTCTTGTGCTTGTTTCAGTGAGGGGAGCTGGCCATCAAGTTCCTTATTTCCAGCCTGAGAGAGCACTAATACTCGTCAGCTCCTTCTTGAAAGGAACACTCCCGCCTTATGTAACGGAGCAGTAAACCTTGTGTAGGGAGTTCGGAGTGTTACCTTGATCGTTGTTGTTTGACATTAGTTTCACAGCTCGCATTAAAGTGCCAAGACAATGCGATAAAAATAGTAATCTATCAATGCTGCAACGCCGTATTCATGGTACATCCATCCTAAAAGTACTGAACTTCAGGACATGTCAATCGTATTGATATTAATTTGAATTTTCTATTACTCCTTCTTTACAAAATATAAACATTTCTAGTTTTTCCGTAAGTTAAGAATAACAATATTCACGGTATTAAATTAGTACTATTGGATTGATTACTAAATGCACTTCATTTTGTGTATTTATTTGATGGGTAGATGTTGATACTCTTATATACTCCCTCCGTCCCAAATTGTAAGTCATTCCAAGAATCTTGGAGAGTCAAAACATCTTAAGTTTGACTAAAATTATAGAGAAAAATATAAAGATTTATGACATCCAATAAATATATTATGAAAATATAATTGATAAAGAATCTAATGATAGTTAGTTGACATCATAAATGTTATTATATTATCATATAAATTTGGTCAAACTTGAGATACTTTGACTCTCCAAGATTCTTGGAATGACTTACAATTTGGAACGGAGGGAGTATAAAATTGTCAAACTTAACAGTTTGACTTAGAAATAATATAAAATATGCTTATTCTTTAGGACAATGGGAATATTTGTCGGCACACCTTAAAGCACTGGATTCTAAAAAAGGATGCCCATAAGAAGATGTATGCATGCTCAGGGCTGATGGTGTGGCATATATGACATTTTTTTTTAAAACTTGATGAGTCTTTGCCACACCAATGCATATAACTATATAAGTTTGCGTATTTGGCATACTTTAAATACTCTCCTTCTTCTTTTCCTAATTTGTCACAAATTTTGACCAGTACAATTCTTTTGTGAAATGTAATTTTGAAATTTCTCATTCCAGTTCTACTCCTGTTGCTCCTATGGTGTCAGTTCACGTCTTATTACTTTTCCAACATCGGATTGGACCTTGTACGTAAATATATCAATGCTACATCAAGGCAAAAAACAAGAATGCTCCTATTGCTTTAAATTTGGATATTGACATAGAATAGCATCTAGGATCCATTTGCAATGTGATAAACCAAAATATGCAAGTCCTAGTGGAGTAAAAGAAAATCATATTGTTATGACCTTGTATTTGTACATTTGTTCACAAAACTAACCCCCCCCCCCCCCCACCCCCAAAAGGGCCCAAGTCATGGCAACATAGCATTGTCCGCCATGTTCCAGTCAAATATTTTGTTTCTTGAAGTATGTTGTGCATCAGGATGTCAAGAAAAGAAAGGAGTCCAAGATGCTTTATACAATACACACGCATACGTAACACCCCAAAAGAGATTTTCTGGTTACAAGATGTGCGCCAGTAATAAAAGAGAGCTACGACCAATGCCGGAACAAGAAAATAAAAATTAGGTGGGGGAGAACTCCATTGACAAGCTAAACCAAAATCACAAAAAACACATACACACCACATATTCAAAAATTAAAGTCGCACTATTTATAGCAAAACCATGTAAACGTCATAAGGGGAAGTTTTTTTAAAAAGGCAATACCTCAAATTTGAAGAATGAATAGCCGCATGATCTTAAACAACTTCGCCAGCTATAGAGGGTTGGGGGTGCTTGCACCTGCATCCTCATCTCCTCCATCAGGTGTTGTGCTGGTGCACTAGTGGCCTATCCACAAAAGAGAATTGATGCCCACCGCAAATGCTAGTGTTCAAACTTAGACTTGCAAGGGATAAAAGATAGAAACGCTGATAGATGGAGGGGTTCGGGCGAGGTGGGGGCGAGGTGGGTAACTGAGGATCGAATCATTTGTTTTGGGCTTTACTCACTTGGCTTCTTCATGTGTTGGCGGTGCTATCCATTCAAACTAAATCTAGCTGATTGCAAGCTCATATCTCTTTGGTACTACATCTATTTCTTCCATTGCATTCTTCTCTATGAAATAGTGACAACGGCTACTGCCCCCACCTTTGTTCTCCTCGGTAATCACAATGATCGCACCAGAAGTTGGTAGAAATTGGAAGGGGTATGTTTGGGGGGGGGGGGGGGGGGGGGGGGGGGGGGGGGGGGTTCACCTTCTGAGGCTACCCAAAGGGTTGAACTATGAATGAGCTAACTCTGTTTGTGATTTTTCTTTCCTGAAGGGAAAACTATACATGCAGGGCACCGATGGGCTAAACTTGGTGGTAATATTCTTACAAAAGACTCTGAAATCGGTAGGGAAGTGTTCCATCATGAGAATGAAGTCTTGAAGGGTCAAGTCATACGAAGGGAAGGAGTTCTCTGGTGCCACACTCCGGAGGGGTTAGAAGGAGCACAAGACCGAAGGGGGGAGTGGTTGGAAAGCAAAGCTGGCTCAATGGTGAATATACCAGAGTACCCTTGAACACTATAAGGATAGGGTGGTTGAGTTGTACCATGATGTAATTGCATATAATGATGGTTCACCTCCGGGTTTCTATAATCGAAAAGACAAACCGAAGTTTTTCTCATAATTGCCATGTTATGTTTTTGTTCTTAGTATGATTAGGTAGGTAGGTAGGCAATTTAGTTTAATATCTGGTGAAGGGTTAGCGAGTTTGACCCTTGGTTCTCACCAGGCTATTGTGACGAGATTCTGTATGAGCCATTTTCCACCAATAGGGTACTAGTGCTCACCTCTAGGCCCTAGCTACGACCGATATAGAGTGGGAAGATTGTGTGAAAACAAAAGCAAAAGTACTATTTCAAGTGCAGAAAGCCATTTCTCAGTAATGTTGTGAGCCCCTTAAATATAATTTAGTTCTTCAACTGAAAGAGAAAGCTCAGCCCCCTTCACAACCAAAAAGTGAGTGAAAGTAGTATTTACTCTTGATTTCCTCACGAACAATAATAAAACTATGAGATTCATTCTCAGTCTATAATACAAAACAAGATAAATCATTTTGAACCTTAGGGTTGCAAATTTGCAGTCCCTACAACAGGTAATTTGCACCAAGACATGTAGTCACATCCTCACCAATAAACACACGAACTTATATAATAGTAGTTAATATCTCCAATCTTGTATACTATCTTTTTTAAATGAAATATTGTGTCCTATCACTTCATATCTATAAATTAGAACACGAATTATTGTACTCTTCTTTGCTTCATATGGACAATCAAGTGCTTTTGCCATAGATGATAAACAATGATGTATAGGTTATGGATCCAGGGTCAAATAAAAAATGAAGGTGACTGTAACAACTCTACCTAAATTAAGTACTTTTAACTATAAACCAGTGACAAATCAAATCCCTAAGTTAAGAAGTGAAATGACCTTTATAAACCTAAGAAGCTCTTTTTGGAGTTTGTATTAGAACTTGAAATTTTACATATCAACTTAAGTTTCTGCCCAAATAAGAGTTGTGAAACTTTTTAATTCCAACAGCTTTTGTTAAAGGCACTTTGACTAATTCGGAGTAGAAGGAAGTCAAGAACAGCAACCAAAGCCGGTTTTTCTATAGGACCCTGAAATCTCTTAAGTCCTGGAATTCGAGTTTTCCCTCATCTTTGCAAGCCTCATCTCCCGTTTCCTTATCTAAACTCGAGTTAGAGCCTTAATGAAAGTTGTAGTACCTCGAGTGCGTTCCAACTCTGTTACACTGACCCAGATCCAAATCGGACCCGAACTTGTTCAAAATCCCGGTCAAAGTGAGGTAAACCAGTCAACTCACCCCGGATGCCTTAAATCCTAAGTCTGGAATCCCAGATTTTTTTTGGCTAACTTTGGCATGAATTATCTTCGAATCCTTTCACAATCTAAACCAGCACCTTAAACAAAGGTTGAAGAACGATCAGAGTTGAGCAAGTTTGTTTAAGGGAGTTTCGGAAGTTGTGTTGAAAGATTCGGGGAAGGATCGCTCCAAAGCTGGTCGGACTTGCTGGCCGAAGGGAGCCTCGACGCCCGCGCGCCCGAGCATGTTCGCTCGCGCGCCGCGCGCCGCGTGGCCGCCGGCCACCGGCAGCTCGCCGGCGCCCTATCACCAGCGCGATAGCGACAGGACGAGAGCCACGGCGCCCTACCCGCGCCTGCGACAAGACGGAGCGAACGCCAGGCCAGCCAACCGCCGGCCGCGCGCGTGCCGCCTTCCGCCTGCCACGGCTCTGCTCCGCCAACCCTGTTCCGCCCGTCCGCCGGGAAAGCTGCCACGACCGAGGCGTCCCGCGTCTCCGCCCGCTCGCCCAACCCCCACGGTAGCCCTTCCGCCTCGCCCGCCCGACAGATCGGAAGCCCCAGACGTGCGCCGCCCAAGGCCCATCGCCGCCGAAGACCACCCGGAGCTCCGCCTCCTCTGCCCAATGGCGTCGTCGGCCAATGGCCGCCTCGCCCGAGCACTCGCCGCTCCCGGCCTTATCCTTTCCCCACCGGAGCCCCGCCTCGACCCTCCGCGTCACCCCGGCCCTATAAAAGGGAACCCCCTCACCGGCAATGCCAACCCTTTTCCACCGCCGTCCTGCGCCACCGCTTTCTCCTCTGAGCCGCCGCTTTCTCCCCGCGCCGCCGCTAAGCTTCCGTGGAGCTCACCCCCTTGCGCCACCCCCACACTCCGGCGACTTCGCCGCCACACTCAAGCCGCTTCTCCCAACCCACCAGCTGCCTCTTCCTCCGCGTGGTACTAGAACTTGCTTGTGCCCACAAGAAGCACCGCCATCGCAGGAGCGCCGTCGAAGCCCCGCCGTCGCCAAGCCTTAGCGCGTACGACCTCCCGCCCCAGCCTACTCCTGTTCAGCCCTAAGGCTTCACCGGTAGACCTGGAGGTAAGCAACCGACCCCTTGCGTTTCGTCTCGACCGACCCCTTCCTTTTCGGTTCGCCCGACCCCTTCCTTTTCGGTTCGCCCGACCCCTTTTCTTTTCGTCTCGCCCGACCTTTTTCCCTTCGCCTCGCCCGACCCTGCCAAGTTTAGCCGACCCTTTCTCCGCCTCGCCCGAGGGCTCGGCTGTAACTTTTTCTTTGACCCGAGGGTATCGGTGAAATATTTTCGGGGATTCCTCTGTGTTGAGTCTGAGGACCTCGGTACGGTTTTCCTTAAACCTGAGGGTCAGACCCTAAGTTTCTCCCAATCCGACCCTCTCCTCCTGTTCTCCACCAACAGAAGTTGAACTCCCCCACCTTTCCTTTAGCTTTGCTACAAGTGTCCGTGTTAAAACATGGGTGTGTTGATATAACCATCTAAAATGTTTAACCCCTGCATTGCATTTCCGTGTAGAGTTGAATCTCGCCGACGGAACGTACGAGCTTCACCCGGCACCGGAAGAAGACCCCGCCGAGGAACTGCATCCCTTCGAAGGAGAGCCCGAACCAGAGCAAGACCCCGAGGACCCGCAAGCTTTTCTTGAAGGCAAGCCCCGGAGCATAAATTCCTATCTTGAGTTCATGCAATATTATTGATTACTTGATTGCGCATTTACGTTTCTAGGAGTTGTAATGGAACCTTAGATGCATAAACTTAGTACCTTGATCTGAATACTAGTTGCTAAGGTCGAATAGTTGCAATGCTTAATAGGTCTCAGTAAAAGTCGAGTGATTTCCTGTCACTCGCGAGTTATAGGAGTTGAATGTTTATTTATGTCGCAACTATAAGGATGACGGACGGGGTCAGGCTTATGTTCGATACTTGGTGGATTGCCCCGTCTGTCTATATGAAAATGAACTAAGGTCGAAATGTGTCGGCGTTCGTGATCAAGTGTTTGAAAGTACTAATCTCATACCTAATATGAGATGGGGAAGTCTAGTACCTGATTGAACTGGGGCGTGGCATACCCTCCGGCTGTCCTTCGAACGTCGTTCCCATGGTGCATCATGTGGGTGCAAGTGCGGTCACAGTGCAGCAATAGGCCGGGACTGTGGAGCATTGCATGCCAAAGGAAGTTGGCCCTGACACGTGCCTAAGGGATCGATGGGGACGGCTGACAAATGAAGCGACCCTTCGTGGGGCGCGGATGTCGTGAGATTAGGTTTGCCATGCATGGTATTCGAATCGATTCGTCTGCCTCTCACAGTTTGGGACTACTTGATCGCTAATCTGCACTGAGTAAAGATGGAACACGATGATGATTTTAATATGGATACTTGTTAAGTAATTGCTTGAAAATCATGCTTGTTTAGTATAAGTTGCTAATCTAGACTGGATAAATAACGTATAACATGAGCTAAAATGTTGAAAGTAAGGACTGACTTTAGAAGCTTTGGCATAGAAATCCCCAGAGCCAGAAAGCCTTGCATGTCTAGGTCTCGGTCGTGTCTTTCCGATGGGTCAGTCTTGCTGAGTACTAGTTGCTCAGCCTTGTTGTGGCTAACCTTTTTCAGGTAATAGTTTGGGTGTTGGTGCCACTTGGCCGACCCAGCTTCCTCCAGGCTGGACAGTCGAGTGGGATCCTTCCTCGAACGGCGAAGGAAGGAGTTTTTGATGTCACGATCGGCTCCGTCGTGATGTCATGTATCGATGTCTAGCTTCCGCTAGTTTTTTTTTTTGACTTCGAACCTTGCAAATTTCGGTCTGAATTTCAAAAACTCTGATGTAATAAAATGTGGAACTTGTTGTCGTGATGGAATGTTGTAACCTCTGTACTACTCACCTTCGCGTGAGCGATGCTTCTCGATCCTGTTTATGTGGTTAATCGGATGAAATCCGACGGTCGACCAAGTTGACTTGCTTAAAGTGCATAATCGCGTGTCAGGCGACTTCAATGCATTTTAGTCAGGTTAATTTGGGCGGTTCCGCCACAGTGACCTTGCCACTTGCCTTTTATACAGCAGCAGAGCAAGAAACTCAAGTTTTACATTGTTAAGAGGGACAATAGTGTTAAATTTTCAAAATTTAGTCAAAAATTGAAATTTTTTAATGGAAATTTGCATGGCTGGGGGGTGGGGGGGGGGGGGGGGGTTAGGGGGGCCTTGGCCCCTATGCCCTCTGCCTACGTCGCTGCTTTTATAGTGTGTTGAGGTAATCTATCATAATAGTAGTGCTTTACCTTGTCCATGGTTTTATCTAAAATTGCTTGAAAACAAGGTATTATTAAAAAATTCACAAACAAACAAAAATATTATGAAAAAAAATAAACTCATACTATATCAAAACAACCGGATTACTACATATTATGTCTATACCCATGTTATTGTCGTTCAGCCACGCTAAGCCTCTCACGTATTGCAGCAACATCTTGTCCACCCTCCGTGAGTGCTTTTTTAAGCTAACCTAACCAGTTACCACATGTTAAAAAACATAACTAATTTCAACTTATTATTTTTTGCACCTCCCGAGGATTCCAGCAAGTGCCACATATGCCATTGACTACACTTTGATCCATCTAATAAGATTGATCGCCTAGATTAGATGTAACTGAAAGTTAGAAATATTTATCGTCATCCAAACAAGAAACCATTAGATCAAAGGAAATGAGTCTGGAGACTCTCGATTACGATCCATTCATTTATTTGCCCATCACTAATAATGACCTAAGCCCTACTAGATAGCAACAACCTTGCTATTTGACCAAAAACATGTTCTGAAAAGTATAGTTAATATCTCATAGGCCTCCTGATGATCTAAATCTAGCCTCGGCTACACATGACATGTAAGTTTTTGTGTCTACAAAATTGTGTAAATGTAGATATTTCAGACAGAAGAGGCAAACCAATGGTTGGGATAATGGGCGTAATTTGGAGTGAACATTTAAGGGGTTCCAAATAAGGTGGATCAAAATGAGTACCAATATAGAACCACTCTAAAGGTAGATATGGCTAGATCGTTCTTCGTCAAGTAGCAGCTTGACGATGATAATGAGCTGGACAATCCCATTCCTACACTTAATCTGCACATTTTAGTTTCTTGCAATCTTTAGTTATTAGTGGGCTAAGTAGCAGACCCACCTGTCCTATCCTTTAGTGGGCTTACTATCGAGCTGAAGAAAGCTTTTGAAATTTTTTTTGGTTCTCACGCTGCCTATTGATAAAAAACAGGTTATTTACATATAGGAAGCCTTGAGAAGCAATCACAATATTTAATTTGTATTCTTTAATTTTTAGGTACGCATTCACAAGCAATCAAATTTTAAAATAGGTTCTATTGGGTGGGCATAGCAAAGAACAATGAAATGATACATTTTACGGGGACGTATAGACCTGAGCATAAAAGATATGGCCCGGCTTAGCCTGATGGTCATTTAGGGGCAGGGCATCGCTCTGAATTTGTCAGCCGGCCAGCCCAAAATTTAGTAAAACATTTATTTTCCCATTAAAAATTGTTTGACAGCTCAGTCCGAGCCTAGCCCGATTTTGCCAGTCCAACCCGTATTCTGCTCAGGTCTAGGGATATCCATAGATGTTGTCAAGTGTCAATAAAGCCTATGAATATGTACACTCCTCAAGAACATGAAAACATGTAGAATGCAGATTTCCATTGTGATAGGTCTTTTGTGGTGTGAAACCTAGTATCGACAACAAGAGTATTTATATTTTTAGCTAATTATTCTTTTATAGGTAGATGATTGTGTGTGTCGAGAACGAGAGACCTTCGTGGTGACTTTGTCAATATCAAGATCTACCAGCCTAATATTTCATAGACATTCATGTTGTGCTTTGGGGAAAAAAAAAGTAGATTCGCATTGTGATATTCTTTAAAAAACCATGTATAGAAGAAATTCTCCAAAGAAAACAAACCATGTATAGATGCAAACATTGAGGGGATGTGCATTTCTGTACTGTTTGTGTTGCATATATGTGCACTGGAGGACCTCATACGATTTCCCAATGGATGCTCGATCTCTCGTAGCAAAAGGTTGGGGCCTGAAAGAGCACGCGGAACATACGCAGATTGCCATCGATTACCTCCCAAATCATCTTTTTGAACAGAGAACGCAGCCGAAGAACGGACCAAAGGCCACTACAATAAGAAATCCTAATGGCCGCGCTTGCTATTAATCTACGCACATATTCGCTCTCAGTAGCCGGCAACATGTCCTTTCTCATCGAACCATTGCCATCTCCGCGAAGGAAACCGTGAATGAGAGTTGCTATTTGCTAGCTCCGCTCTAGACGGCCAGCCTGGAGAGGGAACAATGATCGTAGAACAGCAGAACGTACAAGGCGTACAGCTAGCTGCACCTGCATGTTCGTTTGCACTCTGAACATAACCACCGAAGGATCCAAAACTGCTCGTTCAGAAAAAAAAAATCTCAGTCCATCAGGGGCTTATATAAACCCTTGCCAAGCGAACTGTAAGTCTCGCACTCGCAGAGGCACACATTTCACTGTAAAGATGAGGAACACTGCTTCCCTCCTCTCCTTGTTGCTCCTCATCTGCGCAGCTGCGCTGCACGCAGATGCGTCCCAAGAGGCTCAACTGAGAGAGTTCCTCAGGTCTAGGAGGAACAGTCGTAGTGATAAGGGCACGTTTAAGGTGAGTAGCATAGGTAGCAGGGTTGCCAGCAGCCTGCAGAGAACCAGCTACTCCGGCGGCGCTGACCAGAGCGCCCTGAAGGCGGCCGACAAGATCACGTCGCTGCCGGGGCAGCCGGACGGCGTCGACTTCGACCAGTACGCCGGGTACATTACCGTCGACGAGAAGAACGGCCGCGCGCTCTTCTACTACTTCGTGGAGGCGCCGCAGGATGCCTCGTCAAAGCCGCTGCTCCTGTGGCTCAATGGAGGTAAGGATCGAACGCGCGACACGCACATACGTGTCGCATGCCAACACTGTCTCTTACAGGATATCCTTGTTCCCGTTCACAGGGCCAGGGTGCTCCTCGTTTGGCTACGGAGCAATGCAAGAACTGGGCCCGTTCCGTGTAAACAACGACAACAAAACGCTGAGCAGGAACCAGCATGCTTGGAATAACGGTAACTTAGTCAGCTTATATACCCACCTTCAGTTCCCTTTTGTTTAAGTTTGAAAAAAAAATCATTGACAATTTTTTTATTTGAAACTCTAACGGGATAATTTTTTTTAAAAAATGTAGTGGCTAATGTGATCTTCTTGGAATCGCCGGCGGGTGTTGGATTTTCTTACTCCAACACCTCTTCGGACTATGACCTCAGTGGCGATCAAAGGACAGCCGATGATAACTATTTATTCTTGATTAATTGGTTGGAGCGTTTCCCTGAATACAAGAGCCGTCTATTCTACATCTCCGGGGAGAGCTTCGCTGGACACTACGTGCCGGAACTTGCAGCCACCATCCTAATCCAGAATTCGTACAACAGCAAGACAGCTATAAACCTACAGGGCATCTTGGTACCTGAAATTTTTTTTACTTGAAAAGCAACTTGGTTATAATCTGACAACAATCAACCTGGCCTTAATGGATATCCTTTGTTCCTTTTCCTTCCAGGTTGGAAATCCACTTCTGGACTGGAATATGAACTTCAAGGGTAGAACTGACTACTTCTGGAGCCATGGGTTAATGTCAGACGAGGTTTTTACCAACATAACCAGGCACTGTGAATTTGACGACTCAGATAACAATAACGTGGTGTGCATTGGCGCCTATGATGCTTTCGATCCTGGACAGCTTGATCCTTACAACATATATGCTCCAATCTGTGTTGATGCGGCCAACGGAGCATACTACCCCAGTGGCTACGTAAGATTCATAATTTTTCGCTGCAATGAGATTCTTAAATTTGATTCTGCTAAAATTATTGTTCTAGTTAAATCACTAACATTTCCTACACATTACAGTTACCAGGGTATGATCCATGCATCGATTATTACACCTACGCCTACCTCAATGACCCAGCAGTGCAGAATGCTTTTCACGCTAGAATGACAAAGTGGTCAGGATGCGCGTAAGATTTTTTCATTGGACCCATCATGCCGATCTAACATCAGTGAGCTAACAAAATATGTCTTGTTTCACCTCAAACTCATGTGGTTTTTTGCAGAGGCTTGCACTGGAAAGATGCACCAATCTCCATGGTGCCAACAATCTCGTGGCTAATTAAGAAGAAGTTGCCTGTCTGGATTTTTAGGTAATTTATTATTGTGCAAGCAAGGACCATAGAGCAATATATCTGGACATTCGAAATAACACAATCATGCACTTTTTTCAGTGGTGATTTTGATTCCATATGCCCACTCCCCGCTACGAGGTATTCCATCCATGACCTTAACCTGCATGTCACAACTCCATGGCGCCCGTGGACAGTAAACATGGAGGTATGCTTCAATACTGAATGTGCCAACTTTGGAATGCAAGCATTTGGTGCGATATAAATGCATCAACTCTTATAGGATTTGCTGCTTCTTATTAAACTTGTATGAGAACCTCATGCTCCAAAGGGAGCCTTACATATGCACTACAAGTTTGTGAGCTTGAAATTCATTAGTTCTGAATGGCTGTGATTGCAGGTAGGAGGATTTGTTCAACAGTACAAGGGAGGATTCACATTTGCTTCAGTTAGAGGAGCTGGTCATAT